>NC_089822.1:114963124-115266154 GCF_035046505.1 Tiliqua scincoides
TCTAGTTAGGCAAAGCAAGTAATAACTGTTGAAGAGTTAGGAGCTGGGTCTTTTGTGCCATGCATGGCTATGGCTACCTGTTTTTTTCCTCAGTCGTATTCTTCTACTACTTAGTTTCTCTCACACTGTTCTTCTTGCCTTCTTTAAATAGCGCTCTTCCTCTTTCAGACTCTCCTCTGTGCCCCTCCTGCCAAGCCATTTGGTTCTTCCACTTCTTCCTGTAAGCCACTCTCTTCATCACTTGTGTGCTCACTGTGGTGCTCTCTTCTGCTCTTTAGAAGTCCTTCCCTGATCCTCTGCAGTCGATAATCTTTCTGATATTGGATGGTTTCTTAGGTGACCACACTTCTTGGCTTTCCCTCTCCATTCTGGTCCTTCCACTATTCCCCTTGTACTTGGTTACTCTGTTATTCTCCTCAGGCTAGGAACCTTGGTGTACTTCCCCATTCCTCTGGTATCTCATAGCTCTAACCATTTCTGTTAAGAATATTTACAACCTTTATTGTCTTTTCTATAGTGTGGTATGGTGACTGAGTATATGAGCCATGAAGAAGTCCTCATTCAAATCTGACCTTTTGTCATGAACTTATTAGGTGGCTTTGGCAAGGCTCTCTCTCTCTCTCTCTTTCTCTCTCTCTCTCACACACACACACACTCACAGCCTTAACTTCCCTGTTCCTAGTCTACAATATGAGGATAATGCTGACCTGCCTGGTACAGATGTTGGAAAGGTTTGTAGAGCCCAGTCCTGTCCAACTTCCCTTGCTGATGCAGTCCTGAGATAAGGGAACAAATGTTCCCTTACCTTGAAGAGGCCTCAGTTACTGCACCTTTTCTGTTGGATGTGATACATGGGGCACACCTGCATCAGCCCTGGAAAGTTGGAAAGGATTGGGCCTCAAGAGAATCTGTTTAAGGAGCTTTAAATGCTATTGGCTCTTTCTCATGTATCTGGTGGGGCAGTTCCTGAGTCAGGAGATTCTAGTAAGAAATTTTTCAATGTGTAAATGTGTTAAAGAAGAATTCTTGTAAACCACTACATTCTTTTTTGGGTTATCTACATTATTTTGTCAAATGAGGGCATGCTGTCATAGTATCTAATATGACATCAATCACCAGGATTATGGTGGCTAAACATTAGAAGCAGCAACCATTTTCATCAATGGCTTTTTGGATCAGGAGGTCATTGTCTACTGAGCTAACGAATGACTTCTTCTGCATGGTGATTCTGTGAAAGCAGGCCCCAAAAGCACAGTCAAATTTTGTTTGCTTTAGTCTTTCTTCTTCATATACTGGAATCAATTTCATCATACTTAAGCAGCTAAACAAGATGCCTGAGTTCTAATCTGAAGGTTAAATTAGGTTAGAATATTGTCAGGATCTGCTGCAAACTGTGTGTATCTTTCAATATAGTGGTCTCACATCATTGTTTGTATTTTTTCTTTTATCTATCATTGCTTGTTTTTCTAGAATTGGATTGAGTCTGAAAAGTACGCCTGAGGCTTGACACTGGGGCTTGTCTAATTTTTCGGCCCCTCACCTTGATTATCTTGCCTTTCTTTCCAGTTTCATCACAGGCTTTCTTTTCCATATTCACTTGAAACTTCTGCTTGTTTCTTACTTATCTTCCTTTTGTGCCTTCTAAATTTTAAAACTAAAGCATTCTAAAACTAAACTTTTCAAGAAACTGGCTTTATTGCTTCCCTTGCACCCTTCTCTGCCACCTGAATTCCCTTTTCCCTGAAATTAGGCAAACCACTTCCATGACTATGTTTTAAATGGTGGCTGACAATTTTTGTTTGACAGGTTTCTCCCCCCCTCCCCCCAGGGTAGTTTTTTTAGAGAGGGGAAACAGTTGGGAGACATGAGCAGCAAGACCTTGCACAAGAAACTACAAGTTGAGAAAACACCTGCTGTGGGGGTAGCAACAGCTTGGCTACATTGAGGTGTGTGTATGGAGGTGGGAAAGTGCCCCTTTAAAGTAATTCTATTCTCCCCGTCCAGGGCAATACCTCCCATGATTCTCTGTGTCCTGCCAGTCCCTTTGAGTGGCCGTTGAAGGAATTAGTCCAGGCCACCAGTAACTTCTCTGAGCACCTAAAGATTGGAGAAGGAGGCTTTGGCTGCGTCTACCAGGCTCGACTGCGTAACACTGTGTATGCCATCAAACGGCTCAAGAAGGTACCCACAGGGGGATGGAATTGTCACTTTTGAGCCTCACTGTTTCATTTCTGTTGCTTCCTTCTACAGCTACCTTGCCCTCTTCCCTGCTGAGCTATCGAAGGATGGGTCATGACTGTGCTTTGCATGTTTAAGATTCCAGGTTCAATTCCTGGCTCTTCTGGCTTTAAGAAGCAGGACTGGACAGTTTGGAGTGCCACTTGGGATTAACAGGACTGGGACTTTTGGGAACCTTGGCATAATTAGACTTAATGGGTTCATTGTTCCCCGTGTGTTCTTTGCTCATAGTTGCCTGGGGTGGCTGTTCTGCTGTTCTGCCTAGGATGCAGATTTTCATCTGTCCTGCTTGACCCTGGTAGTTCTTTTGAGGCGAAGTGTGTTCCTGATTGTGACTTTGGGCCCTCTTTTAATCTGACTGACAGGAAGCAGAATTGGAATGGAGTGTAATACAGAACAGCTTTACTACAGAGGTGGAAAAACTTTCCCGGTGAGAACACAGGGCTGTGAATGTACCTGGGAGGTTGTTGGGAGCAGAGTGGGAACTGGGATGGTGGGGAAGGAATCCTAAGGTGGTGGGGCATTGGGCTCAAGCTGGAGCTATTGTTTCTTAACATGATCCCTCCGACCCCAGGTTCCGCCATCCCAACATTGTAGAGTTTGCTGGTTACTGTGCAGAGCAGGGGTGCTTCTGCCTTGTCTATGTCTTCTTGCCCAAGGGCTCCTTGGAGGACCACTTGCACAGACAGGTATCTGTCTCAGCCTTTTCTGTTCTTTTCTGAAGGGCGGGGGTTCCTGAGAAAGAAGCCTTCCATACCTCCGCATTCTCTGGTCTTGTTCTTTGTTTGTTTCTCAGGGTGGTCCCTGCCTTTCCTGGGCCCAGCGGCTCCACGTGGCAGTTGGTGCTGCCAGAGCCATTCAGTTCCTGCACAGTGACTCTCCCAGCCTCATCCATGGGGATGTCAAGAGGTGAGACGGGCAGGGCGATAGGACATGGTGATACTGATCCCCACTAACTGGGCAAAGGGGTGCCTTTTAAAAGTGGTCATTCTCATAGAAAGTGAAAAGTGGTCATTTGCAAGGGGGAGCACCTATAACTAAGGGAGCCAATGTGATGTAGGAGTTAGGTCAGTGGTTCCCAATTTTTTTTAACACCAGGACCCACTTTTTTGGAATGATACTCCGTCAGGACTCACCTAACTTTATGAGACTAACAGTGCAATCGTGAGCTGCACTTGGGCTGGCGTAAGTCTCCTCGGTAGTTGTTGCCACCTCAGGAGTTGGCAAGGCTGGCATACAGAGGTTTATCGGCCTGTGGAGGCTGGAATAAACCCCTGCGCCAATGGAGACTCTGAGTCTTGCATCAGCCAAGCTGGGCCGATGCAAAACTCTGGGGTGAGCAGGGAGGAGGCAGTTATGCCGGATCCCAACCCCCGTTCCTGGGGAGTTTGGAGAAGCTTCAAGCTGCTCTCCTCTCCTCGGACTTCTGCCACTTCAGGAGGTGGCGCAGATCCGAGGAGACCCATAGGGGCCAAAGTGCCTTACCCCTTACCTAGTTTCCCCTTACCTTAAAAGTTTCCCCTTACCTCTGGCCAAGCTGCTTTGAGCCCCTATCCTGCACTGCATACAGCACAAGTCTCTTGGCTTGCCTGTTCCAGCGCAGGATAGGATTGCACCCTAAAAGTTTCATCTTACCACTTTTTTTTCCTGTTACTTTTTTTGTTTTTTTTCCTGTTCCTTTTTACTGTGGTGGTGGTGGTTGGGGCCTTCTAGAGCAGGGGTGCCCAAACCCCGGCCCTGGGGCCACTTATGGCCCTCAAGGCCCCTCAATGCAGCCCTCAGGGAGCCCCCAGTCTCCAATAAGCCTCTGGCCCTCCGGAGATTTGTTGGACCCCATACTGGCCCAACACAACTGCTCTCAGCGTGAGGGCAACTGTTTGACCTCTCGAATGAGCTATGGGATGAGGGTTCCCTCCACTGCTTGTTGTTTCATGTCTGTGATGCAGTAGCGGCAGCAAAGGAAAGGCCAGCCTTGCTTTGTGCAAGGCCTTTTATAGGCCTTGAGCTATTGCAAGACCTTCATTCATTCATTCATTCATTCATTCATTCATATAAATCCATCTCTAATATATTCATTTATGTAAATATATGTAAATTTATTCAAA
Source organism: Tiliqua scincoides (assembly GCF_035046505.1). Lineage (NCBI taxonomy): Eukaryota > Metazoa > Chordata > Lepidosauria > Squamata > Scincidae > Tiliqua > Tiliqua scincoides. The sequence continues at coordinate 114,967,468 of NC_089822.1, forward strand.
TTTTAAATGTAAATTAATTCTTTTTTTCCCTGGCCCCCAACACAGTGTCAGAGATATGATGTGGCCCTCCTGCCAAAAACTTTGGACACCCCTGTTCTAGAGCATTTGAGTTCCACACTCATCGGATCAGAATTGTTCTGGTGGCTTTGCATTTCCCTTCAGACAAGACATTTTGTTTACGCATGAGTAAATGGGCACTTGTGACTGAGTTTCACTTTCCAAAGGGCTCAATGCATTTGTCAGCTTGGAGGGGTGACTTCTTTCTTGAGTGTTTTTTTTTGGGGGGGGGCTGTGTTCACTGAATCAGGACCATTCTGATGGCCTTTCATTCCTCTTGCCTGGCCTTTGAAATGAACTGAGGCATGTTTGTTTGCCTATTCATTAGTAGCACAGTGTGGTTCAGTTTCACTTTCCATTTGTCAGCTATCAACTAGTCAGTTTCAAGACTCACCAACAGTCAGGTCGCAACCCACTGGTGTGTCCTGATCCACAGTTTGGGAAACACTGGTAGGATGTTGGATTTGGACCAGGATGATCTGGGTTCCAATGAAGCTATGAAGTTTCCTGAGTGACCTTGCGCCAATCACTGTCTCTCAACCTAATGTGCTTCTTTGTAGTGCTGTTGTAAGATTAAAAGGAGGGGAAGGAGAATAAACAGCCCTGAGCACCTTGGAGGAAGGTGGTACAGAAACGTGTACAATAAATTGTTGCCACAGTTTTGTGTCACTGTCAGTGGCTCATGCCTGTTGCATAGCTGAGGCGGGGTCACAGTACACCAGGCAGCAGTCTTCTCCCTCACCGTCATTTGCGGCCAGCCTCGTTTCAAAGCAGCATGCAACTACACTGTGAGAATGACTGTGGGATCGGACAGGTTCTTCTGCCTGCCCCTGCAGCCTTTCTTGGCACAGTCAGAGCAGAGCTGGGCACTTCCAAAGAAGTGCCCAGCTTTGCTCTGACTGCACTGGAAGTAATTGTGGTGATGTCATTACGTTACCGCAATTACTTCCAGATTGGAGGGGAGAGCAGGTTTACTGGCGTGCCCTGGGCTGGGGTCAGCTAACACAGCTGGCTCATGCTGATGATTTCCTTGTTTTTCTTCTTAGACTGCGTGATCCACTTTGAGACAAGGAGCCACCTTCTCATCCCTGTTGCTGTATAAACTGCTTGGGGAACTTTTTGTTGGAAAAAAAATGCTGTGATGTTTAGATACTTTGCAAAAAATAGAGAGGGGCATGGCTTTGATCTGGAAGGACTGTCACTTCTGGCAACAAGGAGGGAGGACATTCCACTGCTCTTGAGATCCTCTACTCTTGATGTAGCATGGAATTTGGTAGATGGCACATCCAGGGCAATGTGATCTAGTCTGTTACAGCACAATGCATAGAATGTGTCCAGACTGCTAAACTCAGCTTCCTGACAATCCCAAGTTTTTTAAAATCCGTTTTCTAACAGACAGTGTTGTCCCTATGATGGCAGCGGAGCTTGACTAGATTTGGGGCCTTGGCATGGGGCAGATCAGGGAAAAGAAGGGAGGCAACAACATAATGGCCCCCTCTCCCTGAATCATCACAGAAGCTTATGTGAGTTCTTAATTGAGAAAACACATTCTGGAGGGAATAGTTTCTCAGAATGGCAGCAGCAAGTAAACTGTCAAACGTCCACTTGTAATGTACAGCCATGAGGGCGAGTGTTGGTGTGTTATATTTTGTGCTCTTGAGTTCATACAGGTCAGTGATGTGAGGCCCAACAGGCCTAGCCAGTGCTCTTTGTAAATTGACCTATGCATCCAGATTATGTCCCAAACTTTCTGTAGCACACTGTGTCTCTGAGGCAGATGTCTAGGAGTTTTTTTACCAGATGTAGTGATGTGGAAAGAGTTCCTGAAAGTTTGAAAATCCTTGACTGTTGAACTTACAGGATGTTTACAACAAAATGGTCTGCAAGAACATTCATCTTTCAATTTTGATGAAAATTTGTTCTGCAGTTTGAACAGTTAAATGTGAGGTCTGTAGTCATGTAGATTTAGACCATGGTACAGACACTACAAGGGACTCAGGATAGGGTTATTGTTGCTGAGTGTGACCAACCACACTTTCTCCCAGTGAAGAAGTTTTTGTTGTTTGAATCTTCTGCTCCTCATCCACAAAACTCCATCCAACACCCCTAACACCTTGAACTATCCTTCGTTCTAACATTATGCTGTCGTTTTGAGCTCTGTCATCTTTCAGAACATGCTGGCTCCATAAGAAAACTAGTCACACTTTTTTTTGAACTACAGGAGCAGGCAATTGGGGGGGGGGGAGAGAATGTGAGGCAAGTGATTCCAGATCTTTGGAAGGTGCAGACAGGTGAGGGGAGGGACCTGCAATTATGAGATGGGGGGAATGTGCCCAGTGGGGGAGAGGAGGAGAGAGGAGTGCCAATTGCCTGCTCATGTATTTGAGAAAAAAGAGTGCAACCAAAAGCCCAATTCTAGGCATGTCTACTCAGAAGTAAGTCCCACAGGCACATTTCCCCCCCCCAATGTCCCCCCCCCCAGTCTTTGGCTGCAATCCTAATCACACTTTCCTGAGAATAAGCCCCATTGAACAAAATAGGGCTTACTTCTGAGTAGACTTGGTTAGGATTGTGCCCTTTGTCATGTAGTAATTTAATTGTATTAATTATATTAATTAAAAGCTAATTGTAATGTAGTAATTTAATGTACGTAAAAAACTGGGAGTGTACCTTGACAATTTTGGTGCCTTGACAGTGTGCTGTGAGCTGAAAAAGGTTGAAAATGTCTGCCTTAGAGTCATGAAAAGGTAACTTGGAAAGTGTCCCCTTTAGGACTCGTTTTCACGTTGAGTCACAGGCAGTAGTGACTCCAAACTTGACTTGATTCATGTCGAGCTGGATTTTCCCATCCCTGGTATAGATAGCTGGAGTACAATTCAATCAGTTCTTCCATAAAAGATCTTTACTTGGCCTATTTCAGCAGTGGGAGCATGAGAGGGTGTGTCCAGAGACTGAATGCAACTTTCTTCCTTTCTTTCTCCCGCCTACCATTTGCAGTTCTAACATCCTCTTGGATGCAGCACTGAATCCCCGGCTGGCTGATTTTGGACTGGCACGGTTCAGCCGCCGGCCAAAGCAGGGAGGATTGAGCAGCTCCTTGGGCCGGACCCAGACAGTACGGGGTACACTGGCCTACCTACCCCCCGAGTATGTCCGAACTGGGATACTTTCCACGGCTATTGATGTCTTCAGCTTCGGTGTGGTGAGGAATTTGGGAATGGGAGGGACGCAATAAGGAGTATATGGAGACAGGAAACTCTCCTTCCTGCTTGTTTCTCCCAGCTTTTAAATTAAGGTGTCCCCTCTCAGGCTTGCTGCTGTGCTTCCTGAAGCAGACCAGCCTCATCTGGGCCTCCTCAGCACCCTTTCCAAGGCCCATGTTAGAGACAGGCTATCCCAGAGAGAACCTTCTGGAGAATGCAACCAGTTTGAAAAGTTTACTCTGAGAGTTCAGTGCTGAGTTAAGAGTCGGAGGTTCTGAGGCTTTAACTTGTGTATTGCCTATACACACCAACTGTGACAGGGTGTGTCCGTCACACACCCCTTCCCCACTCCTTCTATAGTATTGTTCAGAGGCAGAATACATTGAACTGAGTTTGGAAATAACAGACATTGTCTGCTTCTCATATACATTTTGCACATGCATGTGTGCATTGTCATAAATGCATTTGGCTTTAACCTATTTTTGTCTGGCTCACAGGTAGGTATACACATTTGGTCCCTGTTGTGTATATACAACTTTGGGCAGAAATGGCTTAATGGACTTTCAGAATTAATGGACACCACTCCCCCCCCCCAATAGTCCAGGGTTTAGTGTATGTAAAATATGGGTAGCAGCAGGTATCCAAGAAGTCCACCTAGCCTGCTGCAGAACATCTGATCCCAAGTCCTTCTTTTGTGTTTGGCTTTATGCCTTCTTGGGGACACAGGCAAAGTTCTTTTTTAACCCCAGCATGAACTGGAGCTGAGTTTTTAGAAGATTTCCTCATTTCCTTTATGTGCTTTGACTGTCTTGTGTTTAAACTGGCAGACAGAAGTGAGTTACTAAGGTGCAAATAGAGAGAGCTTTACTTGTGCCTTGGTTGCTTGCTTAATTCTGAAAAGGAGAGGGTCTGGCCATGTAGGAGTGAGCCCTGATGCTGCTAGTCCTCCAACCCTTGTTGTGTTAAAGATACAGCTGGGATTATCAACAACCCAAGGTTATTATCCCTGGACGGGTCCAGGTCATGTCACAAAGTACTGATTCTTGGTCACCTTGAACCAGATTGTGGAAGAAAGAGGGAAAGTTCTCCTGTTTTGAGTTGGCAACACCTCTTTTTTTCTTCTTCCCTTGCCATATGTACCAGTTGATTATAAACTCCTCTCTTTCCCTCCAGGTATTATTGGAAATCTTGACAGGGAGACAGCCTATGGAGATGGATTCACATGGACACAGCAAGTACTTGGTGAGACGCTCTCCTGCCCCCTGTCTACATACCTTGTTCCTTCTTGACACCAGTCGACGCTGATGCTGCTTCATCCCTGCCAGCATCTCCACTTGTTGTTTTTCTGATGGATTGTCCACCTCTCTGCCTTCAGAAGGATCTGCTGAGTGAGGAGGAGCAGGAAGCCCAGTTGCCATCTGCCACAACCACTTGCAGTAACTCCCAGGCTTCTCAGCTCGGCATTCATCTCTACCAGAAGCACGCGGACTTGCGGGCCGGGCACTGCCCAGAGCAACTGGGTACAACACTTGGTAGATTGGCCTGCCAGTGCCTTCACCAACGGGCCAAACGCCGCCCTCCAATGACTGAGGTGAATGAAGTGAAGGTGGGATCTGGATTATTTGGGCCATTTTCCTAAAAGCTACAGCTGCTACTGATGGACTAGCTTGGGCTGCAGTTCTGCTACACCACAGACTTGCTAGGCAACCATGGGAAAATTCCTACCTCTGGCCTCTATTTCTCATCTGTGAAATTGAAATAGCTTGGTGACCCATGGAAATCTGTGGATGTAGTGGTGGGGCATATGTAATTCCTTCTGAGGCTATTTTTCATTCATATATGCTTACTCATGTTAATTTCACAGGTGGGTTGATGGGTGTGTAAAGAACATATATGATGCATTATTGTAACATATACACAACACTTTAATAGTACTATCTACCCTCTTCTGTTCTGCCAACCCCTTTCTATTACGAACTGCACGTGATCCCATCTATGTTCTTGGTCTATAAAACTTCTTACAGCCGGAATATTCATAAACTTTTCACAACAACCAAGTCAATGGTTAGTGAGTGTTCACATCAGTCAACTCAAGTCAGGACCCAAGAATGTTTCATATAATTCAGCCTGCATTAGCTTCAAAACTTTCTGATTTGTAGTGGGAAACAATGACTGGCAAAATCATTTTCTGTCAGTCTTAATCTGACATTTCATCTGTTTCTCTTGGACCATAATGAGTGCTCAAAAAACAAATCTCAGAGGTAGCTTTGATATTACAAGTACATGTATGGGTGACCTGAATTTAATGTTGGTTGTGAGGGATACTAGCAGTGATCGCGTTGATAAGAGGATGTTCATTATTTCTTACAATTGCTGGAGAGCAAGGAAATAAGGGATATTGCTTGTTGCATCACAGTTATGGAATCCCTCCATCAGAACATATGAAGATGTCTTATAATGGTTTTTGGTTCATATAGCTCAGTACTTATCTCAGTACTGTCTATGTTGGCTAATGGCTTCAGAAGATGGTTTTTTCCAGATCTACCTGGAGTTGCCAAGGATTGAACTTGGGACCATCTACATGTGAAGCAATTGCTCTACCACTGAGCTGATTTAAAAGTCAATGCTTAGACATCATTCAGAATTTTTTGGCTTTTGGGGAGCTCAGGGTTGAGTCGGCAAAAGCATGTGGGTTTTAAGACACTCGGACTGACTGAATTGTATTCTGAGTGGAAATAGATACATTTGTTCATGATGTGCTCAAATATGTGGACGGGCCATTAATTTGAAGCAGTGGGAAACCACAAACATTCTTAGTGGGAGGAAGGTGACAAATAGGGAGGCAAGATATTTCCTTCTCCATTGGGCCTGTAGCCAGAGGTATCTGGTATTAGTTGCTACTAGCATAAGGGTACTCTGCCCTATGAAATTCTGGAGTTCAGGAGCAACAAACCCATAATAATGGCCTGCATATGAACCTGTCAAAAAATTGAGTGGGGATAATGATCTAGCAAGTGACCTAGAGGCACGCCATCTTCTTGCTAAATATTGAAGATCCTCCACTTGGCGATTTCTCACTGGTAGCCACTATAGCAGCAGCCGCTGATGGGCAACTGTGTTGTATTTGCCACCACCTTTATATGTGGTAGCCATTCTAAAAAGACCTGTATGTACAGTGGCAGACTGGAAGGGGGGAGAAATGCCCAATCCCATGTTCACACAGTATAGTTCATACTGTACTATCAGCAGTGGCCTGCGTCTGCTTAATGCTAAGGCCAGCATGGAGTGGGCAACAAAGTGACTCGAGAAGGGCATAGGAATAGGTGGGCAAAGTGGCCCATTTATTGGCTACTGCAGTAGTGCAAGCGGGCTCATGTTTCTGTTCTTTCTGGCTTGCAGGTGTACCAAGAGCTGGAAGAACTGCAGCTATCACTGTATGAAGAGCCAGGTGCCTCTGTGCCACCTCCAGGACAGCTGCATACTCCACAGGAGGACTCCTACCCCTCCCAGCCTCTCAACCAACCCGAGGAGAGTGATGAAAGCTTGGAAGCCAGCTTGAGGTTGCTGAGCTGCAGAAGTGTACCCAGAGAAAGCGACTTTGCAGGCCAGCCAGGTAAAATGCCCTTTGGCCACCTTCCTCACCCAACCCTGCATCCTGAGTCCTCTTCTAGATAGGTTTGGCCGATTTGAACAGTCCACTAGTTGGTAAATAGTTGTCAAATTGATGATTTATTTTACTATGTAAACCACTTTGTGTACCATTCCTGTTGAAAAGTGGTATATAAACATTCCTAATAGCAATAACAAGAATAATAATAACAAGAATAACAGCAAGAACAATAACAGTAATAATAAAGCACTGATTTACATGAGTGGAACACATATGCATCATACATTAACTATTGCGAAACAACAAAATTCTAAATATTTGTAGCTGGCTACTTATCACTAACCATCTTATGCAGATATAAATATTGGCATTCAAGAGACAGAACCATTCTTTTGGTTTTTATTTAGAAACCCTAGGGATCATCACAACAGTCACAAATGTTGTCTAAAAAGAAAATGATGATGTAATGAATTCACAGTAGTTAGAAAAGGAAGAAATTTGTTTTCAAATGTAGTTGTGACTATAGCCTAAGGTAGGGGTACGTATTTTAAAGCAGGGGTGTCAAACTCATCCAGAGGGCTACAGTTAACATCTATAGTGCCTGCTGGGGGTAGAAAGTGATGCCATTAAGCAAGCGATGACTAGAAATTAGCACTTTGTTCTCACTTTGGAACTTATTAGCTGCAAATGACAGAAGAGAAAATATGAACATCTTGATCATATTTTCAAGATATGGGAGAACCCAATTATCCTGCAGGCTGCCCTTTTTCAACAGCACTGCTTCTGCAAGGCAGTGTTCCCTCCATTTTTTTCCCCTATCGTGCAGAGCAGTACATAACCACTATCATCTTAGATGAGCAATGGCCAGTCTGACCATACCACCCACATCATCCCATTCTCCCTCGACCAGCACTCACCCTCTAATACCACCTCCCTCAGTCACCACACCTTAGTCCTAAGTTACTGGGGCAGGAGGTCTGGTCTAGAGGGTAGAGCCTCCATTTGCCTGAAGATAACATCCACAAGGTCGCCAGTTCGAGGCCACCAGCACCATGCGACCTTGAAGCAGCTGACAAGCTGAAGCTGAGCTATTTCCATCTGCTCTGAGCGTGGGAGGATGGAGGCCAGAATGTGAAGCCAGATCAGAGTGAAACACCTGGACTGTTGTGGTTCTTGAAAGATAGAACCTTCTTTCAATTGTAAAAATCCCTACGGGAATTTAATCAGCCTGCCTATGTAAACCGCCTTGAATAAAGTCTTGAATAAAGACCAAGAAAGGCGGTATATAAATACCTGTATTATTATTATTATTATTATTATTATTATTATTATTATTATTACTGATTTCCTTAGAAGCATCACTTCTATCAGCTATCTGCACACCTTGCCAGGTTTCTCTCCAGCAGGCAAAAGGAGAACAAAGGACAGAGCTACTGAAGTCCTCACTTCACAACTCAATTGTCACAAGCCCAATTATCCCACTGGCTGGATAAGGAGTTGGGGAATGGGGCTTGTCAGGCCTGTGGCCTTATGTTTGACATCTCTGTTTTAGAGTGTGTGTGTGTGTGTGTGTGTGTGAGAGAGAGAGAGAGAGAGAATACAATACGCACAATACAGGAAGTTCTGCAAGGCTAGTGAACTCTTGTTCCTCCTCCTTTCTGCCTGATAAAACCAGAAAGCATTTAATAGGGAGGTCCCCACCTACAGAAGAGCATTTTTTACCTTGTAGAATTACACTGGACTATGATTTTATCAGTTCAAACCCTAAGTTCCTCTTTTGCCATATATTTGCCAGCTGTTTGGCTGCCTTTCTGGTACCTGCAGCAGGTGTCTTTCCCTTCCTGGTTATCTTATTTTGTGGTCTCTCCCCATCCCTGGCTGCAACAGTAAGTCTGCCTCAGTGAATCAGTTCAGATTGGCTACATTTGCTTGGCAGGCTACTGTGTTCCTCGGATTATCATCAACTCGGCACGGAGGCGCATGATGGAACGGCTGGAACTCTACAAAGATGGGGCACTGGACAGCCTGGGTGTGCTCAACTCTATCCCCTCAGGGGAAGGTAACAGTCATGCTGTCTCTCTCTCTGGTGCTGCAGATGAAGGGTGGCTATCGTTGATCCTATAGAACTGCAAGGAAGACAGTTAGGTTTCACCATCACCCTTCAGTTTTTCCCCCTGCAGTTCACATGCTGAACTTTCTCCTTTCAGGACACTACCCTTTTGCCCTTCGAAACAAAACTGAAAACCTTAAGCAGCTGTTATGTTGATGGGGAGAGCTTTTGTGTGGTGCAGGAGTGGGATTACCCCTGCCTGAGTCTTGTACACTGTACATCATGTCTTGCATAGGCAAATGCAGATCTGGCCAGAATAACATGTGCCCTGGTCACATCAAAATAAGTCTACTGTAATGTGCTCTACATTGGGTTATCCTTGAAAAGCATTTGGAAGCTTCAGCTGGGCCAGAATATGGCTGCATGGCTTCTGGTTGAAACCCAAGTTTGAGAACATGCAGCTCTCTGTTGCATCTGTGCTGGCTACCGGGTCCTTTCCTGCCTCAATTCAAGATGTTGATTTGTAACCTAGTCCCAAACTATTTAGGGCTTTAATCATCTGAGAGACATCCCCTTGTTGTGAACTTTCTGTTGAAAAGCAGTATTTAAATAATAATAATAATCCCCTCCCAGACAAATCTATCTGTCCCTTTAGTATTTCATTATCTGAGGCTCTGCTCCACATTTCTCTGCCATCATTGGTTTGGTTGGGAATAACATGGGGTTGCAACCCCAGGTTGTAGAACTCCCTGCCCTTGAAGGCTCATTTGAGCCCCTGCACTATTGGTGTTTCAGCACATGCTGAAGACTTGGTTTTGTTTTTTCACCAGGCTTTTCAGTCATGTGGGTCTTCTCCATATTGAGTTGGTTAATATTTTCCTCCTATTCTTTGTCCTGTTTTAAGTAGTATTAAGATATTTTGTGTATTAACTCTTATAATATTGAGATGTAAACATTGTTTTGTGAGACATTGGGGAGTGTCCTCTAGGGGCCGAAGAATGGGATAAAATTCCCCAAATAAAAAAGTACTGTACATGTTTGCTTAGAACTCCATACATGTTGGGATCTGAATGCTCAGATGTGGTTGGGGTTTGCCAATCAAGACTGCACACAGGAGGCTCTGTGCAGAGGAAATGCCCAACCTGAGAATGTCAGGGAGGGGCTGTGGCAGTGGGGGACACAATTCTTCTCCCTCTTCCACACACAGGTTACTAGCATCAGATGCAAAGTCTTTGTACAGTTAACCTCTACCCAGGTTGTGTTTGTCATGTGATTCTATAAATGTATGTTCATCATGGGGTATATGATACAGGATGCCTGAGAATCCAACAAAACGATGCAGAGTTGAATCTGAGCATATTTTCTAGGCCTCATATTTGAAAGAGCAGAGACTCCAGGGGCTGGAGTTCCTTTGTCCTGTATGGCTAGCCACCCCTTTCTCCTGGTACCTAGTCATATTTACCCACCCTCAGTTGTTCCTGCTCTTCATTTATCTCCACCTCTCTAGCTGTGACTGGACTGTGCCCTGCCCAGCACTCCAACCTCTCAAATCCCTGAAAAGAAACCAGTCAAACTGAACATCATTTGAAAACCTCTGAAATAATTTGAATTGTGCCATTGTGCTGAAAGCTTGAATCCTGAAACAAAATTTATGTAAAATTGCATTTGCTCACAGTCGCCTCAAATTTATTAGTACTTGTATCTTTTCCCCACCCCTTCCTCTATATTTCTCCAAAAAGTGGGCAAGAGATTGAAAAGTATAGACAAAATTGATCTGCAAGCATACAGGCAGAGACTTATTCCAGTGTTTTGTTGAAGGTATTTTTTTTTCTTTTTTTCTTTTTTTTTAATCCAGCTCTGCAACCATGCAGGTTGGGAATTTGGGTTTCATTTATTTAAAGATAGCATTTGCAGGATTTTGCATTGTGTAGTTCAGCATCCTGTTCCCCACAGCAGCCAACAAGGTGCTCAAGGAAGCCCATGGGGGCAGGGCATTAATGCAATAGCCCTCTCCTACTCTTGCTTTTCAGTAGCCAGGTTTCAGCAGTATATCTGCTCCGAAAGTGAAGGTTCTCATGCATCTGTCAAGGGCTATTATCTGATCCCCATTTGAAATGGATCATAGTGGTCATTACTATGTTGGGGCAGCGAATGCCACAAATGAATGGTGTGGGTTGGTGCGAAGAAGTCCTTTCTTTGGATTGTCCATGCTTGCTGTGCCAGCATGCCAAAGAAGTCTCACTGAGACGGAACATTCCCAGTTGGACTGCCTCCAGACTTTTAACTGGGGTGCCAGGGACTGAACCTGGGCAAATCTGGTTAAGATTTTTCTTTCTTTCTTCCCCTCCCCCCAGTCCCAGAGTGCATTGCAGGGCCCTCACGTGAGCCTGAAGAGAGTGATGAATTCGAGGGCTGAAGCAGACCCACGGACATGGAAGGATTAAAGTTCTCACAGCGCTGATGGCACTTTCCTGGTTACAGGCCTCACCTTCCCTCGGGTGGTTGCACACACACATTCCTTAGCTGGTACTGTTTTCCCCACAGAGCTGCAACATGAGAAATGGGTTCATCAAGTCTGGCACCACATGACTGAAGTGAGGGGTGGTATTTGGTGTAACTTGAGCAGGATTCAAAAGTCCACACCAAGACTGGAGGGGGTCGGAGGAAACAGTGATTGGGGTGATCTTAAACCCTAAGACCTTACCTACAAAGTCTGCTCACTACATAAATTGTTTTTTCTTGGTCTGGTACAATAAATAAAAATTTTTATATATATTTGTAACCTGTCTGTATCCTTCTGGATTGCAGATTTCTGTTGGCTATTTTTAGAGATCTATTTTATTTTTTACTAGCTGATGAGATGGTTGTGAAGCAATCAGCCAGGCTCTCCCCCCCCCCCGCCCTGCCCAATGGAATAAGATCATAGAACCTTGGAGGTCATCCAGTCCTACCCCCAGGCAACTGCCACATCTCTGACAGGTGGCCATCCAGCCTTTGCTTGAAAACTTCCAATGAGAGAGAACCCACAACTGCACAATTCAGTCTATTACTGTGCCACGTTAAGACATTTTTCATATCAACCCAATGGTTGAAAATGCCCTTGGGAAACACGGGGCATAAGTTCTTCCTTTCTGTGTGACAGCTCTTCACGTACAACAGTGATCATATCTCCTCTTAGTCTTCTCGAGTCCAGGCTAAACTAAGAACTTCCTCCTCTCTCAAAACGTTTTTGTTCCATCTTGGATTTGTGTGATGTGGTGTTGTCTGTCCCCTGTGTCTATAGCAGTACTTTGGTTTAAATCAGGGGTGTCCAAGCTTTTTGGCAGGAGGGTCACATCATCTCTCTGACACTGTCAGGGGCTGGGAAAAAAGAAATTTACATTTAAAAATTTAAATAAATTTACATAAATGAATGTATTAGAGATGGATCTTCTATGAAGGTCTTACAATAGTTCACGGCCTATAAAAGGCACAAAGCAAGGCCGACCTTTCCTTCCCCCCTGCTGCTGCTGCTGCATCACTAATCTGAAACAGCAAGCAGCGGAGGGAGCCCTCGGCCTGTAGTTCACGAGAGGTCAAACAGCCACCCTTGTGCTGAAAGCAGTTGTGTCAGGCCAGCACAGGCTCTAGCAGGTCTCTGGAGGTCCAGAGGCTCATTGGAGACTGGGGGTTCCCTGCAGGCCAGATTGGGGGTCCCTGATGGTCACGAATGGCCCCTGGGCAGGGGTTTGGGCACCCCTGTTTTAAATAGTTAGCCTCTTCCAAGTTGTTTTCCCCTTTTAATTTTTTAAAAAATTGTTTTATATACAGGTATTGTACATTTTTAATCTTGAATTGTGAGCTGCCTTGAGCATTTGCAGGGTACAAATGCTTTTAAACATTTAAACAAAAGGAAAAGCAGGATACAAATCTTCTAAACAAATATCTGTGATATCCTACAGCAGGATAATCTTATTCCAGTACCATTATAAAATTCCTGGAGGTCCTGTCCCCAGTGCTATGTTGGGGGCTGGCAATTTGCTAAATAGCACTAGGGAAAGAGCGAAGGCAGCCTACTTCTTCCTCCTGCTCTCCACTGCCTCCCAATAAATCTCCCCATTGGATGTCCCACTGGAAAAGTAGATGAATGAGAATCCTTCATTACTACCAATATAGCTGTAGATGATGACATCCTGGAGGATTTGCATCTTGTATACTGTTTAGTTCCTGGACACTGGAAAGTACATGCCTACTATCCTCTCAGAAATTGTGGAGGGAGCATGCTATTGGGCCCCCCCCCCCCAAGCTGGGGCTACCACTGGAAAGAAGCAATTGTACTTTACTGACCTTGTTGGATCTTCTGGTCTGATATGGTTGATCATAAGGCATTGATGGCTTAAAAACTGCAGGACCCTAGCTGGAAATTATGGGATAGTTATAGAGATTCCGATATGGTTTTGACAGGAAATCCTAGAAGCTGAGGAATGCCTCCTCTCCCCAGGATCTAAGAAGGAAGCATCTTGACCTAAAACTTCATGTCAAACCCTGTCACCTGGCTATGCCATCAGTCTTTACGATCACTCAGAAGCACCATTCTGATGGCGCTATCTGTAGGATGCAGTTCAGTCACCAGAATATGTAATATTGCTTACCTACATCTATGGAACCCTTTCTTTAGTGTTGATAGGCAATATGTTGCACAAGCAATTGGAAACTGGTACTTCTGAACAGGACTGCTTGTGAGCCTAACTGTGGTACAGAGTCAGAATTCTTCCCTATCTCTGTGCTGCTACTGTGTTCAGTAGTCTAGAAGTAAAACCATGCCACAGCACAAGAGCTGTTGCCTAAGTACTGTGGTGTGATCTGCAGTAGTACTATTTTATACTTGGTTATTTACCCAAAGATGGAGACCACCATTGCCTTGGAGGTTCAGCTAAAATCAGAGCATTGCTTACAAATCTTCTCTTTGGGAACTGATGATACTTATTCTTTGATAAAAGCAGTGTTTCCTGTCTAAAGATGGCTGATGGAGGTAATCTCTGATGGCAGTTTGGTGGAGGCAGCAGGGCAGGCGTTGGTCCATGCCCACCAGCTGTTTCTACTGTCCAGCCTCCATTTGACATCTCCCCTACCTCATGACACCTATGGTGTAGCACCCCAACTGCCACACCACTCACTACTGCTGATCCTCCTCTTCTACTCCAGTCCCCTCTTCTTAAAAATTCAGAGACAGGAGGGAAGAAGAGCATTCTATGGCAATGGTTGCAGAGGGGTGGTGGATATGGGAGACAAATGGGTCAGGTTGCCAGGTAAAGTGGGGGGGGGGCTTACCATGCCATTGGGTGGCAGGAGGGTCTAGGCTGGGAGGAAATAGAACTCTGGAAATTGTACCCAATACCAACACCCCTATTGCTGATTTAGATGAGCCAGGACAGTTTCCCTCCCCCTGCTTTTTAAATTAGCTTTAAAATCCAACAATATTGCATCCTTTTGTCAATGTTGCAGTAGTTTCTGTCCCCTGGTAGAGCTCTAGTTTGTGAAGGCTGTAGGTTAAGTCACTGAGACTTGAGCTGCTGTCTGCCCAGTCGGGTGAAGAAGAGAAAGGCACAGTGGAACTGCAGCACATCGCAGATCTTTGACCAAAAGTGTCCAGTGAGTCGACGGAAGAGCATCCACTGTGCCAGTTTCTGATCCCAAAGTTTGAGGCTTACAAAACCCAAACAAGAAACCATTCCCAGTGCCATGATCCAGGCAGTAGTGGCATTGCCCAAGCGCCTCTGTAGCTTCACTGCTTTCCATAAGACTATGAATATATGTCCAGCCAATGCCAGCTCAAAACCTTGGGGGTGAAGCAGTGCCAGAAGATAGGTTGCCAGTGATGTTGTTTCTATGGCCAGAAAGGTGCCTGGTAGCCACCCATGTTCCAGAAAGTTGCACCAGACAATAGCCCAAGCAAAAATTGGCAATGTCACCCATTGGTCTAAGACAGCTGCCCACTGATGCTGTGTCCAGAGCCGGCCCCATTGGACAGGCCCGTATGCAAGTGCCATGAGGGCAAAGACCTCCTGGAAGTAGTGTGCCTGCCCTTTTTTGCCTCCAGAAGGCAGCCAGTACCAGCCCAGAAGTACATAGGCCAGGTTGACCAAGCAATTGGCAGGCATAGCCAGTGCAGCAGGAAATCCCGGCATGGTTGGCTCAGCATAGTGCTCATAGCCAACGTCAATGTGAACACCATCAAAGATTCCTGAAGTCACAGCTCCCACACAGAGCACCAAAGCGCCAGCAATGTGCACAAGTGGCTCTCTGTCTAGCTTCATCGCAGTCCTTTTTTTTCCTTCTTGCATGAATTTTTACACAGCTGCTGAGCTGCCGTGACTGCTTCGCAATTGTTTCGTCGTTCCAGACACTGCTTCCTTGTTTGCATAGAAGTGATGAAGTATATGTGGGTGTGCTTTGAATTCTCCTCCTCCCAAACGGAATTTCACAGAAGGGGAGAGAAGAATATTAAGCAGAGGGCGGATCTTGGAGGTGTCTGCTTTTGAACTTTCTCTCCCAGCCTGGACTTTGATTTTTCTCTCACTAATGGCACAAGAGGGAGTATTCATGACAATGAGAAAGTTGCAGCATTAACCTGCCAATGCCCTCTGTCCAATTAACCTGTCCAATGCCCTCTGGTGCTAACCCACCCCCCTTTCCCTTATCTGCACCCTCCCCCCCCACTCCTGCGAGCAGGCTTGCCTATGTAGGACTGCGCAGAAGCACATGCCTAGTCTGGCTTTTCTTTAGCAGCCACTCTGGTCACACTAGTTCCAGTGTTTGCAGTTATGAAACAACTGCAGTGGCAGGATTGGCTGTTGGTGACATCACTACACAGTGGGGTGGAAATAAGGTTGTTTCTTGCCAAGATCTTGTGTTTGTAACCATGGGGATAGCAAGAGCTAGGATCTGTTGAGATGTTCCCATGGCCCTAGGCCGGCAAGAAGACATCCTGTCCTTCAAAGCACATGCTATTTATTTCAGAGGCATTGCTACCAACTGCTTTAAAAGAACTATAGTATGTACATGACTGCTCAGCATAAGCCACCCACGGCAAAGCTGTGCGCTCCAGGGAGGAATATAAACCAGTAGTAACAGTGGCCAAAAATAAACAGACAATATTTGGAAGCTGATCCTAAATGTTATACAGGAAATTCCTGAAAATGCAAAGCTAGTACTATTTGGAATTTCAGGGCAGGAAGACATATTGCCTCAACAAACACATTCCCCAAGCTGTACTTGTCCAACATAGGGCAAACGCTTGGTAGGTACAACATACAGTATGCGCAGAAGAATCCTTAGCTAGGAAAGGGAAAGCTAAACTCATCCTCTACCAGCTGTTTCTCACCTGCAAATAATTCTTTCAAGCTTCACTGTATTTCCCATCTCTGAACTGCTGGGGAGGGGAAAACAGAAGGGATAATGGCAAAGAGGGGAGAGTTGAGCACTGTCGTAAACTTAGGGGGGTTTGGGGTGCTCAGAGTTCTTAGTTCTTGAACCCCAAAGCCCTCAAGGCCCCCCCGTCCAGTAGTACTGCCACCACCCTGTATGTGCCAGTGCCTCAGTCCAGGGACATTGAGACCCTCTAGGCTTAAATCTATCCCTTGCAGACACTGAGCTCTTTCTCCAATTAAAGCTTCAGTCCTCAAGTTACTAGACCTCAACGGGCACTCGGTAGCTTGCTGACCGGCTAGGCAGGATTCTGAAACTTTGTCCCCAACGGACAATGAAACAACTTGGTAAAAGATATTTTAGTTTATTAAGTACATAAGGTTACATAAGGCAGCAAATGCTAGAGGCATAAACATCTAGGAAACATATCAGCAATAAAATAATAAAGCTAACTGGCTGTCTCTATTAATACCTATCTCTCACCTGGGTCACTCTTGTAGATCTCTTATCTCCAGGCTACCTGTGAGGCCAGATGCCCATGGTGGACAATCGAGCTCACAGCGTGCAGGATGTTGCACCCAAAAACTCTACCCAAGAAGAACTCATTATTATCCTTCTTGTGCTAATAGTAAGGAGGTGACTTCATACTTATTTAGACTGTCAAATCAGAAACTTTTGAGGTCAGAACCTTCTAGAAGTGGGTCTGGTTGCTAGTCCTCCTAGTTCTTACCCCTCCCCACTGGAGATCCATAGCTGCATTCCATTCCGCTTGATCAGGCACCCCTCAGTCTACTGAGCTGTTCTTGTTTGTTTACTCACATTCTTGCAGCTAGGAACTGCTAGCCACTTCTCCGTTACTGACTTAGTTTGGTTCAGGCTTTACATGTTAACCTAGGCCTAAACTGTACATATTCATGACAAGCACCCCCTCCCGCCTGTTGCTTCTCTCTTGCAACCCCCTCCCTTCCAAAAAACTTTGTTCCTTGTTCTGTGTAGTTTTGCTCTCTGACATTTTAGGGGAAACACAGATTTGGAGTTTAGATAGTGCTTGGTTTCAGAAGCTAAACAAGAGTATAGCCTACCACTGGGGGGGGGGGGGAAATCATCTGTACTTAAAAGTATGATTGGTTCTTAAAGAGCTGGAAAATGCAAGTGACACAGAAATTACCACATTTTGTAATACAAGTCCAGACTAACTTATTATACATTTGAAACAAGCTCTTCATGGCTTCTTGGAACTATCTACTGCTCCTCTACATGTAAACTAGTCTTGCTTCTCGTGGGCTGTGTCCTTGGAGCAAAATTTTTCCCCC
Source organism: Tiliqua scincoides (assembly GCF_035046505.1). NCBI lineage: Eukaryota > Metazoa > Chordata > Lepidosauria > Squamata > Scincidae > Tiliqua > Tiliqua scincoides. The sequence continues at coordinate 114,985,108 of NC_089822.1, forward strand.
TTCTTCTTTCTCCACGGAAAGAAGACTCCCCCTTTGCCACTGAGAAGAACTGGCAGAGGAGAAATTGGCCTGGGGGAATACACATGTACCATGTGGGCATTTCTACTGAGCTGAGGGGGGCATGGTTGTCCACCTACAAATTTTTCACAGGTTTATTTGTGATAGCACAGACATAATGTTATCTGAGTAGTCAGTGTGGCTATCCTCTAACTCAGGTTCACTGCTTGTGTTACACATGTACCGTCGTCTGTAAATGCATAGTTGTATTCCACCTGTTTCTTCCCCATACACCTACAGGTTAAATAATTTGCAGGGGGGCAGCTTAAAAAAAACCAGTTAGATAACTGAGAGGAGTATGAAGTATTCCCACTTCAAAGAGGTGCATGTTGCTGCTGTTGCTCCTTCGGTCAGACTTCACGTGGGTTGTCAGACCATGTGAAATCTTTTGGAATATATGTTCATCCAGTTTTCCATTGTTCTTTGAATTTGCTCTTGGTCTCATATATATAGGATGAAAATCTACTATTGCCATTTTTAGTTGCTACTGCCTCTTCAGTGTGGATTGTGCCCCTCCTTTCCCTACAGTGGCCACAGAAACACAAGAGTCCAATGAGGAGGACGTTTTTGTGTGTGGCTGTTTTTATATCTTTTTTTACTATCTTTTGTAAGCTGCCTTGAGGGCCCCCAAAGGGATGAAAGGATGGGGTAGAAATCTTTTAAATATCAGTCAGAATCTTATCAAAGTTCTACACAAGTGACAAATTAAAAAAATAATGGGGCACTAGGGAAGGATGATTCTCTTTCAGGAATTTATGTGCACTGAAGCATACAACCACCTAATTTTCTTTTTTAAACCAAAACTGAAATACAAATGTACTCAGAAAGTGCAGGCAACTAAACCCAAGCAAAAAGTCCATGCGCAAACATTTGAAAATGGCAGCTGTGAAAGAGAGGAAGTGAATGAGGAATAAAACACTGAGATGTAGGGTGGGATTGCATTTGAAAGCATGTTCTTTGCAAGGCAGGTAGTAGTAGTAGTAACTTTATTGTCATTGTGCTACAGCACAACAAAATTTATACACCTTTGAGATACAAGCATAAATATATACAACAATTCCAACAGTCACACTCTACACACTCACCCACACTTTCTATACAACATGCATCATAATATAAAAACAGTATAACAGACCATAATGCCCAGGAGCATGGTAACAACTATATTGCCTTATTCAACGTAATTATGGCTGTGGGATAAAAACTGTTCAGGAATTGTGTGGTGCGTGCTCTAATCGTTCTGTATCGTCTACCCAAAAGCCCAGGCATGGCAAAACCACTGCCCGTGAGCCTGCATGCGAAAAACACTAATAGAGTGAAAAAGTACATTTGTATTGAACAAAGAAAGTGCAGTCATATGGTATTTGTTACAAATAAAACATTACAGTTGTATAATCCTCTTGTGATGACCACTTCAAGTCACTTAACTTTTCTGGTGAATTTAGTGGAATAGACACAAACATATTAAATGTATACTTATTTTAAACAATAAACATTTCCTCCTCCCAAAACAGTGCAGTGCATGGCCCAACACATTTGGGGCCTGAGATGGAAAATATAACCACTGACTCTGCCATTGCAAATTCACACCTCACTTTATGACCCCACCCCTCCAGTGGCCTGCTGTCCAGCTGCATTCTGAGTAGGATCCTGAGTCTGGTGAAACAGCAACAAGTTCTCTGACAGTAAAGGATAGCTGGGATGCAACAAGTATGTGGGAGTGGGAGACAGACTGTAACATTTTCTCCCTGCATCTTATCTCTGCTTGCTTGCCACCTGCTACCCAACAGCTACCCACAGCTGCAGAGTTGAAGATGCCTCCACATCTGTTTCTCAACTCCACAAGCTGGGGCAGGAAACCCACAGTTGTTTCAGATGCAGTTAGGTATGGCTTGGCAAAACTGCAGGGGGGGGAGGCCTAACTATTTGACCTATTTGATGCCAGTTTATCAAAAAATAACAATGTTAGATTTTATTTTTGAGTGTATGCAGCATGAAATGGGCATCATTTAGCTATAGAGTTGCACCTTTGGACTGTTTCAGTGCTTTTAACAGTATTTAACAGGCTGGTATTGGCCTGGTATTTAAAAGACAGAGTCTTTTCTGGGACAGAGATAAGTATCTCTGTATCAGGTTATGGTTAAAAACTCAGAAGCAGAACCAAGGAAACAAAAAAACTGTGGTGCCATATCAGGGACATCGTGACAAAATGAGGTGGCACTGGTTCTCACTACTTTGTCACACTCTAGCATGAACATGTAACAGAAGCATACCACAGTGGCTACTATAATCTGAGGCAGAGACAAGTTCAGCCTTTACTTCAGTGGCATTTCCAAGTACACCCTTTTATTTTCTTCCATGTAAATGAATTGTTGGCATTCTCTCTTTGAAGAAAAGTAAAGCACCCGAGGACACTGTTGCTGTGATGGACCAACCCTCCAAAATGAACAGTAGGTGACTCAGCCCTCATTGACCAGGATCCTGCAAAGGGTTGTAACACCAGACTGTTTTACAGCCAGTGACAATGGCTGGCATCAATGGACAGCTGCCCAGACCCCTCAAAAAGGCTCACAGCTTATTCCAAGACTCTCTGTGTCCACAGCCTTTGTGTGGTGGTGACAGAATTACTATCTTTATGCCCAAACTGATAGGAAAGGGTTCATGAGAGGCAGTTTGCCAATTCTCCTTTGAAGTCTGAAATAGGTCCCGTGCTGTGGGTGAGGAGGGTATACAGGCCCCAAGGTCACTCACCCATGTGCCACCAGTCACAATGCAACTTTCTGTTTGTCTAATAGAACTTGTTTGCAGGTTCCAGCGGGTGAGCTGTGTTAGGGCCAAATACTATCCAACTTTCCAGAGCTGGTGCAGAAGTGTCAATGAGGCACGCACTGTATCCTGTGGTAGGAGGGTAGCCACAGAGGTCTCCTCCAGTAAGGGAATGTTTGTTCCTTTTCCTCAGGGCTGCACTGTAGCTGCACCAGCACTGGAAAGTTGGACAGGATTGAGCCCTTAGTTTGTTATAGCAAAAACAACAAAGAATTTTGTGGCAACTTTATTATAAACTTTTGCAACTTTGGGGTAGAATCCATAGCTCTCAGAACATGCTTTACATGCAGAAGGCCCTAGCCAGGTTCAATCACCAACACACCTAGGTCAGAAAAAACTGTCTGCAACCTTGGAGAGTCACTGCCAGTAGTATCCAATTTGCCAGCACTGATGCAGCCATGCCAAAGGGGCATGCACTGCATCCTGCAGTGGGGGGGGGGGCAGTCATGGAGGCCTCCTCAAGATAAGGGAACATTTGTTTCCTTACTTTGGAGCTGCATTGTGGCTGCATTGGCACTGTAAAGTTGATTAGTATTGGGCCCAATGTCACATTACTGAGCTATTGGACCAATTGTCTAATTAAAGGTACCTTTCTAGTTATAGTCCATTTCAAGAAGCACTAGGATTTTATTCAATTGTTTATATACATGCAGTATTTGATCTAATTATTGCTATGCATTTGATAAACAGGACTGTAGTCGTCAAAGTTTATACTACCATAACTTTGGGCCCAATCCTATTCAAGTTTCTAGCACTGGTGCAGCTGCAATGCAGTCCTGAGGTGAGGGAGGCAACATTCCCTTATTTTGTGGAGGCAACCATAACTACCTCCCACCACAGGAAGCAGTGCACACTGGTGGTGTAGCTGGAAGGGTGCAGAGCAGTCCCTCCCTTCGGTGCCATTCCTGGCAAGGGAGCAAAACGGAGCCTTACGACTCTCCGCCAGACTGGGTGCTCCACCCCCTTCCAGCTACACCACTGGCACACACCCAAATGATACAACTACACCAGTGCTGGAAAGTTGGATAGGATTTGGCCCTGTGCCTGTAAGCTAACACAACAGTCTTCACTGCACCAGTTCAGCCTCAGAAGTGTGCAGATGTTGAAAAGCAAGGCAGCTCCCATCCATTTTTCTTGTGACAGTTTGTTTTCTTTGAGTTCAAAAATATATGATTGCAATTAGAGCATGGAAAACAGGGCAACCACCACTTGCCCCTTACAATTCAGTTACTCTGTGTGTGTGTGTGACCTGTTTTGCCCTCACAACAACCCTGTGAGGTTGGGGAGGCTGAGAGAAAGAGACTGGCCAAGGTCACCCAGGAAGCTTCGTGGCTGGGGGGATTTGAACCCGGATCTCCCAGGGGGGACGGAGGAGGCAGCCGAGGCCCCTACGGAGCCTTCCGCGCCGCGGAAGCCTTGTAAGCCGCGCTGAAGGCTCCGTGGGGGCCGGGAAGCGGCACGTCTCCTCCGAAGTCGGAGGGAGCGCGTATACCGCTTCCCCTGCGCCTCGGAGGGACACCCTCCAAAGCGCAGGAGGGGCGACCCGGGCCGGGAGGCTTCCCCTGCGCCACGGAGGGACACCCTCCGAGGCGCAGGAGCTGCGACCCAGGCCGGGAAGCGGCACGCGTCGCCTCGGACTTCGGAGGGGGCGTGCGCCGCCTCTCAGGGACGCCCTCAGAGGCGGAGCAGAGCCGCCCAGGAGCGCTCCAGGTCTCAGCCCACCTCCCAGCCCACTGACCACCTAGCTCATTTCCCCCCGTTCTTTTACTCGAGCGAGGCAGGCGCTCTGGCTCAGCTAGGCGGCGTCCGCGTGGTGCACGCGCACAGGACCGCGCACGACAGTTGCTGCTGCGCCGTGCGCGTGCCCAGCGGCACGAGGAAGCGAGTTTCTCTTTAAAAAAACGAAGAGTCGCAGCCGCTTCTCCCCCGAGCGGCGCAGCAGCCCACAACACAAGCCTGCTGGCAGGGTGCGCCTGCGCGTCCTGAAAAGTGGTTGTGAAAATCACGGCTTCCCCGCGCAGGCGTTTGAGCGAAGCGGCTCCAGTGCAGCGCGGAAGAAAAAGTATTAACCATGTCTGCGCTCGCGCGCCCCCCTCGCACTCCTTCCTGACTTGAGGAAAACTGAACTGCGTTCAGACAGCCCGAGGTCTGTCTCCTAGCAACCACATTGGTTTCCAAGCGCCATCTTGAGTAGGCACATCCGGGTAGCGCACAGCCGCCATCTTGAGCGACAGCTGCAGACCACCTTCGGTCGCCATCTTGGAAAGACTCGCGGCGCGTTCCAGAGTTTTCGTAACGCGCCATCTTGTTCCCGCCTTCCACATCCGGGCAACGCGGCGCCATCTTGTTTGACTCTTCATCCGGGCCATTCTCGCAATTTTGGAGCCATTTTGAGAAGCGCCAATCGCTGAGGACTGGGGGTGTCACCATTTTGGCGAGGCTCCCCCCTGCGCGGGGCAAGGAGCGATTAGGCCGCCATCTTGAATATCCGGGCATTCAGAGCCACGCCATGTTTAATTTGTCACGAGACGCGAGCCACATCCGGGCATTTATTACGGAGGCTTCTTGAAACTGAGGGAGAAGCCATCTTTGAATGGTGTTCCTCCCATCCGGGTATTCAAGAAGCAGCCATCTTGGATGCGTATAGCCCTCGAAGGCTGCTCAGTGGCCATATTGAATCGCCAATGCTACGGGACATCGGCATACGGGCATTTTGTAAAAAACGCCATTTTGGTCTCTGTTTCAAAGGAAGGCAGCACATCCGGGAATTTCGTGACTCCATCTTTGTTTTGTATTTTGTGGGGGTGGGACCAAGATGGCGGCTTCCAGGAAAGCATGAAACCTGGAAGTCTTCATCAGAGGGAGGACTGCAAACAGTGTGCTCTAAAGGCCCTTTCAGACCCTCAATTAACTGCGGGAGTCGCAGGCTGCGCAATAAACCAGGGGCGCATTCAGCAGGGGGCGAGCTCCTGCAGTCGCTCTGAGGCGCCCAGAGACGCTTACTTTGTCCCCCCCGCAGGGCACCTCCTGCCTGCACACGCAAAGCCCGGGCTGGACCTGCCCAGAGTCGCTCCATAGTCCTGTTTGCGGGGAGGGAAGCGCACGGCGCCTCCCCGTAGAGGGCTCGTGATTGGAGGGCGTCCGTTTGAAACAGAGGGTGGAGTTTCCCCTCAACATGGCGCTGCCCACGCCGTGTCTTGTTACGCAGCTGAACGTGGAAACGACACCACGAGTAACACTGCGGCAAATGCCGCTGCCACCTCCGTCCCCAGCATTTCCTAACGCCGCCTACAAAAGAAAGAAGGCTGCGAGCCTCCACCAATATGGCGCCATCCAAGCTGCCCTGCCCACTTCAAAATGGCGGCGCCCTGGTGGGAGGGGTTCCGTACAGAGCTTTGGCTCCGCCCATCGCCGCCGCCGAGGAAGAGAGACTCCTCACAGGCGCAAGATGGCGGCTCCCAGGGCGGCGTGAAGGCGCCTGGAGCCCGCAGCTTGCCCGTCGGTGCCGTACAGCGGGGGTGGATCGAGCGGCCCGCTGTGCCTGGAAGCCCGAGGGAGGGAGCCCTGGCCCAGGACGCCGGGGAGGGAGCAGGCAAGATCGAAGAAGGAGAGGCGCCGGGTGGGGGACGAAGGGGAGGCGGCTTCTCCCTCCCTGCGGCCGCCATTTTCCGTCCGGGCACACAAGATGGCGGCTCCCAGGGCCGGGCTCTGAGCGGGGGCCGGAGGGGGGCGGCAGAGGGGCCCGGCTGCGCGGGGGGAGGAGTAACTGCCCCACGCGGGGCAGTTCCCTCGCAGGGGGAATTAGCGTAGTTTTCCAAAAGGGGAGGCGCCGAGGGGTGTTCTGCGCAGCCCCCCTCCCTGCAAGGGGGTCCCAGAGAGGAGGCACGGGCGGCGGGGCGGGCGATCCACGCCGCCTGTCCGCGGCCCGGGGTCTGCAGCTCCTGGGCAGAGCAGGGCCTCGTTCTGGGGCTGCAGTCGCCCCACGTGAAAAGAGGCAGGTCTTTGCCCGTCCAACGGTGCGGTGCCGGGAGCGTCTCGGCATCCCTCTCGCAACTGCTCTGCACGGGCTGCCTGCCTCCGCCAAGTTCCCATCCAGGGTCTTTGGCCCCGGGAGAGTGGAGGCGCCGCCGCCCCCCGCTTGGGCAGGGTCAGCCTGCGTCGGCCGCTTCAGAGGGTTGGTTGCTGGAAGGGAGACTTCTTCGAGAGTGGGGAGGAGCTTCCTATGGCTGCCGCTTCTCCCGTCGCCCCGAGCGGGGGCTCCCCAACAGGTGGCGGGGCCGCGCCGGGGCTGCTGCAGCCCCGCTGGAAGAGAGTGGTCGGGTGGTCGGGCCCCGTGCCTCGTCCCCGGCATGGACACAGAGCCGTGGCCATCAAGGAGCTGATCGTGGTCTTCGGAGGGGGCAACGAGGGCATCGTGGACGAGCTGCACGTGTATAACACAGGTAGGGGCTGAGCGGCAGCGCCGTCCGCGGGGGGAGCTGCCCATTGGTGTCCGGGGGGAAGGCGGTTGCCCACAACTGGTCCCGTGAGTGTGGAGGAGGAACTCCGGGGCCTCGCAGAGAGGAGGGCGCCTGCAGGATGGGGTCTGTTATGTTTTGAACACCGGCGCTTCCCGCACCTGCAGGCGGGAGGACGGTGCCGGGCAGAGCCAGGCTCCTCGCTCCAGCTCTGAGCGCTCTTCAGCCCTTTGGGGTGCTGACTGGCGCCCGCCCTCCTGCTGGCTCCGTTAGGATTTCCCGTCGGGAACTTTCCTGCGTGGGGGCGGCTGATGGTTCAGCGAAGCCTCTTGCTAAGAGGGCGAGCGAGCGGTCGTCTTGACGCAGCCGCAAGCCCCCGTCATGGGTCCCGCCGGGGGGCCGGAAGTGGGCTGGCCAGAGGAGGGTCCCGGCCAGACTGCAAGGGCCCGGCCTGTGGGGACGCGGGTGAGTCTAGCTCAGAGCGCGGCGCGTCGAGCGCAGCTTCTCTGCTCGCGCTGTGCCCGCACTGCACTTGCGCGGCAGGCGGCGGGGCGCCGGCGAAGGAGCTTTTCCTCCCCAAGGGCTTGGCGCGTAAAATTCAACTTTCGAACGCTGCAGCCTTTAACTCCTTGCTGCCCGGTCGACTCGGAGCGGCGCGCCTGTGCGATGCGCTGGGGGTGGGGTGGGAGGGGAGGCACGCGGGAACGTTCCGCCCGTCGCCGGCGGGGAAGGGCGCAGACCCTTATCTCGAGTGTCAGGCGCGGGCCGAGGCAGTTCCTAGTCCTGGGCTGCGGAAGGGCTGCGGGCTTTGTGCCTGTACTCCCAGGGCGCCACAAGCACCGTCCCGGAAGACTCCAGTCCACTGGAGTGTGGGGGCTGCTGACTTAGTCGTTCAGCCAGCTCTCAGCCGTCTGGGGAGCACCGACTGCTGAGGCAGATGCGCAGCCTGGCAGTTGCGGGACTGCTGAAGGAAGGTTGCAGAGCGCTGCTCCCCGCACTGGGAGTGCTGCATTGAGAATTATGCTGAAATGAACTCTGAGGTGCTGACTGAGAACAGCCTTCCCTTTTAGTGTCTGGAGCTGGAACACCTTGAAGGCTTTCTTCACAGCAGCCCTTTCTCCATGCCTGGTGTCCTGTCACCTGTGCGAATGTTGTAGCTTGGAAAGCTTTTTTCCAACTTGGTGAGAAAATGGAGCAACCTCCAGTTGCGGGGTCTTTACACTATGAACTGCCTCTTTTGTAACACCTGCATGAAATGAAGAAAAATAGTTTTAAGACAAAAATAATGGGGTATTTTGAAAAGGGCAGATGTATAATAATAGTCAACACGTTTTCCATTTTGGAAGAAGAAGCATAAATACATACATCAAGGAACACCAAGTGGAGAATTTTTTCTCAACTAAACTATCACTTTAACTTTACCCCCAAATGAGCAATTTGGGAATTGACAATTTTTAAAAAATACCATCGAAACCTGGAAATATGCTTTCTTCATAGAAGAAGAATTTGAGTCCAGGTGTTTTGTTTTTCTACTTTCCCAATAGTCTAATTGCAAACACAAAAAGTGGTGGTGGGGATTCTTTGCAGCAGGAAGGAGACTTTTAGGCATCTTGCTGGAGTTGCTGCATACCTTTCAAATAGAGATGTTTGTGGTGGAGCTTCCAATCTCTTCATTGGGGTTCAAGATTCTTTCAGACCTCCCAGCCAACATGTGTATCTATAATATTATTATTATTATTATTATTATTAACAGTATTTATATACCGCTTTTCAACTATAAGTTCACAAAGCGGTTTACAGAGAAAAATCAAATAACTAAATGGCTCCCTGTCCCAAAAGGGCTCACAATCTAAAAAGATGCAAATGAATACCAGCAGACAGCCACTAGAACAGACACTGCTGGGGTGAGATGGGCCAGTTACTCTCCCCCTGCTAAAAAAAGGAGCACCCACTTGAAAAAGTGCCTCTTATCCAATTAGCAGGGGTTAATTATCTATATAAAGGGGTTAATCTGTATAATTAAGATTGTTAAATTGAGTGGGAACACAGCGTTGGTTGACTTCAGATTGTGTAGGATGAAGCTTTGTGTTGGATTTGCCAGGATGTGTTGGGGGTGGTGGAGGAATTATATCTTCTCTCTGTTTCTCATCAGTTTTGGTTATTGGATCACTTAAAACAGTTCTGTGCAACCAGAACTGGGCAAGAGGGATGGGTTCTAGTTTCCTGATTGGCGGCTGCTGCCTCTCTCAGATTTCCCTGATAGGCTGCTTCCTTCTGCTGTGTTCACTGTAAACCATTCTAGCTGGCAGAGCCCCCCTGTTGCTGGATCCTGCCCTGGTCTCAAGCACTGAGGGAAGCCTTGACCCAGACTGGGAAGGAACACACTGTTATTCCTCTGTTCCCTCTGTCAATCTCTTTCTCTTTTGTATGCTGTTGTGCTTGTAGGTACTGTTGCATTTGCTGCTTTATCTGCTCAAGGCAGACTGTAGCCTCAGCATGCTTCATGCTAAACTCTGTGTTGACAGGCTGTCCTATTTGAGAACAATAAACGTAGAGCTTAATTGTCAACTGAGAGAACAAAAAAAGGGGTGTTACTAATGACAGCAACCTAATTTTGGGAACAAGGGAATCTGTCATTGTAGTGAATGCATACCACTGTCTGTTCTGCCTTCCGATCAGATACAGTGTGCATCTTTGCTTCACTGTTGCTAAGCTGAAAGAATGGGGAAAGCACCAATCCCATTTCCATGTCATGGCTTCATCATATAGCATCCTGAGGAATTATTTTTTTTCTCCAGATCAGTCTTCTACCCCATTTGCAACCACATGCTGAATTTAGAATGGCCCTCCTAACTTCCCTTTGCTTCTCTTCTAGCTACAAACCAGTGGTTCATCCCAGCTGTGCGGGGAGATATTCCACCTGGTTGTGCAGCCTATGGCTTTGTTTGTGATGGAACTCGCCTGCTTGTGTTTGGGGGGATGGTGGAGTATGGCAAGTACAGCAATGATCTCTATGAATTGCAGGTGAGTCATTGCAAGGTACAAGGCTGTTTCTTCTCAGTTACGGAAAGCAGTGGTGGCCAGAAGGTTAGTCCAGGGATCTCCAAACCCCGACCCGGGGGCCAGATGCAGCCTGTGGTGAGCCTCTATCTGACCCACGGTTAGCCTCTGGCCCACTTGTCTGAACACGACTGGAGCTGTGCTCCAGTCATGTCTGGAGGGTATTCTGAGGGCCAGGGAGGCTGTGCGCCTCTGAAAAACTGGAAATAACCTTTTGTGCCCTCTGAAGGCCTTAGATTACTTTCTGAGGGTCAGGGAGTCCTCCCTGGCCCTCAGAGCACGCTTCAGGTATTTCCTGTGATGTGCTGTTTCTGAGGTATTTACTCCTATATATTTAAAGTGCCTTATTTCTGTGGTGTATGCTGGTGCTTGGAGAAATCCTGGAAATTTGAACCCATTCATTCGTTTATTCATTAATCTAAGTTCCAACTTGAATGAATTTATTTAAATTTTATATTTAAAATTTTTCTTTTCTTGCCCTTGACACCACGCCAGGTATTTGATGTGGCCCTCTGGCTGAAAAGTTTGGAGACCCCTGGGTTAGGCAAAGGAAACTTGTACTGGTAGTACTACTGGTCCAATGCCAAGATTTGTCATTTGTTTATTTAAATGATTTTTATCCCTCTTGTTCCTCTGAATAAACAGAGTGCTCAAGGCAATGTACAAAATGAACAGTAAAATGCAAAAAAAGATCAAAATATATAATATGATAATTGTAAACAATCAAGAATAGTGCAACAAAAAATTAAAACAAAACACAGAATATAATAAAAAAACTTAAGCATTTAAAAAGGGAAGGTCAAGCAGAAAACAAAAGTTTTCAGTCCTCCCTGGAAGGCTAACAGGGAGGAGACTGTTCTTAATCTCAGTGGGTAGAGTTCTATAATAAAGGTGCCACAACAGAAAAGGTCCTGCTCCTTCTTGCTATCAATCTGGCCTCTGCCAGAGGCAGCTCACGCAGCAGGCCTCCCTCCCCCCCCCCCCCCGCTGACCTTAGGGAATTGGTCTGTTCCTATGGGAGGTGGTTCCTCATCTAATTGATTCACCCAAATGATACTGAATGAAGCCATTGGGGGTCTGTAGAATTTCAAACCTCTAGAAGTCCCTTCCTGTGATCATTCTTTTTCCTCCCCAGCAAGCATACTTGCCATTTATGTGTAGAATGTTTTTGACATGAAAGATCCTGCATTGCTCACTTGCTTTAGCCATGTACTGCTTGGTTACTCTAGGCCAGCCGCTGGGAGTGGAAGAGACTGAAGGCAAAGACACCCAAGAATGGACCACCACCCTGCCCACGCCTTGGCCATAGCTTCTCATTGGTGGGCAACAAGTGCTATCTATTCGGGGGACTGGCCAATGACAGTGAAGATCCAAAGAACAACATTCCCCGGTATTTTGATTGTATCTTGCCTTGTATTGTGACTGGGCTGCAGTTTGGACTTGGGTTTAAACTGTACTGAAATAAGCCACTAGTGTTGGGAATTTGTTTGTTGCTGTGGAGTTTACTACCTCCCCCCATTTTTGGCCCATTAAAAAAAAATTCTGCCTTTAAAGAATGACCTGTGTGGGCCCAATTGTTTGGATAAGCAATTGAGAAACCAAGAGGTGTGATTTCTGACTTGGCTTTCATACCTTCATTTCTTGGTGTATTTGTGTTCGATTTTCTACAGATACCTGAATGACCTCTATATCTTGGAGCTGCGTCCAGGTTCTGGTGTGGTGGCCTGGGATATCCCCATCACTTATGGTGTGCTTCCTCCACCACGGGAGTCTCACACTGCTGTGGTATACACAGAAAAGGACAACAAAAAATCTAAGCTGATCATATATGGTGGCATGAGTGGTTGTCGGCTGGGTGACCTCTGGACACTTGACATTGGTAATGGCATTGGGAATAGAATTTTAGGGGTTGGGGTGAAGTGTTTGAAACAGATGTTGAGTTCTCAGCAGAGTAGGTTCTTTGAGTCAGGAGAAGGAAGTGTTATCTGTGTGCATCGTAAAAAACTGGGAACAAGGGTTAGGTACTGCAGTAATCTCTTCACTATGTTTTTCCTCTTCAGATTCTCTGACATGGAACAAGCCAACCTTGAGTGGTGTGGCTCCCCTTCCACGCAGCCTGCATTCAGCCACAACCATTGGGAACAAGTAAGCCCTGTGCTTGACATGCTTTAGTCTGATGCTATACTCCTATGAGTTGTATTCAGCTTGTGTTCATCTCCTCTGTTTTTCTGGCAGGATGTATGTGTTTGGGGGTTGGGTGCCCCTTGTCATGGATGATGTCAAAGTAGCCACACATGAAAAGGAGTGGAAATGCACAAATACTCTGGCCTGTCTCAACTTAGGTATGTGAGGAAATCTACTCTACCTTTTCTAGTTTCTCCAACATTTCTGACTTTTGATTGGTTGGTTGGTTCTTTCTGCAGACTCCATGGCTTGGGAGCCTATTCTGATGGACACACTGGAGGATAATATTCCAAGGGCACGAGCTGGGCACTGTGCTGTGGCCATCAATACCCGCTTGTATATTTGGAGTGGTCGTGATGGCTATCGCAAGGCCTGGAATAACCAGGTCTGCTGCAAGGATCTCTGGTATCTTGAGACAGGTGAGAGATTTGAATGTAGAATGAATATACTGAGGTCCAATACAAGCAGGTGAAAATTGTGTATGGAACAACCCTTGCTTGACTATTTGCCTTTAAAATCAGCTTGGGGGAGCACTCATTCTTCCACATATGGGAAACTGCATGCTGATCTCCCACACATAGAAAACTTTACACGTTAAATTAGCCTTCTTAAGATTTTAACTTTCCACATGAGGGAGATTCTGATAAGAGAAAAATTTAAACATGTGGAATGGAATGTGTGTACCATTATAGACTGCAGGGTAAAATGGCAACTGTTTTGAGTTCGCTTTGCATTAATTCTCTATGTTGAAAACTAACATCAAGGAAAGAAGGCTAGGCTAAATTCTGACATAGTAGTCTTTCACGCAGAGGAGAGTGATCATTTATTCTTGTTTAACTTGGAAGAGTGTTCAAGCATACAATTCTTCCACCTGCAGGAGTAAATGGAGCAGGCAGAGAAGGATTTACACAACACGACACATGAAGCTGTAGCATTCCTGTCAGAAGTGCTGCTGATGGTTGAGGATGTGATTATTTGCTTTGGTTGGCTTGCTCTGTGTTCAGTTCACTGTGGAACCATTAGTTTGTCTCCCAACTTGTACTAGGTTCATAGGCACCCTCATTTTGCCTCTTTACTCCAACAAATAGTATAAATTAAATAGTTTCCTTGCTTTGTGTGTTTAGAACGAACATGTAAAATAGTATAGAATAGCATTATCTAAGGAGCATGAGAAGATTGAGATTTTTTTGTAGGGTACCCCAGGAATAATCTTCCTAATGCCACCTGCTTCTCTCATTCTTCCCTTGCAGAGAAACCTCTGTCGCCTTCACGGGTGCAGTTGGTTCGTGCTAACACCAACTCACTGGAAGTGAGCTGGGGTTCTGTTCCAACTGCTGACACTTACTTGCTGCAGTTACAGAAGTATGATATCCCAGCTGCCACATCGCCAGCTGCCAACCCTGTGCCCTCAGTGCCTGTCAATCCTCCTAAGAGCCCTGCTCCAGCGGCAGCTGCCCCTACTGTGCAGCCACTGGCGCAAATGGGCATCACCCTCCTGCCCCAGGCTGCTGCTGCTGGTGCTGCCTCTGTTGCTGCCGCTCCTGCCCCACCTACCACAACCACCATCCAGGTGTTGCCGACTGTGCCTAGCAGCCCATTGCCAGTTCCTGCTGCTGCTGCCGCTCCTCGCCCGCAAGGTAAGGGAGAAATCAGAGAGGGAGGCAGGCAGCATAGTGCCCTGATCTGTATAGTCATAGTTGCATCCATTCACTTGCTCCTTACAGCCACTGAAATGTGTGGTACTTGCTCATGTGCATGCATAAAATATCCTCTATTGAGGTCTGATGGGAGAGCTGTGCTTAGAATCCCTTCCCTCTTACAAGGTGTGCTTTCCCATGGTCCTCGGTCTTGGAAAAAGCTCACAATGGGGTGCTATGGGACTTCTACCCAATCTTTATTGTATAAGAAAATGCAAAGCACATCTCTTAACATTGAGCCTTTAGGGATATGATATGTTAGTTTGGTTACTACTCTTGCTGTTAGATCTGAGTGCACTTTTTTGGTATGGTTTTTTTAGCTTTTAACATAGGATGTGGCAGAGGAGTAATAATTCTGAAACAGAAGTCAGATTCTAGACTTCTAACCTGAAAAAGAGTTAAGGATTACATTAAATGTGCAGTGCGGTCCTAGCCTGCTTTGGTTTCCTTTTGTTAAGTGGCAAGAGGGGGAGGGAATCCAGTTTGTAGTAGGGGCAAAGGATTCAGTTCCCCAATTCTCCCCCCCCCTCACACAAAAGAGTGCCTTGACCAAATGATATGTGTAACATGTCATTTGATCCCAAGAGGACTGGTTTGTCTAACAGTCTGCACTCTAAGCTTGGGGTTGTGGGGAGATGGAGCTACACTGGCCAACCTTTTGGTGTGCTTTAGGTTCCCTGCACTAGTTATCAGTGCAGCAGTCTATTATTGAGCAAAGGACAGAGTACTCAATCTTGTCTCATACTAATTTTGAGAGCAATTTGGTGATTTTTGCATTGTGTTTCCTAGCCCTGGGACAGGTGACCAAGGAAAAAAGCTCTGGTTCCCTGCCCAGCTATCTGCAATTAGCTAGGAATATCGGGCTTTGTTGTCTGAAAACCATAGTTGTGGCCTGCTGACTTGCAGTAACTGGGATTTTTGTGATCAAAGTTCCTGCCTCATTGTGTTTGCCCTCCCTTGTCTCCGGCAGCTGTCCCAGCTGTGCTAAAGGTTGCAGGCCCACAAGCTACCACAGGACCTCCTTTGGTGACAGTGCGTTCTGCAGGGCAGGCTGGAAAGGGCCCAGTGACGGTAACTTCATTGCCAGCTGGGGTGCGCATGGTGGTGCCCACCCAGAGCACTCAAGGAACGGTGAGTACTGCACACATAGGGGGCCTATGTTGGAAGGAGTATTCATATCACCCTGGCTTTGCTAAGGCAAGAGCATCTACATGTTAACTCCCTGACTGTCTCCTCTACTCTTCAGGTGATTGGCAGTAGTCCCCAGATGAGTGGCATGGCAGCTCTAGCGGCGGCGGCTGCTGCCACTCAGAAAATCCCACCATCCTCTGCTCCTACTGTGCTGAGTGTCCCTGCGGGCACCACCATAGTTAAGACTGTTGCTGTTTCCCCGGGCACCACCACACTGCCCACCACAGTCAAGGTGGCTTCTTCACCAGTCATGGTGAGTATCTGCAGTGTACTCTAGTGAAAGCAGTTTAGAAGTCTGCAAGCACTTCAGTGGGGTAAGAAGGGGATAGCCTTTGTTTGCAAGTGGAAGTGCAAACAGAATGTTGGGAGTCCTTGCTGCTACCCTACTTCCTTTTTTAAAGCTATGTAGTTTTTGTCAGGGTTTTCTAAGATGTCCATTCCTATTTAATATGGATCCTGTTTCCTAAAACACAAGGTGAGCAACCCAGCTACCCGTATGCTGAAGACAGCAGCTGCCCAGGTTGGCACTTCCGTCTCTTCATCTACCACCAATACACCTACCCGGCCCATCATCACTGTGCACAAGTCGGGCACTGTCACTGTAGCACAGCAG
The DNA here is from genome assembly GCF_035046505.1 of Tiliqua scincoides. Taxonomy (NCBI): domain Eukaryota; kingdom Metazoa; phylum Chordata; class Lepidosauria; order Squamata; family Scincidae; genus Tiliqua; species Tiliqua scincoides. Next base: position 115,001,193 of record NC_089822.1, read on the forward strand.
GCCCAGGTGATGACTACTGTGGTTGGTGGGGTGACAAAGACCATCACGCTGGTGAAAAGCCCCATCTCAGTGCCTGGAGGCAGTGCATTAGTAAGTATCAAAGTGGAGTAGTGGAGGCAGGTGGTTCAGAAAGTGGCTATCAGTCTTATCCTCTGTAGAAGTACAATTATCCTCTGTAGTATAAGACTCTGCTTTATGTGATGCTCTGACTTCTCTGAGCTGTGGATTTCAGACATGGCCCTCCTTTAGCAATGAGGAATGACTTTGGTGCTCTCCAAGAAGTCTCTACTCATAAGAGAATAACACAGAGGGAAGGGACTGGTTGCTTCATAGTTGGAGGTGTTGAGAGCGGTTTTGACCTGTAGATAATCTCTTGTGTTGTCTCCTTGGCAGATTTCTAACTTGGGTAAAGTGATGTCTGTAGTTCAGACCAAACCCGTTCAGACATCAGCCGTGACAGGCCAGGCATCTACAGGCCCTGTAACTCAGATAATCCAGGTAAGAATATGTGATAAGGGAGTGATGGCCTTATTTGCACCATGCTCTTGTACTGGGGTCAGTGTTGGTGCTCCCACCACCTTTTCCAGTCTGCAGGTGGAGCTTGGCCATTGTGGTTCTCAGCTGGTGGAAACTAGAAAGACTTTAAAATTCTTTTGATACTAATGCTCTCCACTTTTGAGGGGGTGACCCATGGTAGAATGGCGAGAAGACTGAAAAATTAAGAGAAGAATTAAGATTTCTGCTCTTTTAGTTGTCATCTTTTTTATGGCTTAGTTCTTGTTTGTTGAATATAAGACTTCTGAAACTCTCTTCCTAAACAGTTTTGGGGGGGTCTTTCTCTATTTCCTTAGACCAAAGGACCCTTGCCTGCAGGCACCATCCTGAAGCTGGTGACCTCAGCAGATGGGAAGCCCACCACAATCATCACCACCTCCCAGGCAGGTGGTACAGGCACCAAGCCCACCATTCTGGGCATTAGTAGCGTCTCTCCCAACACAACAAAACCTGGCACAACTACCATCATCAAGACCATCCCCATGTCAGCTATTATTACCCAGTCAGGTGCCACAGGTAGGTAGTTGGAATGCAAGCGTGGCAGCAGTCTTCATCGTGCAGAATATTGCAAACGTGCATGGTGCAGACATGGTGCTATCATGGTGTGATAGCAAGTCTAACCTAGGCATGGATGAGCAGAGCAGTGTAGCAGCCAATGGGAGCACTAGCAGGATGGTTGCAAGGGCATGTCAAGATGTGCGTAGAGCAGATTGTGGTGGCTAAAGCCCCCAGACAGCTCTGCTTCACTTTGGTTCTTCCAGGTGTCACCAGTAGCCCTGGAATTAAGTCTCCCATCACCATTATCACCACAAAAGTGATGACCTCTGGCACTGGCACACCTGCCAAGATAATCACAGCAGTACCCAAGCTGACTGCAGGTCATGGGCAGCAAGGTGTGACACAGGTGAGTCAGCTGGGCAGAGTAAGAGGTATGGGGGGTGCACCATCCTATTTTATTTTAACCTGTCAAATTGCACCTTCACAGGTGGTGCTTAAAGGAGCACCAGGTCAACCTGGCACTATCCTGCGGACTGTCCCTATGGGTGGAGTGCGACTTGTCACTCCTGTCACTGTGTCTGCTGTCAAGCCTACTGTCACTACCTTAGTGGTGAAAGGAACCACAGGTAAGTGATGACTTAAGTTAGCTACTCACATGAGTGCATTCACTTTCCCTTACAGGACCTGCAGATGTGGGGAGGGTGTCTGATGAATTTGCTCTGCTACTGTGCCCAGCTCCAGGGTGAATGCTGTCTACGTCACAGCTCATGTGATCCTATGCTTGTTACACAACTGGGTGCCAGGAGCATGTTCTTTCCACTATGCAGATTATATGTCCTTAAACAATTTGCCCAGGGTCCTCAGAACTCTTTTGTCTGTGTGATGCTAGGGAAACAAAATGAGTTTCTGAGCCTTAGAAATTAACACACTGTTCAGGTTACCAATCAACAGGGTTCTTGCATCTGTTCTATTTTTGTTTAGGTGTCACAACCTTGGGCACTGTAACGGGTACGGTTTCAACCAGCCTAGCTGGGACTGGGGGACACAATACCAATGCATCTCTGGCTACACCTATAACCACCTTGGGCACCATTGCCACACTTTCAAGCCAGGTCATCAACCCAGCTGCCATCACTGTCTCAGCAGCACAGACCACCTTGACAGCGGCAGGGGGACTGAGCACCCCCACCATTACCATGCAGGTATGGAGTGGGCCAAATAATAATTTTGGGGTTTTTCCTGATAAACGTGTAAAGTCTTTGAAAGGGTTATTGGTGTAATTGATGGACCATAGAGTCAGAACAGATGCAAAAGGGGTGATGGCTTTAAAATGTGATAAGACAAATTGATGGAGGAAGGATTGGACCAACAACAGATATTAGTCATGATAGCTAAATAGAATCCTCTATTTACCTGATGTACCTCGGAGCACTAGTTGCTGGGAAGGGCTGCTGTTGTCTTGCCCTCTTCCTAGGGATGTTTTTAGCTGTAAGAAACAAAGTGCTGAGCTGGATGGCCCCCTGTTGGAGAAAAGGATCTGGGGCCCTGATTGTCTGAAGAGTTTGGATTCCATCAGGGGTTTAGATGAAGAAGGGACGTGAACATTTCCCCTCGGGCAAAGCAGCAAATAGGAATCTGAGAACTGTGACTGTGAGGAAAAACTTGACTTGAACACCCCCATTTATAACACAGCAAATGTTCAACCGTAAAATAAATTGCCCGCATGTGCTCCGTGGCCATAGATGCACTGAATGAACTGTTTATTGCATTGGATGGGAGTAGCAAACAGCTCAGGAAATGGAGGTATGATGTGGATGGAGTGGGCTTGCTGCTTCTACCCATCTCTTATCTCTCCATGTGTCCAGTGGACTCTGGGAGCAGTTTATTGCTTACCACAGTCCTGTCCTCTAACTGGCAAAGTGAAGTTATGTATGCTATGTTCTTTCACCTGCATCTTTAGTCCTTTTGCAGATTTTCTTTATACTGAAGAGCTGGTGTACTGTAGTGGCTAAGAGACTGAGCTATGAATCAGCAAGTGCCCAGTTCAAATCTTGCCTCTGCCACAAATTCACAAAGTGGCTTGAGGCAAACTTCTCCCTCTCAGTTCCCCAGCTATAAAATGGGGATAATAATACTTGTCTTACAGGATTGCTGTAAAGATTACAAGACAAAGTCATGTGTTGACCTTTAAGTGTGTGAAGTGCTTATATAAATACTCATAGATTTCCTGAACACTAATCTAGTACTGTATCATAATATATGAAACCAAATCAAGTAGGAAGGTAGACTGGCTTTGGGCCTTGTAGTGCCACCTTGACTTTTGAAGTATAGTGTAGTGCCACCTTGACTCATTTCTCCCACGAGAGCAGAGCTGCTCTCTTTTTTCTGTTAGCAAAATAAGATCTGCAGAATGTGATGGAAGGTTGTGGTGGTAAAAATTCTGGTCTGGTGCCACTTCAAAGTGGGGTAGCATAATTTTGAATGCTTGCCTGCCCCCCATCCTCTTGCATATAGAGAAAATAAGTGCCTCAGAGAGAAGGCTATATTAAATCTTTCTCCTTGATGTGCTAGTTTCACCATGCAAAAGAATATTAATGTGAGGAAACATTCCAGTAAGGTGTAGTCCACCATCTGCAGTCTGATGTAGTATAGTGGTACCATTTCATTCTGTTTAATTGCTCAAACTGTACTATGTATGTCTAATCAGAAGTTATTTCTATTGACTTCAATGGATCTTTCTCCCAGGTACGTGTATTTAGGATTGCAGTCTAAGAGCCCAATCCTATCCAATGTTCCAGCCCCACGATAAAGGAACAAATGTTCCCTTACCTTGAGGAGATCTCTCTGACTGCCTCACTGCAGGAATGCAGCGCACCTCCTGTTGGCACTGCTACATCAGCACTGGAAAGTTAGATAGGACGGGGCCCCAAGTCTCATTTCTTTGTAATGATTTAACAAAGTTGCTCTGACTGAGGTATTTTGTTAACCTGCGTGTGTCTGTCTCTTTCAGCCTGTCTCCCAGCCCACCCAAGTCACCCTGATTACGACACCTAGTGGTGTAGAGGCCCAACCGGTGCATGACTTGCCTGTCTCCATCTTGGCCTCACCCACCACAGAACAACCCACAGCCACTGTCACAATAGCTGAATCGGGGCAGGGAGACCCACAGCCAGGCACAGTCACTCTGGTGTGCTCTAATCCGCCATGTGAGACACATGATACTGGCACTACCAACACAGCCACAACAACTGTAGTGGGCACTTTGGGTGGGCCAACCCACGTGCAGTTTGTGTGTGAAGGGCAAGAGGGTGGTGCGCTCCAGCCTAATGGTAGAGTGGTACGTGTCTGCTCCAATCCACCTTGTGAAACCCATGAAACAGGCACCACAAATACAGCCACCACTGTGCGAAGCTCTGGTCAGAAGATGTGCTCCAACCCACCTTGCGAGACCCACGAAACAGGCACCACCAATACAGCCACCACCTCCAGAACGGAGAAGGCACCTGCTGACCCACCGTGCCAAACTTTTCAGACTAGTGCCACTGTCACTACAATGACAGTGAAGCCCATTGTGGGCACAGGTCAGCTAGTGTGCTCCAACCCACCCCATGAGACCCATGAGACAGGTACCACCAATACAGCCACCACCGCCACCTCCCACATGGGCAGGGAGCAACCTGATGGTGAACAAAAAGAACCAGCCAGCAATTCGTGCCAAACAAAGCAGACAAATACCACCAGCACCACCATGTCAGCAAAAGCAGATGTGCCCACAGAGCAGCCATGCCTGGTCCAGATGGTAAGCTTGACACCACAGAAGTCAGATACTGGTTCGCTCAGTGTTGCATCTGACCTTGCCACTGCACAGACTTGTGAAAGGCAACCAGTCCCAAAAAGTCTCAAGTGTGAATCCCATCATACCCACACCACCAACACTGCCACTACAGCTAGGTCCCTCATGGGCCGAGGGCAGGTTGATGGTGAGTGGGTAGGATCCACCAACCCTCCGTGCCAAACACAGCAGACCAACTCCACCAGCACCACCATGTCTGCCAAAGCAAATGTACCTATGAAGCAGCCATGTATGGTACAGATGTTGCCAGACTTGATCACAAGGCCAGCATTCTCAAGTGCACCTTGCACACCCCACAGAATGGACACCAAGGACAAAGGCGCTCCTGTGTGCTCCAGTCCACCTTGTGAAATTCATGAAACAGGCACCACCAACACAACAACTGTGGCTGCATCAAATATGGGCACTACTCAAAAGGCTTGCTCCAATCCACCTTGTGAGACTCATGAAACGGGCACCACCAACACAGCTACCACAGCCACCTCCAGCATGGGCACAGGGCAACAGGTATGCTCCAATCCACCATGTGAGACCCATGAAACTGGCACCACCAATGCAGCCACCACCACAACATCCAACATAAGTGCTGGGCAACAGGTGTGCTCTAACCCACCTTGTGAGACTCATGAAACGGGCACTACTAACACAGCTACCACAACAACATCAAACATGGGGGCCGGGCAGGGTGACAATGCCCAGCAAGCTCCTGTGACTCCACCTTGTGAAACGCAGCAGGCAAGCTCCACTAGCACCGCCATGATGCCTGGCATTGGAGATGATGGCACCCAGCCTTCCAGCTCAGCTCTGGCACAGGGAGGAGGCTCTGAATTGGGAAAATCCCCTCAAGGAGAGGTCACAGGACCTGTCCGGACACCACCACAGAGCCCAGCACCCAGAGTGTGCTCAAACCCTCCCTGTGAGACTCATGAGACGGGAACAACCCATACAGCCACCACAGTCACCTCCTCCATGGGGTCCAACCAAGGTAAGAACAAGTTGGAGAGCTTTGGGAAGTTTTCTCATTTTAAATAGTCTCCATCATTTTTACACTGGGTGCTTTAAGCCATTGATTTTCAGACTGCTTTAGGTGAGGATCCTCAAGCGCTTAAGGGGGGTCCTCAGTGAAATTGAGGGGTTCCTGTTATTTGATCAATAGCAGACAAACTTACCTGAAAGGCAGCGTGTTTATTGCTTGCATTCTCTTCCCCCCTCCCCTTGCGGTTGTGTGTGTTCTAGATGACATTCTCTGTCCACACAAAATAACACTGAGGATGAACAGATCTTGGATGAATTGCACATGTGCCTTAATCTCTCAGAATCCTTTCCAGCGTGGAAAGTCCTTAGCAGATGAGTTTGTTGAAGGATTCTCTTAGAGTGGGAAACCTTGAAAAATGCTACTTCGGAAGACACCAATTCAGATCTGCAGGCCCAGCTACTCCTCCTCCTCTACAGAAAGCCAATTCTGATAGTGCCCTGGTTTGAGTAATGGGGACAGGCCCCACTAGAATCTAGAACTAGAATCTAGAACTCTTGTTCTCGTTGGGCAAGAGCTGTGGTCTTGTCTTTGCTGAGTAACCTATTTTCCTTTTTTGCAGATCAACCACCTGCTACCAATGGTCAACAGGGAGAGCCTGAGACAACTGTAAGTGAGAGCACTGCTGCTAGCAGCCCCAGCACTGTTACAACTACCGTCCCCTCCACGCAAACTAGGGCAGTCACCACCGTCACGCAGTCCACACCCCCTCCAGGACCCTCTGTGCCGGTGAGAGTTACGGAGCAGGATCTTGGTCTTAAATTAACTTCCTCTTGCTCTAGTGTCTGTCCCATTGGTTTGCCAGGTGTTGGAGACGTGGCACCTTGCAGGATACTCTGACGTTCACAGAAAACTGTTAGAATGGGTATGGCTATTTCCACCTTGTTAATGCTGTACCAACTGAGAGCCCAATCCTGTGCTTGGTGGCAAGGCTTCGTGCCATAAGGCATGTTTGCGAGGCTCTCCACCAGGCTTCCGCCCGTGCTAGCCCAGCGCCGGCCAGTGCTGGGCTAGCGCGGGGCCGTGGCCCAGCTTCCTTGGCTTGGTGGTCTCCTGGACCGCTGAGCCGTGGCACAATAAGCAGGGGCTGGGACAGGTGGGGAGGAGGCATTCTGGGGAGGGGGCAAAGAGAGGGCATCGTGAGGCATGATGCGGGGAGGGGCCAGGCTGGAGGTTTGCCAGGGGGAGGGAGCGAAGTGGGTCCATGGAGCTCTGCTCTGCAGAATCCAAGGTGCTCATTGAGGGTTCCGCGCCCTACATGAGCGCTTTTACTTTGTGAGCCTGGGTGTCCCGGGCAGCTCAGGACTGGACTGGCTGTTCCCTTGGAAATCATTCCTTCGACAGTAAATGCCACAGGTGAAGTTTGGGGTGGAGGACTTGCCCCTCCCCCATTGCTTACCTGTTCACCCGCTAATACCGTATTCACTGTGCACATTAACCATAAAGATGGAAAGGAAGAGAAAAGGGTTTTTTCTTTATTTTGCATCTTAAAAGGGAAGATGATGGTGCTTCTCAAAAAAGAAAAGTAATGAAAAATATTGAAGGAAGAGAAGGAGAAGCTGGAGTTATTTGCCATGATCGAAGCACTCAATTCTGGGTGCAAGCAATGAGAATTTATTTTTAAACATTTTTTTCCGTTGCCTTTTCTGCTCTAGGAGAACTCAAGACAGCTTACAAATCAGAGGAACATCAAACAGTAAAATGTTATGTGGGGGGAAAAAATTGAAGCCCCTACCACAAGCCTCATCCCCCTCCAAAAGCTGAGCAGAAAAACAGGTTTTAATTTTTTTTGAAGGAGTGCACAGTAAGGGCCAATGAAACTTGGTGGAGAGCATTTTGCAGGATTATTTTGCAGTCACCACTGAAGGGCCCTGCTCTTGGTGAGTGCCTATTGCACCTGTGGGGATAAAGGCACTATGAAGCAAGATAATCGGAATGATGGGTCTCCATTTTGCTCTGCTCTGCACTCCTCTTTTTTCTTGAAGGCATTTGGTTGGCGTTTAGGATTGGAGTATTGAGCTAAATGGATTCTCAGTCTGCTGCAGCATAGATGGTTCTATTTTATCTTCAAGGTTGCTTAGAAGCTTTTTGTAAACCATGTGAGAGGTACACACTTGGGAAATCATTACTAGGAGGGGTGCTAGACAGCCCTTGCTCTTCCCGTACATGCCCCTTTGCTTTCAGGTCCAGCTTTCCCATCATCCAGGCTTCTAATTCTTCCTCCTCCCGGTTGCAGAACATTTCATCACTGGCTGATACCCCTGCAGAGAAGGCAACTCCCCCTGCTGAGGCTCCTGCCACCACCAGCACAGATGCCCTATCTGGAGCCCCTGAGCCACTTCGGCCTTCTAATGAGATGCAGATGGCAGCATCTGAGCTCCAAGAGCAAACCCAGGCTGCACCAGCAGGCACTCCACCCACTGAAGGTCCACAGGCTGAAGCTGCTTCCCAGCCAGAGCTCCAGAATGCTGTGGACGAAGCACCACCCACGACCCCTGCCCAGGAGCCTGTGGCTGTGGTGGTGTTGCCACCACCAGCTCCTCCTGCTGCTCCACCCCCTCCAGAAGTAGAGCAGTTAGCCTTACCCCAAGAGCTGATGGCTGAGAGCCAGGCAGGCACCACCACGCTCATGGTGACGGGCTTGACACCGGAGGAGTTGGCAGTGACAGCTGCTGCGGAGGCTGCTGCCCAAGCCGCTGCCACAGAAGAGGCACAAGCCCTGGCAATTCAGGCAGTCTTGCAAGCTGCCCAGCAGGCTGTTATGGGTGAGTGATCCTCAAGAAGCTTTTGGACGTGAGCATTCCTGTCCATCGTCTTCTCTCCCTGTGCTATAATCTACCTTTTTCTTCAGCCGGTTGAATGGTTACTCTAGCAAGTTGAGGCTCCTGGCATCTTTCCTGCGGCCTGCTCAAAAGCCTTGTTTTCTCTTTTTACAGGCCCTGGAGAGGCCATGGACACATCTGAGGCGGCGGCGGCAGCCCAGGCAGAATTGGGTCACTTGGGCTCAGAGGGCCCTGAAGGTCAGACTACCACAATTCCCATTGTGCTCACACAGCAAGAACTGGCTGCCCTTGTTCAGCAGCAGCAGCAGCTTCAGGAGGCTCAAGCAGCAGCTGCAGCGGCTGCCGCCGTGCAGCAACAGCAGCAGCAACATCCACCTCAGCACTCGCTGCCTTCCCACTTGCCTACAGAAGCCCTGGCCCCTGCCGATAGCCTCAACGACCCAGCCAGTGAGAGCAATGGTCTCAGTGAGTTGGCCAGTGCAGTCACCAGCACTGTTGGACTACTGCCCCCCACACCCACTGAGAGTAAGTGATGCTGCGGGGGTGGGGACAAAGTTCAGGATGCATGAACAGGACATATTGGTGATGGAGGACCAAAACAAAAAGGTGTCTGGTGGGGGAGAGAAGCGGTAGTGTTCTGCTTTGTCCTTCAGTCCAAATAGTCACTATCTTTGAGAGAGATGTAGTTGTCTTCATCTACATCTTCCGTAGGAGGTTTGCCTTTTTCTGTACCCACCATGTTCACTTCCTTTTGATGCACATTGTTCATAAGCAAGCACATGTTGTATGGAACTCGCCTTCTCCATCAGTGTAGAAGGGTATCCAGAGTGGGTTAATCCTTCTATTTGTCAGAAGGCAAAGTTTTTTTCAACTTTCCAGGGGGAGGAACTCCTCTGCATATATCTCTAGTTAGGATTGCTGTTTTGGGTGAGGTTTCCTGTCCAGGCAATCTTGCTGTAAGATACTTGTTACCCTTTTGATTCTGGATTATTTCACTCTCTTGGTTAAGGTAGAACTGAAGATTTGATCCAAACTTGGGTTTGTTCTCTAGCTCTGGAGACAGGGGATCTGGGGTCTTCATTTAGTGTCTTCCTCTTCCAGGTCTTGCTCCATCTAACACTTTTGTCGCACCTCAACCTGTAGTGGTGGCGGCTAGTCCAGCAAAACTGCAGGCAGCTGCTGCTCTGGCTGAGGTAGCTAATGGGATAGAAGCAGCTCCAGTGGTAAGTTTAGGGAGATTGGGGTAGGGAATGCAGGGGTGAGTTTTCAGCTCCCTAAAGCTTACACCCTGTTTTCCTCACCATGCCTAGAAACTAGAGCCTCCTGCACAGCCTCCAAAGGTGCTTGTGAAGAAGGAAAATCAGTGGTTTGACGTGGGTGTTGTCAAGGCAACCAACATGATGGTGACACACTACTTCCTGCCTCCTGATGATGCATCTGCCACAGAGGTGGGTGGTTTGGATATACCTTTTGCCCCCTTGATGGTGCACTCAGCTTAAAGATCCAAGCCACAGCACATGCTTCCCATTCTCAGTTGTGGCCACACTAGGATAGTCCTGAAGTCCCTTTTTTATTCTTGTCTGTTCACTGCAGGATGACTCGGGCACTACCCCTGATTATACTCAATTCAAGAAGCAGGAGCTACAGCCTGGCACTGCTTATAAGTTCCGAGTGGCAGGTATTAATGCCTGCGGTCGGGGCCCTTTCAGTGAAATCTCGGCATTCAAGACCTGTCTGCCTGGCTTCCCGGGTGCACCCTGTGCCATTAAAATTAGCAAGGTAAGTGGTTCCTCTTTGTGCCCAAGCCCTGCTATCCCAGTGGTCTCTTCTTGATAGCTGAAGTGACTCTCCTAGTCTCACCTGTTTTTAGTTTATTTTTCCTGTTGTGGTATGGCAGTTGTTTACAAAACTGCTCCAGTCTTCATACTCTCCTTATTTGATATTTTGTGTCTGTCTCAGAGTCCAGATGGAGCCCACCTGACTTGGGAGCCACCTTCAGTCACTTCTGGGAAAATCACAGAATACTCTGTGTACTTGGCCATCCAGAGTGCCCAAGCAGGCGAGCCCAAGACTGCAGCCCCTGCTCAGCTGGCCTTCATGCGAGTTTACTGTGGGCCCAGCCCTTCGTGCCTGGTGCAGTCAGCTAGTCTCTCCAATGCCCACATAGATTACACCACGAAGCCCGCCATCATCTTCCGCATTGCTGCCCGCAATGAGAAGGGCTATGGCCCTGCCACGCAAGTCCGGTGGCTGCAAGGTGAGTGGAAGACGAATTAGAAGCTTAGGGTTGCAGACAGTCTCCTGTTTGTGATCTTATTCCCTGAGGGAGAGAGAGCAAAATAAATCCAGTATGTGTATCCCCATGTATATGAGTTACCAGGACTCATTGGTTCTTGTTCAGTGTAGTATTTTGTGCCATGAAATCTCAAAAGTTGGACATGTTTATACCAGTTTCTGTCTACCACTGCAGTCTCCAAAGTGGAGACCGCTGTATGATGGTAAACTGGTCCCCAGTGCAGACAGCGCTGACTGTTCCACTCTGAGGGGGGCCTCTCTTTGGCGCCACAAATCGTCTCCAATCTTTGCACCAGCCAGCTGTGCATGCCTGGAAATCCAGACACAAAGCCAGCTGGGGCAAAAGATTCCAGAAGCACAAGTGAGCTTGAAGGCTGGGGGGTTCTGCAGCATGAACAAGAGGCTTCCCCACAGAGTGGTAAGTGCCATTCACATGGGGGAGGGATTCAGCAGGGCACTGACTGGATCCAGCCCGCTGACTGGAGAGCCCTGGTCTACCAGTATGTAGGATGAGATCTTCCTGGGGCTGAGTGCCCTTCAGTTAATTTTATTTGAGCGCGAAGGGCCTGCCAACCTTTAATTGAAGTCTGGGTAGACGTGTTCTTTAAGTTTCATTTGTAAAGAGAATTTCAAAAGTTTGGGCAATATCACTATTTGGTGTTGCATGTCTTGATGGGTTTTATCCATAAAGTCTTTTTCTACCCAGAGCTCAAGGGCTCAATATTTGTAAAGCTCCCTATTCTTTAAAAAAGGTACAGCTTGAGTTTTGAGAGATGTCAGTTGTGAGAGGGGCCAGTTTGCAGCATATTAACGTCCTCACTCCTGCATATAAACACTTGCTCCACTGTTTGAGAAGAGTGGTCGGCTAAAAAGACAGAAGTGGTCAGTCAGTCCTGGATTATTTAGTTGGAGACAGGTGGATTATTTATCCACCTCTTTGATGTTTGCTAGAATCTGGTTTAGCCCACTTTGGGCATGAGAGGGAGGTTCTCTGGAAATGAAGTGTCATCTCCAGGTCACATAACATACTCTTCTCTTTGCAGAGTCCAGTAAGGACGGCTCCATGATAAAACCAGCCAACAAGCGGCCGCTTTCTTCTCCTGATCTGTGAGTATCTCCTTAATGGTGCCTTGCTAGAGTTGGGAGGGATGCTGATAGGAGAGAACACTTTATGGGACATCAGGTTATCTTCTTCCCTCATTCCCCTCCCAAGTCTCTATTCCAGCTGGCCTGAGCCCTTTCGACAGCGGCCAGAGGTGCAGGTCTCCTTTCTGTTCCAGTAGCATCTCCTTGGAACTTTTCTGAATAGATCCTGTGGATTGAGTGGGAGACTGGGATTTAGTCTTGAGAGAGTGTGTATGCTTGCACAGATACAGCTTCAGACACTGGCATTTGAATTGACATGTCTGGGCCAAGGCAGTGAAATTATTAACTGGGCATTGCTCACACACATTCTTATATTGCCAGCCCCACTGAAGTGGGCCCTGTGTCTCATGTTTAATTGTGGGGGGAGGGGGAAGCTGTGCCCTTCAGATTTTCCTTCGCATGCATGAAAATGTCTTCAGTCAGCAGTGGGTCTACATTTTCCCTACTTGTCACTCTCTAGTATCCAAAAACTGAGGTGCTTTCTTCTCATCCACTAGGAGGCAGAATCTGTTGTGGCTAGACTAGCAAGCATTTCCATCAATAGGCCAGTCCTCTTCTGCCTCCTCCATACAGACATAGGTTATTGTTCTGGTGAAGGGGCCAGTTAACATTGGCTTGTTCTTCCGTGACCAGACCACCTTACTGTAAAAGAGGTTTTTAGCTTTTTTTAAAGAAGTCAAGCAATCACCAAAAGTCAGGCTCCAGTAGGATGATCACAAGCCAACTTTGTGGCTGAGTCTTGTCTTCTGGGCAATGAAGAACACAGTCAAGGGGGTCCAGGTTGATGTGCAAACTGACCGGTGTTTATGGTCTTCTGATAGAGGAAGATAAAGCTATGATCCTCCCCCCTCCCCCAGTTTGGAAATGAATAGGCCAGTGTTTCTCAAACTGTGGGTCAGGACCCACTAGGTGGTTCGTGAACCAATTTCAGGTGGGTCCCCATTCATTTCAATATTTTGTTTTTTAATAGATTAGACTTGATGCTACCATAGTATGTGACTGCATTTGGGGAAATGTTACAGACTTGTAATTTTAACAAGCTACTATGCATATTCTTTTAACAATGATAGTCAATGGGACTTAATTCTAGGTAGGATTGCAGCCTAGGATTGTTAAAAATATTCCTGCTTGTTGATGTCACTTCCAGTCATGACATCACTTCTGGTGGGCCCTGACAGATTCTCATTCTAAAAAGTGGGTCCCGGTGCTAAATGTGTGAGAACCACTGGAATAGGCTATAGGGAGCTGGATCTCACTGTTCTTCCTTCCTCTTTCAGGAAAACTGCTCCAAAGAAGCCCAAAGCAGATGGGCAGTGAAGGGCGCCCCCAGCTGTCCCCTCTTCTTGCCTGCTCCACAGCCTCTGCCTGAACCCCAGCCAGTCAGCCACCTCTGTGTGTGGAGGAAGATGGCACCACAGAAAGCACATTTCACACACTGTGGGGCTGGACTATTGGGGGGGGGGGGAGAAGAGACACAGAGGCTCATGCGACAGGGGCCATCACTGTGCCAGGCCCCATCCTAGGAAGGGGGAAGAAAGAATGGAGCTCCTCCTCCACCCCTTGCTGCAGCCCTGTTAACATGGACACTTATGTTAGGGGTGTGTGTGGAAGGGGCATTTGTTATCCGGGGAGGGGGGCTGTTGGGGTTTTTTTACAAGTTGCAGTTACAGGAATGAAGTTCTTTTTGTATTCCCCAGCATCCTGTGTGTTGGGGGTGGGAGAGCTGTTCTCCTTGCCTCCAGTTCTTGCCTCTGTACAGACCCCCTTCCTCAGTTTAGTTTTTAGTGTCTGAGTTAGTAATGGAGAGGAGTCTGTGCTATTGAGGGGGGATGTAATGTGGTTGGACCACAAATGCAGCTACTTCGATCGTTGGGGCGGGGGGGGGGGGAGTGCAGTTCATTCTACAGCAGCTGTTTTAATGCTCAGCCCAGGGTGCTTGTGGCTTTGACCCACTGACCTACTCCCTCTTTCCCCTATACAAGCAGCAGTCCCTCCTTTGCAGCACAAGCCGATTTTTTCCCTCCGCTCATCCCTTTCCAAGCCACAAGGTGGCATTGTCTAGGCAGGTGTCTTGCCATTCCTCTCCATTATTTTGTATAAAACATTTTTTAGGAAAAAAAAATTAAAAAAATGGTGGTGGGGGGCTGTAGCCTGACTTACTGGGGCAGGGCTATAAGGTAGGAACAAGGCTGCAGGAGAATGTTTCTAAGTGCAGCTATCTTTCTCTTCCCCATCTGAGGCAGGAATCTAGGTTCTTCCTTGGAGAGGGGGCAATATGTGCATCTTCTTTACCCCATCCCATTCTGGCTGCCTCTCCAGACATTCCATAGAGAAGAGCAGCCTATGTGTATTTGGCAGAGATGTGTACAAAACCCAAAGGGTGCACACCAGTTGCCCTGCCCTGCCCCTCTGTTTCAATGAGCTTGCCAGGCAAAGCAGCCCTTAAAAACTCATAAAAATTCCCACCACCACCCAGGAGCAGATCTCCCCTCCCTCCCTTGCTCTGTGCCCTGGTCTTTTGTATTATAGTGTATTTCGCTGTGTCCCCTTCCCTGTTCAATCCCTATGATCCCTTCCTACCTCTTTGCCAATTTATTTTCCATTGAGACAGGAATAGCCCTCATAGGAGTTTCCCGTGGCTATCCACCCTTTCCTCTACCCCAGTGCTGCGTATCTGTCGTTTTTGTGCTATTTTGAACAATTAAAGTCCTTTTTTTTTTTTTTTTTTTGAAACAAGACTGTGTTTGCAAAATTGGATCCTTCTTTCACTCCCGTAGGAGTTTTGGGCAAAATTTGGGAGAAGCGTCTTTTTCCGGGGGGGGGGGGGAGAGGAAGGGCTGCGCTATAGCTGTTTGTACCACAGAGAGGCATGAGAGAAGAGTTCATGTTTATTTCCAAGGACCTTAAATGCAAGCAGGCCAGCATACTATGTGGCTCACCTCTTGGGTGACTGCCCTTTCCAGAGGAACAAAGGTGTGGACTATGGGGTCAGCTACACAAACTATGCTGTCATCTTGCCACCTGTCCTTGGTTGAGTCCTATGGGGTATGCGCCCCCCCCCAATTGCAGTGCAAGTGTATACAGAAAAAAGAAATCTTCCCATCTGAGTTTAGGCTCATCAGCAGCCACACTTCTGCTGGGGTGCTCCTTCTGGTGGCCTGGTCTCCAGGTGAACTGAGTCAAGTGGTGGCTGCTCGGGCACCTTGCGCTGGGGTGAGAAAGAGAAAAAAGCCATGAGGTGGCAAGATGATGGATGCTATTAGGAATGGAAGCAGTGACTCCTGGGGCAGAGCTTTGCTGTAACGTTATGGAAATGCAGAAGGTAGAGGGCTATTTGGAGCTTATTACCATGAGGGCACATGGTCTGGCTAGGGTCTATTTAGGTTTTATTGCTCTCAAGATACGACTGGTTTCTTACATGCTTTAGTACGTTGCGTATGGCCCATTCAAACACATCTTGCACATTTGTGGCTGCTTTGGCGCTGGTTTCAAAATATGTGGCTTCATGAAGCATGCTCCATTCCTCAGCTTCCTCTGAAAAGACCTAGACAAAAACAGGGTTTGTGTGTGCTCTGTGCTCCCCTTTTTCTGTAGTACTAAGAGCTTGAAGCTTGTGCTTTTGGTCTATACCAGGGGTAGGCCAAACTTGCTTAACAAGAGCCGTATATGATAAACTTCAGAGATTTGAAAACCACAAGTGACATGTTTGAGAGTCACAATATTTAAGCATTTAAATTCTTAGATATATTTACTTATCCTGAACATTAAACTTTCATTTTAATCCAGTGGATTCTCGGTTTATACTTGAGATTTATAAAGCTTGGGGAAAAAATTATCTTTTCTATTAATTGTGATGCCAAAAGGAACTCTGCCATTTATTCCTGCGAGCCACACATGTGAAAGCAGCAGTTTGGCCACCCCTGGTCTTATACAATGAAAACAGACTCTTCAGATGACTTAGTTCTTCACCAGATACCAAACTGTTCTTTTTGGTATTCTACATGATGACAACAGTGTGGAATCCATATAACCCCTAAAGCTTGTTATTGGCTTATACACAGCCCACCTACTGTAGTTCTGTGAAGAAGCTTCATTAGTCTCTGCCTCTACCTGGATTAGGTGCTATAAAGATCTGGAGTTCTGTTTACTACATTCCTTTCTTTTGTCGCATATTGTAAGCCCACCTCACGGTTCTCCAGGTCTGTCTTGTTTCCAATGACAGCAACAGGAAAGCTTGCCTCTTCCCCTGGCTCAATCTGCCACATGAGCTGCTTGTGCCACTTCTCCAAGGCTTGAAAAGAACTGGAAGATGTGACATCAAAGACGAGGAGGCAGCAGTCTGACCCCCGGTAAAGGGCAGTCCCCAGTGCCTGGAACCTTTCTGTGCCAGCGGTGTCCCAGATCTAGGGGCAGGAAAGAGGCAAGAGGCTAACTTTAGGCAAGAGGCCCTGGCTTCAAGACATAATTGGGCCCTTTTATTCTAGTAGTGTAGTAATGGGCCATTTGATGGCAGCAGGGATGGATTCTGTCCTGTCCATCTCCCCCCCCCCCCCCCCCGGAATTAGGGGTTGTCATAGGCTCAAGATGGTGTGAATTTGTGGCCCCTCCTATCATGCTATTAGGGAGATTCAGTAAACAATGGAGGAATCTAGTCAATATTTAAACAGGACTGTGTGAGCACATGCCCCAGGTGTGTGGAAGTATGTCATCTGACTTTAGGCAAAACTACTCTGTTACCTGAGCTGACTACAGTTCAGGACAACTTTTGTTCTAAAATCTTGAAGTGGATAGGAAAAGACTTTCTCCTCCCCCATTCTGCTGAGAGACCAGAAATAAAGCGGGTTAGGTGAGAAAAGCTGGAAGTGGCATTAGGTAGAAAGAATTTATTCCCATCCTACCAATCCTCCACAGCTAACCATTGAGAGTTGAGACATGGGCAGCATGTCTGCATGGGCATCTGCTGCCCATGTCTCAGCTCACAATGGTTAGCTGAGGAGGATGTCTGTTCAGAATATCTTGCCTGAAAGTGTGTGAGCAATGCCTGGTTAAATCAGGACTGTACCCTGACACTTCCCTGCTTCTCTCTGGGACTAAGTGAAAACTAATTTACACAGGTACCTGAACTCTGCTTTTCTTAGGGCAGAGGACATACAGTCCTGAATATTACTTCCATAGATGGAAATAGTACTACTACTACTAGCTTCCATATGTGGGGAGTCAGGAAGGAGTTTTTTCCTTGGGCCAACTAAGCTGGTGTTGGGGCAAAGGATTGTATCTGGCTTTGAGAGGGGCCATCCCATCACTCGCATCCGGACTGCTGCTTGGCCTCTATGGGATTGTTATTCAAAAGTGGCTGGTTCTCTACTTTTGCTGTGATGTTGGCTTTGCTACTGTTCTAGGAATGTGCAGCCCTCACATGGAATAATTGCTGAAATCCTACAGTGTGGTCTGAAGGCACGTGATGTAGTTTCTGATGCAACTGAAGCTACCATAGATACTCGCCTATAGTAGGTGAAACTTTTGCCAAGTAATCAAGCTCCAATTCTCACTTATCTCCGGGTCAATCAGAGGGAAAAGCCTTTCAACTCTGAGAAGTTTTGTTCTTCTCAGAACAAAGGCACCAAGTTTCTCAAGCAGCAGGCAGGCACAGCTCCTCAGAAGCAATTTGTTAACCTTTTATTCTCTTTCCTTCTGCTGCAGCCTGGTTCTGCTTGGCAAATGCTTGCAAAGCAAGTCTGTTTTTTGAAACACCAAGATGGGAATCCTCCTTTCCAGCTGAAGCAGGCTACAATTCAATGCACCCTTACTTAAGAATAACACCCATGGAAAGCAGTGGGTCTACTTCTGAGTAAAAAGGGTTGCAAATATATGTAGCTGCATCTCTCTGCTGTGAATTGAATTGCACACTCCCAGTTATGTGTTATGGGTTGTATGTTGTACGTAGAGCTTCTGGCTTAACACACCAGACACCTTAAAGGTGGATTTGATTCCTGGTTCTCCTGCAGTGGTTCCCAACCTTTTTCACTTGCATATCCCTTGGCAGCCCATTTCCATAAATTGTACCCTTCATATTAGCAAAATGTTTGTAATTAATAATACAAGCCTTCATCTCCTCCATATGAAAACCCAGACTTCATGTTTTCATCAGATATTTTCTCTTTTCATCTGTTTGAAGAACTGCCTTTGCACTGTTTTGCACCAGAAGTGTGCTGAGAAATTCTGGGTGATTGATCACTTTCCATATTATGTTTCAGCTTTTTTACTGTGCTGGTTTTCAATCACTGGTTCATAGATGAATTGATGACCAAAAACTAGCTATTAGCTTTCACAGCCAACTAGCTATCCCTCTTCCTGCCTTGCTGGTCCTGGTAAGGCATTCCTGTCTTGCAAGGCATTCTGGAGCATGACCTGCATTATGCCATTCTTTTTCAAGTACCCCTAAAGGTCCTGTTGAGTGTCCCTGGGAGTACATGAATACCAGGTTAGGAACCACTGTTTTACTGGTATGTTGTTTACATACCAGTGCACTTACTCTGATAGTGCTTACAAAAAGGTGAAGAACAGAATTTAAAAAGAATAAAAATGTATTTTATGATCTTTTACTATGTTTTTAATAAATTAGAGACTACAGTTCTTAGGTAACAATTAGTGGTGGGTTATTTTTCAGGATCTGGCCTCAAGTAAAATCAGACAAAACTATAGTCAGACACCCCCCTAAGTTTAACCCCCAACTTATCCGAGGGTCATAGAAAATTCCATGATTGTTGGCTCAAAACCTGCCCTCGACTTGGATCGACTTATAGGCGAGTATCTACGGTGAGTTGGCCTAGGTTTGGTAAACATGCTTTGATGGGAAATCATGGGGGAAACATATGTAAGCTTCTCGTGGGAAGAATGAAGGCTGCAATCCTAACCAACTTTCCAGCACTGAGGTAAGGGCAATGCAACTTCGAGGTAAGGGAACAAACATTGCCGTACCTTGAGGAGGCCTCCATGACTGCCCCACTGGCACAGGTATGCCAGTGCTGGAAAGTTGGTTAGGATTGCGCCCAAAGTGTTTTAAGTAAGTCTTACAACTCAAGAGGGCTGAAGTGGGTTTCTAAGACTCTGAAGTGATCTATAACTTATTTGGGGTTATGGAGAGATTTAAGAACCCTTGAACTGCCTTTACACAAATTGCAAGAGGAAACAGAAGTGGAAAACTGCTTCTCTGTTGTCAAAGATAATTATGAAGGGGTTGGTTTACTGCAAGAAACACAGCAGAGACCTGTGGTGCCTCTTCAGGCCTAACAAATTTTTATTATGGAGAGAAGACTTTATGTATGAGATGGTTTGAATGCACAAATGTTTGCTTTATTCTGGACACTCATTCTGGCTTTAAAATGCTGCAAGGCTTTGTTTTATCTTGAAGGCAAAAGAGTGTGTGTGTGTGTGTGTGTGTGTGTGTGTGTGTGTGTGTGAGAGAGAGAGAGAGAGAGAGACAAATGCATGAAAATGGCAATGGGTTAACCTTAGCTTGAACTTACCTGCACTGTTATTGTGCGTCCATCTATGTGTACTTCTTTGCTGAGGAAATCTGCTCCAATGGTGGCTCTGTAGCGGCTGCTGAAGCGGTTGTTAACATACTGGTTCATCAGGGCTGACTTGCCTACCCTGTGAGGAATGCAGCAGTGTCAACATTAAATCCTGTAAACCAGTTAGTGCCCTCTTTCCTCCCTTTAGCCTTTGAAAGGCTGTGTTTAGAGCTAGTCCTCTCCTGGTAAAAGAGAAGTTTCCTTTCCATTTTCCAACTCCATTACTGCCTCTGTATATGCACTGTGAGGGAAGTGGAGAAACCCTATAGTATGCTATAGGGTGCAGAATTCAGCAGCTGAAGAACTCCAGCTTTTATTTTTTAAAAATGATATTGACTATTATGATTGCAGGGGGAACACATAGGGAAGCTTGGACTAAAAAAGTTAAGTGCCAAAATTCAGTACCTCATATCGTTTCCTGTACCTCCCTATGACTACCTAAGCATACTACAGCAGCTCTCAAGCCTTTTGGTCTCCAGAGCCCTTTATGCTCCTAAGTGGACTCTCCAGGAGGCTCCACACATGTGGCACAGTGCTAAGCAGATAGCAGCCACTTAATGGTGTACTCATGGAGTCGCTGAAAGGGTCTCAGGAAGCCCCATAGCTCCTTGGAGCACACTTTGAGAAATGCTGTTATACTCTATGACAGCATGTCTCAATCCAACTGGGTCAGGACCCACTAAGTGGGTCACAAGCTAATTTCAGGTGGGTCATGTACCACCTAGTTCAGCAACCACTGAAAATACAGGGTACAGAGCTGCAGGGCAGGATAGAGAGCACTAGGGTAGTAAGGGGGGCAAGGGGGCCAACAGCCCCGGGTGTCACCCTTGGGGGGGTGATACCACTAGTGAGCAAAATTGCTAAAATCGCGGTGGTTAGGAATGACCCCATCATGCTGGACATTGAATGTGTACTTTACAGTAAAACACAATGGGAAAAAACAGTGAAATATCTCTATTCTATCAAATGTTATGGCCAAAAAACAAAAATGCAACTGTAACAAATGACAAATGCATGGAGCCCTATGGAAAGTGAAACTTAGCCATATTGTGCATTTGCATGCAAGTAGGCAAGCTTGCCATAGTCCATTGGAAAGGACAGGCTGAGAGGAATCCAATGGCACCAGATTGGTCCTGATTCAATAAACGCAACCCCCCAAAACACGCAAGAATGAACTGTATTGAACCCTATGGAAAGCAAAACAGCTACATGTTGGTGTTGACAAATAGCAAAGGTGCCTTGACTCATGGTTAGGTCAGGCAAAGAGGAATGAAAGGCCACCGGAATGGTCCCGATCTGGTGAAAGTGGAGCTCAACAAATGCTCCAGAAGGCAGCCCCCCCCCCCAAATAAAAGGAGTAAAACAGAGGTTTGGACGGTAAGGTGATTTTTCTTTTTCTGGCTTATAATGCTAGGGGTGTCCTGATGGTGACATGGTTTAAATCAGTGTTTCTCAAACTGTGGGTTGGGACCCACTAGATAGGTTGCAAGCCAATTTCAGGTGGGTCCCCATTCATTTTAATATTTTATTCTTAATATATTAGACTTGATGCTATCATGGCATGTGACTGCATTTGTGGAAATGTTACAGACCTGTAAGTTTAACAAGCTACTATGTATGTTCTTTTAACAATGATAGTAAATGGGACTTACTCCTGGAATTGCAGCCTAGAATTGTTAAAAATTTCCCTGCTTTATGTCACTCCTGGTCATGACATCACTTCTGGTGGGTTTTGACAGATTCTAATTTTAAAAAGTGGGTCCCAGAGCTAAATGTGTTTAAACCAGAGCTAAACCACTGGTTTAAATAGAAGAACTTAAATTGAACTGGGCACTGGGTAGGGCTGAAAATCTTAACTGATTTGGGGGGGGGGGAGTGGGGCTATGATTGCAGGCAGGCTACAGACAAAATTCACTTGGTGGAACAGGGCTGGCTTCCCCTTGTTTTATTATTTTTGCTTTACTTTAATTATTTATATTTATTTTAATTTCTTTGATATCATGTCCAGCCAAGGCATTACTTCAGGTGGGTCCTGCACAGATAATCATTCTAAAAAGCAGGTACCAGTGCTAAGTGTTTGAGAACCACTGCAGTAAGAGTAAGGTGACACCCAGGGGTTGGTGGTGACACCACTAGTAACTGAAATTGTGGTTTTTAGGAATAATATCATCATATTATATACCAGTGTTTCTCAAACTGTGAGCCAATTTCAGGTGGATCCCCATTCATTTCAATAGTTTATTTTTAATATATTAGACTTAATGCTACCAAGGTATGTTTCAGCATTTGGGGAAACGTTACAGATCTGTACTTTTAATAGGCTACTCTGTATATGCTTTTAACAATGATAGTGTGTGGAACTTACTCCTGGATAAGTGTGGGTAGGATTGCAGCCTAGAATTGTTAAAACTCTTCCTGTTGATGATGTCACTTCTGGTCATGATATCACTTTCAGTGGGTCCTAATAGATTCTCATTCTAAAAAGTGGATCCCGGTGCTAAAAGCTTGAGAACCACTGTTATATACCATTTGATGCGTAATTTACAGCTGAATGCAATGAAAAAAAACTGGAGTGAAATATCTTCATTCCATCAAAAGCTATAGCCAAAAAACCCAGAAAACAAAAATGCAACTGTCTTATGTAACAAAAAGTACATTTATTTATTCAGAAAATGGATCAATGAGACTGAGTGTTTGAAGATGATTAGCTAATGGAACCAATAAGATGTTAGTAAGGTGACAGCCTTGGGGAGTGGTGACACCATCAGTGACCAAACTTGTGAAAATTGTTGTTTTTAGGAATAATACTATCATGTTATACCATTGATGCATAATTGACAGTAGAATGCAATGAAACAAACTGCATTGAAATATTTGTGTTCTATCAAAAGCTATAGCCAAATAACCAGAAAAGAAAAATACAACTGCCTCATGCTACAAAAAGTGGATTTTCTTAACTCAAAACTGACCAAAGAGTCCGAGTGTTTGAGAGCTAATGAGGTGTTATGATGACACAGCATGGAACCAAGAAGCTGTTATTAAGAGCCAGTTCCCTTTTCCCATGTATCAGAGCTAATACTACGATTCAGTGGTGTGAGTATCATCCAGCTGGCCACTTTTTTTTGTTGGTGACTGGTTGGGTAACCTGTACTGCTCTATAGTGAAATAAAGTTAATGGGGGTTACACCATGAGTTATCAGACCAGGTGCCACCAACCCTAGTGATGCAGTTGGTTGGAGGGTTGTATACTGGCTTAGCTTACTTTTAAAGTGGGTTCTAAACGTTGGCGGTGGACTATGTTCTATCAGTGGTTATTAACCATGATAGCTACGTTGAAGCTCCAGATGCAGGGGCGTCTGTCGCAGGGACAGGCATCAGCACTGTCTCAACTTCAGAGCCCAGGTCAACCAGGTAGGTAGAACTGGCCTCCCACCTGAACTTGACTTTTTTATTGCGGATGTTTTTTTTAAGAAAGCAGCCCATTTCTGCTGCACTACCCAGTAGTGTGCAATGCAGCAGCAGCAGCAGCACGCACCCCCTTCCCTTCCGGTCTCGACACTCGCGGGGAGAGTGAGGACTGGCAACTTGAGCATCCTGCTGGGCGCCGAGGTGCGCGTGCGCAGCTCCGAGCGGGGCTCCGCAGCTCCCTGCGCACAGGGCAGGCGAGCGGGAAGGGCCGAAACCAGAACTGGCTTGCAGGCAGGGCTTGGGGCAGAAGCCAAAGGGCGAGAGCGGAGCCTGGACGCCGGAAGGGGAGTTGCACCTCCACTCGAGCCCTAGCGGGTCCCTGGAGGCGGGAGGTCACTGCTACGCTCGCCGACTTTCGCCTGCAAGCCCGCCCCACCTTCTGGGTGCCTTCCAGGCTGGGCAGCTGCAGCAGGTGCCCGAGGCCGCCCCCGCCCACCAGCGCTGCCTGCCCATACCGGGCACCGAGTGCTCGCTCTTCGCCTTCCTTACCCCGAACTCCCAATCAGGAGGATCTTCAGATGCGAACGTCTGAACATAACGGGGCGCTTCCGCCAGAACCTGGGAAGGAGAGACAGAAGGAGGGTGAGGGCAGCAGGAGCGGGAGCAGGCCCCTCCCCACGCCCCGCTTCGCCGCCTGCCCCGCAGGTGCGCCTTCCCTTGCAAGGGCTCCGGAGCTGCTTTGGCTGCCCAGCCGCTTGCAGCTCCTGGCTGTGCCCTCGCGGCAGCAGGGGGACTTTCGCAGGCTCCTCCGGCGAGCTCCCGCGGCTCGCATTCCTACCTGGCTTATCAGAGCTGAAGGGGCGGAGAAGGAAAAGGGAGCTGCCGAGGTGCCTTTCAGCTAAGCCTGGGAAGAGGCAAAGGGGCTGGGCTGGGCTGGGCTGGGACGAACCGAAAGCACCGCCGGATCAGCAGTGCGCAAAGGCTTCAATTGTCCAGACCGAGTCCCGGAACTAACTGAGAATGGCTGATGTCAACCCTGGAAGAGTGCCTCTGAGCACATGCAAAGGGCATGCCTTCCTCCTCGCCTAGGAACGAGCACAAGATAAGGGCTCGGTTCAAGGGGGCGCTTCCCGGGTGTCTCCAGCACCAGGCGCGGAATGGAAGACCTGCTGGCAAGACTGAGTAGCAGAGGCTCTCAAGAGAATTCAGACGCAGGGCTTGAGGGCCTCGCCTGGGACATCGGTTTTGCAAGACAGTCCATTCACATTTGACATTCGGATCCTGTGCGGCTGCTTAAATGGGAGGCCCAGACCAGCTGCATAGACAACTTCATAATGCAAATAGACTTTCAGTGCCAACCCACGCCTGTGTTCAATGGGCCTGTGTTCAATGGGACCCAGATAAGAATGCATAGGACTGCAGCCTTAGTGCAAGATATTTGAGGTTTTTGTTTTACCACCTATGAATATATACACATACAGGGTGTCTGTAAAGTCTGTGTGCACTTTAAAAAATTTATAACTTTGTAAGAATTTGTGCTAGAAAGAATCTGTAAAAAGTATTAGAAAGCCTAGTGTACCTAGTTTTTAGTAAAGTTATTGAGCATTTCTTCAACACAATATTTTTAACAATTTTGCTAAACTTTAAAAACTCTTCATTTTCAGAATTACTTATGACCCATGGCTTCAACAGAAGAAAAAGTAAACTGTGTCCTTTGGTTGGCTGAACTGAAATCTACTGTTGCTGTACAAAGAAAGTTTAGAACTGAATACAGTAAAGAACCACCTCATAGGAACTCTATTACCAAATGGATGAAGAAATTCAAAGAGACAGGCTCTGTCCATGATAAGCTGCGGTCTGGCCCCCACGTTCGCCAGACTTGACTCCATTAGATTTTTTTTATGGGGACATGTGAAAACAATTGTGTATGCAAGTAAACCTCGTTCATTAGAAGACTTGAAAGCTAAAACAACTAATGTGGTTTCAGTCATTACTGTAAATCAATTGGCAAATGTGTTTAGAGAACTGCAAAATTGTATTACCTTTGTATTACTAATGGTGGTGGACATGTGGAAACTTAAAAAGTACAATAAAACAATAAAAAATATAGATTTTCTTCTTTCTAATACTTTTTACAGATTCTTTCTAGCACAAATAAATATATATAAATATATATATATTTATAAATATAAATAAATAAATATAATGTCTTTTTTTCAAAGATGACATAAAACTTGAAAAAAGTTCATATGTAGAAGTCCTTTGTAATGTGAGGCTCTAAGTGGCAGCTTACTTAGCTTGGGCATAAATCTGGTTCTGGGGACATCTACCAGTAGTTACCAACATTTTTTCACTTGCATACCCCTTAGCAGCCAATTTCCATAAATTGTACCTCTCATATTAGCCCCACAAGGCACTCTAATACCTGCTCTGCAAGGCATTCTAATACAGACCTGCCTTTTCCCACCATTATTCTGTTTTTTTCGAGTACTCCTAAAGATTTTGGCAAGTACCCCTGGGGGTACACATACCCCAGGTTGGGAACCATTGATCTACACCAGGGGTCTCCAAACCCCGCCCCGAGGACCAGATGCAGCCAGCAGCAAGCCTCTATCCGGCCTGCAGCCAGGCTCTTGTCCCCTGAAAGCCTCTGGCCCACTCAGCTGAACACAACCAGAGCACAGCCAGAGAGGTTGAATGAATGAGCCCATTCATTCACTCATCTAAATTCCATCTCTAATTTATTTATTTAAATTTTATGTTTAAATTTTTTTTTCCAGTCCTCAACACCATGCCAGATATTTGATGCCAAAAAGAGCCCTGATCTACACCATGGCTTGGTGTAAGATTTACAAATGTTACCTTGCTATGAACTCACTAGCTAGCCTTAGTCAAAGGCTTGGAAGATTACTTGGAAGATAGTCTCACTGTGTGATGGTGCTTATACCTATGTAAGTGGGCATAGGATTGCAGCGTAGAGTGCTGTATACACGCTTAAGAACAATAATGATATGGCAGGATGTCTTGAAGCCAAGGTTGAATGAACACCCTGGTGGGCTCAGTTTTGGAACAATATGAGGTTGTGCTTAAAAATGAAAGAAATAAAATCAGAGTATTTTTTTCCCTCACTATTAGTCTGGAAGAGAGGAAGAAATTTCAAAAACAGTGAGTGGGACATGTCTTATTAGTTTTGATAGCTATACTGTGTAGCAAATGTACAAGAAACTTTATAGAATAAGGTAAGAAAGGACTTTCCATAGGGTTTCACTTTCCATAGGGTTCAATACATTTATCTGTATAGTGCAGTATAGTCCTTATAGTATAGTGTTAGTGTATATGCAAAACTAACACTGATCTTCACATAAAAAATCTGTCTTATATACATGATCAATTGCAGATGAATACTAGCCATCAGTAGTAATCCCATAAAAGAAGAGGGGATTTGGAAAGGGCAGCTTGTCATACCGTCAGTGTGAGAAAAGCTGCACTTGTCAAAATTCTCTTCTACCCAAGGGTTAAATGTAAGTGAGCCTAACCTCCTTTGCCTGGAATCACTGTAGCTGTGATGTGGCCTAAAGTATGTTCTGACACCAGTTCTTTCCCTACCAGCAAGATTCTTTTGGTGGCAGCAAAATATCTGGCTTCATTGCCACATCATTCCTGTGGAACGAACTTTCCTCCGCCTTGTGGCCATAGTCAATCCCTCCACTTTACCCAACAATTTCTCTAGAGGGCACCCTTGACTTTGGATGATGGTGGCAGCTACTTTTATTGCTGCTGGGGTAGATTGCTCACCTGATGCACCAATGACATTCCAGTGTCTATGCGCTATCATTTCTTGTGACTCCCACTGATGCAGCCACCTCTGCTGTGGAGTCAACTGGCATATCTACTTCATAAACTCATAAACTCACTAAACAGCATTTGGCAGACCACTGTTCTTGTCAGCCTCAGCCCTACGCCTACAATTTTATAACTCTAAACTAAGACACAGGGTTGTGAGGGTTGTTAGGATTATTGAGATTATAAAAACGTTGAATGTTGAACAACAACATTGTTGTTGTCCTGTTATTCCTCCAGCTAACTTCCAGAACAGATGTCAGCATTTATTGGGTTAATGAGAAACTTCAAACTACTGAAAACTTGGCAAATCAGGGTCTTCCCTCCCCCAAGAGGAAGAAAGTCTAGCATCAGGTGACTTGGACCATCATATGACCATACGGTTCCCTAATTAGCTCTGAACATTTTGCAAGACTTTTTCCCCCAGTCTCCTTAGTTCCCAAAAGTGGGGGGCTGGGATGTAAGATATCCATTTCCCAGAAGTAGTGCATTTGAGTCTCCGTCTTCTCCACACACTGCAGTGATCCCATCTCCATCAGAGAAGCAACAAGAATGGATTTGCAAGTGCTTCAGTGCTGGCACAAACGGATCTCTCAAGAGCTTGACGTGGTGATGGATTTCTGGCTACGGCATTCACATGATGAGGAATATGGGTGATGGACTCTTTATTGTTTGTATATTGTATATCCATCTTCCACAGAGCTGAAGGCAGGGTTTCATCCATTTAATCCTCACACTGACCCTGTGAGGTAGGCTAGCTGACAGATGGTGCTTAGCCCAAAGTAGTGAGTGTTATGGCTGAGTGGGGATTTGAACATCTTCTAATTTCATGTTCTTGGGAGGACGGGCAGTATATCCCCCTGAGATATGGGAAGATACTCCCCCCCCCCCCCACAGCTGCCATAAATCATGATGTAGGAAATTTGCCTTCCTAAAATTGCCTTCCTAAATCATGATGTAGATGTTTCTTCCCTTCCTTCCACTTTTTAACATGGGGGCACAGTTCCCCAGGAAGTTCTACTGCACAAGCCTTATTGAAATGGAGGGGAGGCTTGCCAAAGGTTGCATTCTCTTGAGCAGTCCAGTTCCAGTTCATTTCAGTTTGGCTTGCCCAAGAGAATTTTCTGTTTGGACTATGCTCAGTGGGTCAGATATGTCCCTTTTAGTAGCATGTATAACTGGCAACCTGAGGTAGCTACTTCCCTCAGTCTTGTGATCGAATGCCTGTGGGTGTATCCATTCAATCCTACTTCCTCTCAAAGCTGGGAGTAGATGCCAAGTCAGCATTTCTGCTGCTGGTCTTTCTGCTTTTTTTAGTCGCTTAGTAGATTCTTCCCTCACCCCTTTTCTCCCGAATAAATCTTGGTTCTTACCCCTTGTGGCTTTAACATCTGTATTTTCTTTTTCTCCAGGGGGTTCTTTACTTGTCTGAGCCAGGATGGGAAAGTTTATGATGATTTGAAATATGTTTGGTTGCAAGGGAGACAGGTAGGAAGGTGCTATGCGTTTCTGAATGGTCTCAGAAGTTGTGCCATCATCCCCATTGTATGACTGGGCAAATTGGATGCCAGTGGAGCCCTGAATAATGTCATGAAGCTCTTTTAGGCAAGGGTAAATCCTAATTCTAACCTGAGTTTACCTTCAACTAGTGTTAGAACCCAACTCCAGTACTGGGACTTCAACCCTGGATTGTGGGAAGTAAAAATAATGTTGCCCTCTGAGCATGTGCACAATAATCTTCTCTTTACACTGAGGAACCTTAAACAGCCAGTTCTCTCCCCAAAACTTCTGGGATTAAAGGAAAAGTTTCATGGCAGAGTATGACTTCCAAGCCAATTGACTGCTCTCCAACACCTGTGGAGATTTTGTCTTCTAAAAACCAGAAAAGATGCGCAAATGCAGGCCAGACCAGGCTAGGCTGTAAGTGATGGAGGATGTCTCAGGTGAGAGGAGAGACCCTAATTTGACTCCTCCATATGTCATTCCCCACCACAGGTGTGGATGTACAGTCGGTTGTATCGAAAAGTACCACGATTCCGACGCCCTGAGCTTCTTCAGGCAGCCCAAGCAGGTACTGTAACTTCCTGCCCCACCATACCCCATTATATGTAAAAGTGGATGGATGAAGAGGTGCTGTTTGGTGAGAGGGGGAAAGAAAAGGGGTTGGAGGAAACCTACAAAGTCCTGATGCTTTGGAACGGAAAATGAAAATACTACTTGGTATTTAGGGCTTTTGGAGCATTCAAAGGATGTGGCCTCTTAATTCAATGATCGTTATAACACTCCTGTGTGATAGCGCAATGTTGTAATAATACTGCGTGAGACTGCAAGAGAGACAGGTTTTGTCTAAGGATGCCTACTGTATTCATAGCAGAGGTGAGAGTTGAAGCAGGGGCTTCCTAGTTTACAACTCCATCTCTTGGCTGCTAAGCTGCTTTTGCCCTCTGTGAAGAGGCAAGTGTGGGGACACAGTAAAAAGATGGGGATAGGTATAGAGTGCTCAAGGCCACAAACAGTACAGGGAAACCAATGGGGGAGGTAAACTTTTTCCAAATCTATTTCTCCGCCAAGGTGGGGAGTTCCTGCTGCGGCATGCACGAGTGTCCCCAACGTCCCAGAAATGTGCTTTTGCCCTGACTCGTGATGGGCGCCCAGTGAAAATCCAGCGTACCATCTTCAGTGAGTGCTTCTATGTCCTTGGGCTGGATGAGCTTGGACGGGCAACAGGGGAGCTCCGTTATCAGGTGAGGCCAGGAGAGTGGAATAGATGTGCCTGATCATCCATCCCCTGAGGGGAAAACTGTCTGCCGAGCCTGTTCTCTCCCACCCATCCCTCTTGGCAAGGTCTCTTGGCAAAGCATCTTGTCCCAAAGCCCATGCTACAGTCTTAGTGCACATTGATAAATAACAGTGATGGGTTTGTCCCAGAGCCGAGAGACTTGTTTGTTACCTCATGGTGCTGCAGTCAGGGTCGACCTTCCTGTCTCCATGGATACCAGGGTTCTATTGATGGAACTAGATACAGAATAACCACACTCTATGGCTGCGGTTTTCAAACTCTCCCAGAGTTTGAAACCCGCAGTAAGTCTTTGCGGGGGCAGGGGGGGAGGCAGCAGGGGCAGAGGGAAGGCAGTGACGCGATCCCCAGGATCGTGTCGCTCAGGGGGCTGCAGGGGGCTGCAGGGACTGGGATGCACTCACCAGTCCCTGCAGCAGCCGTCCCTTTGTGCAGGGAGCCCTGCGCGAGTGCCTGCAGGGCGTCCCAGGTCAGGGAAAGGGAGAGTGGAGTGATCTGCTCTGCCTCCAGAAGCGGAGTGCAGTCACCCCACTCTCCCTTTTTCTGACCTGGGGAGCCCTACAGGTGCTTGCGCAGGGCTCCCCACACACAAGGACGGCTGCTGCAGGGACTGGTGAGTGCACCCCAGTCCCTGCAGCCCCGTCAGAAGGGAAAGCGGAGCGATCGTGCTCTGCTTCTGGTTTTGCGGAGCGGGGCGCGGTCACTCCGCTTTCACTTTTCCTGACCTGGGGAGCCCTGCCAAAGGTTGTGCAGGGCTCCCCGCACCCCCTGGAGGCTGCAGGAGGCTTGGGCAAGTGCACCCAAGCCCCTACCGCCCCCCAGTCTCCTGGCTGCCCCTGCCCCTTAAGGGGGCAGAGGCCAGGACCCACAGGCTGGGGCGTCGCAACGCCTTGGTCTGAATACCACTGCTCTATGGGAAGGGGCCTGTCAGTAGGCCAAGCCTGCTTTTGCACAGTGGGGATGCTTGTTCAAAATATTGGGCCTAGCTGTAGGGGCTGGCAACAAAGGTTGGTATTTTGGGGCAGCTCCCCAGGCTCCCCAGAAGAGCCCACTGCTGATTTTAGAGACCACCTATGTGCCCATTGCCTTTGTGCAGTAGCAGCAGAGCAGTTCTCTTAGGGCCTTTCAAGGAAGGAGTGGCCCCACAGGGGGCAGCTTGCCCAGGGCCCCTTGAAACCAGCCTGGGCCGGTTGCTGATCTCTCCTAGAGGAAAATAGGTGGAAAGTCCAGGGCAGTAGAATGCGGTCTTTTTAAGCCACCCCCACCTGTGACTGTGGCACTACGGTGCCTTGACTTTAATTCAACCATTTTGTATCTGGAGAGGAAGGAAGATGCAGTTGCCTAGGACCTGCACTTCATAACTCATTCCTAATTTGAAGAATATGTTGGATGGTTGGTTCCTGGGTTGCTGTCAGTCATGCCTCCCCATCCCAAAACAGAATGGCCTTGAAGCCCTAGCACTGCGGCTTGACCCAAGCTTGTAGAACTAAATTCCTGTCTTATGACTCTTGGAAACAGAGAGTAATTCAGGAGTGAGAAGCTTAGTGCTGGGGTATAGATACAGTTAGGGTTATCAACCTTCCAGGACTGGCACCCGTATCCTGATGGTTACTGAAAGTAATCCTGGAGATGTTAATAAGACTTCCTTAACCATGACATTGTCATGTTGGGGAGAAAAAAAATCTCCAGGAATAGATTGGCAACCTAAGCTGCAGAGGCCAACCCTCTCTGTAACCCAATGTGAGGAAATTGCCATGGGTTAGAATGGAAGAATATAATGGGACTCTTGGGTTTTAATCATGTTTCCGTTGGCAGAGGGAAGCTCTGACAATGATGGAGGCCATTGTGCATTGGGTAAGGGAAGATCACTCTGAACTGGGACGTCCAGACTTGACAGGAGCTGTCCCACATGATTCAATGGCTGTTCCCATGATGCTCCTCAACCTCGTGGACCAGCTATCAGAAGGAGATGCTGAGACTGCAAACCGATTCAGCGAGCTGGGGAGCTGGTCTGCCCAACGAATAATCATGCATGTTCAGGTACTGGAGAGGGAGCTGCCATTGCCCAGTCTTGGTCCCAGATGCTTTGTTTATGCTACATTTGGTCTGAAGCATAACCAAATACCTTTTATCTCCTTACAGAGGAATGGCACTGCTGTGTTGGAGAATGTTTCTGAAGATGGCAAGGAACTGCCAGGGTGTATGGGAAGGCAGCAAAATCCTGGTAGGCAGGCAGTAGTATGCTTAGAGTTTCTTCTATGTGAGAATACATTCAGAATTGTACCACAAATCTACAGCTGTGCAAAGTACGGGTATATACAAGCCCAGTATTTTGTATATTGCCAAGAAACTTAGTAAAATCCCAGGTACCGTGACATAAGCTCCCTAGGTCTTTGAACCACAGAGTAAAGTTTGAAGATAACCTATTGTGAACTCTTAGATGTCAGAGGAGTCCTGAATTAAAAGAGGTAATGTGTAATGAAGAACAGGTGGTAGAATTTTGCATTGTACAGACAGCATATATTTGAATGTTCCTTTATGTGAAATGCTTCTTGTGTGTAATAAACACAGATACCAGGGCTATGCTCAAACCTTTCTTAGTAGTGTGCTAATTTACTTCATTTACATATTATGCACAGTGAAGTGATGGAATTCCAGACTGTCCTACTTCAGGTTGCAAGTGGCTGTGTCATATATTTGAATGGTTGTCCTCAATCTACCTACCGGGTAGATGGGACTCGTCAGCCTAGGAAGGCAGCTCATCTAAGAGAAGGAAACTCTGACCTCAAACCTCCACTGCCTTGTGGCTACATCCAGTTCTGGAAAAGGCTTCAGGAGTCAACCTCGAGGCAAAATCTGGAGCCGGAGTCCCTTAGGCAGTTCATGGCTGAACACAGTCACGTTCTGGCAACTCCTGCGACGCCGCTGGAACCAACCGTATTGGCTTCTGCCTTTCCATTGGACCATTCCAGCGACGTGGAGAGGGGGGATTTGCTGCATGGGTAACAGCCTATCCTCCATACCTTCTTTACCCAGGCTTCGCGCACTGGAGAGGACACTCCAACTTCGCCATACGGCGTCGGCACAACACGGGAAGCAGCAGTTTATTGTCACTCCCGGATTGGCCTTTTCAGCCACACTAGACGCTGTGCCAGAACCACCTTTCAGAGCGCGATACCATAGTCTTTCGAGATTGAAGGTTGCCAATACAATGTCCTCAATAGCCACCTGCAACCTGAAGTAGGACAGTCTGGAATTCTATCACCCTGCATAATGTGTATTTGGATCTTTGCACAGCTTCTTGTCCTTCCCACTGCTCTTTATTGAAACTTGCCTCCAAAACCCACTTATCCAAAGTCTCTGTACCTTTTTCTTCTTTCACTCCCAGTTTATGTAAATAATAAAACAATTTGAAATCAAATTATCAAATCAAATTATTTTTAATTTTAATCCGTTTTAAATCAAATTATTCAAAAATCAGAATTTTGGAAGAGGCATAATATGTATATAAGCAAATGTGCGTTGCTCTGATCAGAGAATTTTGGTTTTCTTAGGGTAGAACTTGAATCCCAACCCTTGCAGAATAAGCAGCGCACGAAATAAGTTCTTCTGAGTTGGGAGTCAGGTGCAATCAAGACCTAAAACTGCTGGGTGATCTTAGTTTCAATCCTTTTTCTCTCAGGTCATGCAATTGAGGCAGGCTGGTTCCTGCTCCGTTATGCTCAGCGCCAGCTAGACTCTGCCCTCCTATCCCAGGCTGTGGAGAAATTCATGAAGCAGCCATTCTATTCAGGCTGGGACTCTGAACATGGGGGACTCTTTGCCTTCCAGGATGTCAATGGGCTATGCCCCACGCAGGTATGGGCGTTGTGCCCTGACACTTACTCTTATCATGAATTTGATCACACACAATTAGGAAATTTATTTTTTCAAACTTTCTCATCCTCTTCTTCAGCTAGAATGGAAGATGAAGCTTTGGTGGCCACACACAGAGGCCATTATTGCATTCCTAATGGGCTTTGCTGAGACTCGAGACCAAGAGCTCCTAAAGCTATTCAACCAGGTGGCTGAATACACTTTTGCCAAGGTAAGAAGACTGGTCTGGAAATATCATGGTTTGAGGTTTAGAGGTAGATGGGGGGGGGGAGCAAGTTATAATAATAGGGTAGCTAGATGGATTTGTGGAACGCAATAGTGTTGGAATATGTTCCAGACCCAGTCTGAGCATCTCTTCAACAGTAGGGCTGGGAAGACCACTCTCTGCCCAAATCCTTGGGAAGCCACTGCCTGCTGTTTCATAGGCTCATATGACTTCAAGTTCTCTTTCCAGCCTTTGGGAAAAATGTCACAAAGTTGCATGGCTGAAACCTGCATGGCTGTAAGTCTGCAGTGCAGAATTTTTCAGTGAAAACAAAGGCTGAAAATCTTGATTTCCCTTTAAATGTAGTTGGGTTTCTAGCCTTCTTGGTCCTTGTGTTGAGGAGCCTCAAAAATGCATGGGTTGCTGCTGAAGTTGCAGAAAGAATTTGGAGGTGGAATTTCCAGTGAATATTGGACAAGATTTTGATATCTTGCATGCAACTTTGTCCCTTTCACTCCTCAATTTCCAGCTGTTCAGGGCCCAATCCGACCCAACTTTCCAGCACTGGTGCAGCCACAATGCAGCCTTGATGTTAGGGAACAAATGTTCCCATACGTTGAGGAGGTCTCCATGACTGCTCCCCCACCACAGGATGCAGTGCATGCCCCATAGGTGTGGCTGCACTGGCAAATTGGATAGGATTGGGTCCTTAATGTGTCTCTCTGTAGACACTGATCCCTCTACTGCTTTTCCACAGCCCTCATGCTAATGACACAAAGCACACAAAGGTTAGATTCACAAGTTCTTGGTGGGACTCCGAATAGATACTGAAGAACAACCGAGTTCTGTCGGTGGAACTTCTTTGGTTCAAAGTTTGGTACTACTAGATCTAAATTATCATGTGGTCAGTTATTCTTTAGTTGGCTTTAAACAGTGAACAACCACTCCATAACAAAGGATCATTAATATTATTCATTAACCACAGATATCTGGTACCTCCCAATTTGCTAACTTAGTGAATTAATGTTTCCCCAGCTTGTACATCAGAAAAGGTTTACTTTTAGAGCCAAACTGCATGTTCTATTAAGCGCATTATTAGAACTCATGGACTGCTTCTTCCTCTATTTTCCTCTCTGTCTCTAAATAAAAGTTGTGGGGATTCTAATCTGGGTTGGGACTATGGCATTTAGAAACAAAAAAGGAAGCATATCAGTTGAAATGATGTGCTTAACATAATGTATAATTTGCCTTTAGAATGTGCAGGAGTAAGAATGACCTGTCCCCTGTGTTTCTGTGTGAGTCACTGGTTTGGGTATGCATTCTGATTGGAAGAAGGCAAGCTTCATGTAAGTGACTCTCGTGGAGACCCAAGCCATCTCCTCCAAGGACAGGTGTTCCACTGTGTCTCTGGGTTGGAAGAGACTAGTTCCTCCAGAAGCATCTTATGCCAAGGTGTGGCAATATTAGCCACCTTGGTGGAGGCTGCCTGGAAGGATGTAAAGCCTGAGCACTGTATTGCCGACACAGCCTCCTCTGCAGGTATTCCTCCCCCTCCCCCCCCAGCTTTCAATTGCTGAATTTCTTGCAGCACATCAGTGTTCCTTCATGACACATAATTTGGGAATTGCTGCATTAACACATACAGGATATTCTGTGAGATGGCAAAGAACAAATTAGCAAGAATAATCTTGAATTTGGAGCTCAGCTTTGGCTCTCAGTAATGTACCTGGGGTAGATTTTTGTAGGAAAACTAAATTTCATTGGAACATAACTTCAGATTCTGCATTGGTTGTGTACAAGTGATGATCAGAGTTGCACATTTTAGCACCATCAGAGGGAAAGCAGGTGACAGAATTTGGCTACCTGAAGAGCCTCTGCTCAGCCACCTACAGTAGTTCTCCTCAAAGCAGTAAGTGGCCTCCATCTCTCAGACTGTGTCACTCGCCACATCCTGAGCTGGCCCATGTAGGGCCATTTTTGAATGTTGAAGTGCTACAGGAAGTGTAGCAGGCTGTTTTGGGGAGCAACCAAACAGGTTGCTAGATGTAGGTGCGAGAGCAGAAGCAATGAAAAGTCAGACAGAAATCAAGAGACAGCAGGCATATTGAGGGCTGAGAGTGCAGAGAGAGAGAGAGAGAGACTGTTTTTACAAGCCTCTGACTGCTCTTTTATTGTACTTTTGCAACATTAATTCAAGTTACATTCTGTTCCTAGATAGTGCCACATTGGAATCACATACAGGGGCTAAGAACAATGAGTGCCTTTTTCTAAGTGCTGTATCAGCTATTTTCACATTTCAGCCTGGGAACTAGCACCCCCTTCGGTGTGCCGTTGGGGGGGAAGGTTTGCCTTGCCATATCACCAAAGCCTCCGTGCTCCTCTGCATAAGCACTAAAACACCACAAGGAAGTAGTTGTGTCTAGGACCCTGGACTCTTTTAAATGGTATGAAGAAAAGAGCTTGTGTGAATGGTTGTGGCAACTTCTGCTTATGTAGATAATTTAAAAACCTGTGGAAGAATAAACTCCTGCTGTCTGGCTAAGAGAAGTGGGTTTTCTGGTTGATGAGTTGTTACTTAAGTACTTTGAGTGAGATGTTATCCTTCTTATTCTTAAGTGGTTGACAGTGGTGGGGAATGGCTGAAGAACAGGTTCTTGTTCCTGCCTGTACTTTGCGCTCCTATTTAAGTCATGTGAATTTATGCTTAATAGAACATGTTGTTTGACCATAAATGTAAACCTTTTCTGGTTTATAAGCTGGAGAAATATAGCTCTATGGCTTGGGTAAATTTGAGGGAAGAGTTACTCTTCTGTGGTGTGCGCCCTGTGAATCCTGAGTGCAGAACAGCAGATGATAGGTTATCATTTTGTCTGTGGAAAGTGAGACTGAAACATCCTGCCTTACCCAAGGCCATCCAGTGAGCCTTAGTCTCCTGATTCAAGTTCAGCATTTTACCTGCTACATCACACTGGCTCTCTGATCCCTCCAGGTTACCAACATGTGGATCATCTTCTGCTGTGATACAACGTTTTTTTTTTAATGCCATATATACCAGCTCTTGACTCACCATTCTTGCTTGTTTGCTCTCTTCCTAGTTCAGTGATTCAGAGAGACACGAGTGGTTTGGCTATCTGACCCAAGAAGGAAAAGTGGCTCTCACAATCAAAGGAGGGCCATTCAAAGGTAAAAGGATAGAGGCAGGGGCTTAGTACTGATGGATGGGGGCACTTGGAAACAGGGCTTAGTGAGTGAGTGCTTCACCAAGGCCAAGCTCTAGAGCCAGTTTCCTACACCATGGATCAACCCTAGAACACAGCAAGTAATAAAGAATACTTCTGAGCCCTATACAAACTGTGTATTCTCCTTACCACTGAATACCACAGTCCATTCCCTGATATTTAGAATTAGAGGGTCCAATCCTATCCAACTTTCTAATGCCATGCAACACAGCCTCCAGGAAAGAGAACAACAGTGCCTTACCTGGAAGAGGTAAGCCCCCCGTGACAGCCCCCCTACTGCAGGATGCCCCCCTTCCGTGACAGCCCCCCTACTGCAGGATGCAGTGTGTGCCCTGTAGGCATGGCTGCATGTGTGCTGGAAAACTGGATAGGATTTGGCCCTAAGATATCTAGGCAAGGGGAAAGAAAAGAGTAGATAATCTTCATAGAATCATAAAATGCTAGAGTTGTATGGGACTTTGGAGGTCGTCTAATCCCAGCCTCCTGTTCAGTTCAAGCAACTGCTGCATCATTCCTGATAGATAGCCATCCAGCCTTGGTTTGAAAACCTACAATGAGGGAGAGCCTACAACTGCATGAAGCAGACTGTTCCAGTGTTCTTCTAGCCTAAATCTACTTTCTTTCCCTTTCAACCCACTGAGTCTAGTCCTGCCCTCAGGAACTATCAAAAGCAAGTCTTCATCTCTTTCTGTGTGACAGCCTTTCAGATGTGTGAAGGTGGCTATCACATCTCTCCTTAGTCTTGGCTTCTCTTTTCTCCTCTCATCTTCAGTAACATTGTGTTGGCCGCAGGTCTGGGGCTCACTTGTTTGGAATCCATCCCCACAGTCAGCTTGCAGTCCATTCTCGTACTACAGTAGGGCTTGGGGAACAACTACTTCTGCCTTCTAAAATCTAGTTACCTCTCTAGCATTCTTGTCTTCCTAGTTTGTTAACAAACTTTGCTTGTTATTTCTTTTTATGAGTATATATCCTGCCTTTCCAATCCAATGAGAGCTCAAAGAGGCTCACAGCATGGCTTACAATCACACAAGTAAACATAAGAGAAGTTACTACAATACTTAACAGCAAAAAATAGCAATTTTGGAAACTGCCTTATACTTACAGGCAGTCTAAAACTTACATTTTTTCATGAATGGCAATGTTATCCTAAAAAAAATAAATGCTAAAAGTGGTGTTACATGTTTTTATTGCAAATTTATATTTTAATCAATTTTAAATCATTTTTATGAAGTGTAATTGCTGCCATATAGGTGGTAAATATGCATTTTATGCCTGTGGCTGTCAGCAGACATAGCCACAGGAATAACACCAACATAAAACACATTACACAAATTTCCCCGAAGAACACAGCTACTTAGTCAACTACTTGAATTACGGTTATAGGAGCCATTTAAGACTTGTATGAACAACTAAAAGAGCCTAATGCTACCAAAAACAAACAAAGACATTGCCAAATTAAAACATTGAGAAGATAGCAACTTGAACCTACAGAATTGAACTTAGCATTGAATGGCTATGGAAACTAACAGGTTTTAAAGTGCAGGGGGGAAAAAACACAACATAGCAATATTTGCATACTTGCATGTAAATACAACTGTGTAGCCCAGTTTCACTTTCCATAGGGTTCAATACATTTATCTGCTTGAAGGGAGGGACTTCTTTCTCAAGTGTTTTTGGGGCCTGCGTTCATCGGATCGGGACAGTTCTGGTGGCACTGCATTCCTCTCAGTCTGCCCTTTCCAATGAACCAAAGCATGGTTGCCTAGTCATGAATAATTGCGCACGGTGGCTCAGTTTCCATAGGGCTCCATGCATTTTCCTTGTCAGCTTCTGAGCATGCTCAGAAAAACTCTACAGCCAGTTAAAGCAACAGGGTTTTAAAGGAGTTAAGGGGTTTCGAAACACAGTCAGAAGCACTTGGGTTGATCCAGAAGCTCCACAGTCACTTTAATAGGTACGTGTTGTTGTTGTTTTGTTAACTGAGCAGGATATCGCATTTTTTCAGCCCAACTTTGCATTACAGCAGTGTTGTTTCATTTTTACCATTTTAGATTGCCCTAACTTATACTGAGTCAGATCATTGGTCAGTATTGTCACTGAATCAACAGCAGCTTTTCAGGGTTCCAGGCAAGGGGCTTTCTCTGCCCTACCTGGAGATGTCAGGGATTGAATGTGGAACCTTCTGTGTATAAAGCAGACACTCTGTCACTGATCTATGGTCCTTACTTTAAATACAAAATCACCAGATACAGATCGAAGTACTGTATGCTTTTTCTTCTGAACTATTGTTTATTCATAAGCAAAGATAATTGAAACTGTGATGATTAATAACCTAAAACAGTGGTTCTCACTCCTTTAGCACCGGGACCCACTTTTTAGAATGAGAATCTGTCAGGACCCACTGGCAGTGATGTTATGACTGGAAGTGACATCATCAAGCAAAATATTTTTTAGCAATCCTAGGCTACAATCCTACCCAGGAGTAAGTCCCACTGACTGTCATTGTTAAAAGCATCTTCATAGTGGCCTGTTCAAAGTACAGGTCTGTGACGTTTCCCCAAATGCAGTCACATGCCTTGGTAGCATAAAGTCTAATAAATTAAAATGTTGAAATGAATGGTGAGCCACCTGAGATTGACTCACGACCCACCTAGTGGGTTCCAACCCACAGTTTGAGAAACACTGATCTAATACATCTTTAATCAGGTGATAGCCCTAGTTCCTATTTTATGAGTGACTTTCTCAAAGCATTTAAATCCTCCCTGTTTGATAAACCTAGTTTGGCTGGTTCAGGTCCAGAATGACAAAGCAGTGCTGACTCTAAGATAATTTTAGTGCCATTTAAATCCAAATAGTACCCCCAGTCCCCTGAGAGGTTCTGCACTGCAAGCCTCACTGAAATGAATGGGAGGTGCCACTGATGGTGTCTCATATCTACTGCTTGAGATGGCCACCTCGCCTTGCCTTGTGGCAAGACTGTGTCTGCTATTAAATGACAATAGCTGTAGCTTGTTTTTAGATATACCTATATAGTCCACGATGCCTTAGGCCCCATGAGAGTGTGTTATGTAGCTGGTTAGAGAAAGGAGGGTGTCTGGGGCAGGAGGTCTGGTCTAGAGGGTAGAGCCTCCGTTAGCCTGAAGATAACATCAGAAGGTTGCCAGTTAGAGGACACCGGCAGCTCCCTGAACGGCTGAGAATGGCAAGACCTTGAAGCAGCTGACAAGCTGAGCTGAGTTCCATCTGCTCTTGGTGTGAGCAAGAAGTGTCTTGGCTGCCCTCCATTTGAGAGATGGAGCTGCTTGTCAGCCTGCGTGGGAGAACTGGAGGCCAGAAGTGAGACCAAACCAGGAAGATCCATTCTGAAATGTTGTTGGTTCTTGAAAGAGAGAACCTCTATGTTTGTAAAAATCCCCTTGAGGGATTTAGAAATGCCTGCCAATGTAAACCGCCTTGAATAAAGTCAGAGCAATCCAATGACCAGAAAGGCGGTATATAAATACCTAGTTGTTGTTGTTGTTATTTGGGAGCCCTAATCCCTATGTTCTGCTTCCCATTTTTCAACCTCACATTTCCCTTTTTGCAGGTTGTTTCCATGTGCCCCGTGCGCTTTATATATGCGAAGAAATTCTGGAATCGCTCATAAGGGAGGCTGAATCTACCAGCCATGACTGAATCCTTTCCCTGGCTCTTGTATTAAGTCAAGGGCTAAGTCTTGCTTTAATTCAAGTCAAACTTCTCTTCAATCATGATAGCAAATGTAAAGGATTTCATCCACCTCTCACTTCAAATCCTAACAACCATTTTCCACCAATGACCACACTGGAGTTGGCAGCACATAAATAATGGAACCCTGCTTGTGCTGCTCTGGTCAGATAGCTTATAGTAGCAGAGTTAACAGCATTTTGCTTCCTGGCAGTTTCTGCAATGCACAGATAGTTGTTATGCCCTCATTCTCTCCTTAGTCAGGGAGCCTGCCCCACCTCCTGCTTTTTCTTCCTGAAGGCTGTGGATACATTATAGAATTAATTAAAATATATATGCTGAAGGGAAAACTGGACTGTGCTTAGATTTGTTATGCTTATCTTTCTATTTGATGTAGAACCGTACAAGGAGAAGGACTATGAATTCCAGAAAAATGCCTGGTTTTTATGCAAGTGGAAAACCTGTGCTTAGGCTGTTTTGCATGTGAGACTACAGTCTCACATGCAGAAGACTGACATGACTGAACGATCTTCTATACCAGGGGTGTCCAAAGTTTTTGGCAGGAGGGCCACATCATTTCTCTGACACTGTCTCGGGGGGGGGGGGGAAGAATTAATTTACATTTAAAATTTGAATAAATTTACATAAGTTTACATAAATGAATATATTAAAGATGAACTTATATGAATGAATGAAGGTCTTGCAATAGCTCAAGGCCTATAAAAGGCCTTGCACAAAGCACCGCTGGCCTTTCCTTTGCTGTTGCTACTGAATCACAAACCTGAAACAGCAAGCAGTGGAGGGAGCCCTCATCCCACAGCTCACGCGAGAGGTCAAACAGTTGCCCTCACACTGAGAGCAGTTGTGTCAGGGCAGTGTGGGCTCCAACAAATCTTCAGAGGGCCAGAGGCTCATTGGAGACTGGGGACTCTTTGAGGGCCACATTGGGAGTCCTTGAGGGCCGCAAGTGGCCCCAGGGCTGGGTTTTGGGCACCTGTTCTATACCACCAACATGCACCCCCACATCATTCCATATAGAAAACTGGTAGGGAAGGGAATTCTCCCTGACACATCAGTTTTATTTGTGCAGGGAATTGTTTTAAGTGGAGGACCCTTCAGCCATGTGAGCCTGTACCAGTAGTCCAGTGGTTCCCAAACATTTTTTTTTGACCCATGGCTCCCTTGACCATGGCTCCGTTACGACTGAGACATCCCCTCCAACGGCAGCGAGTACGCACCAAGGCTTTGTGCGTCCCCCTTGGAGTGACCTTGATGTGAGGTTGAGCAGAGCAGGCCATGGTGGGCCAGTATAGCTTCCCAGCCCCATGCTGGGCAAGTTGGTGTGCTGTCTTGGAGGCTATGAAGGCATTCTAGCCCCAGAATATAGGGCCAGGCAAGGAAGAGTGCAGCTGTGGCCCTCTCAAGAGGGCCCCTCTCAAGCCCAGGGGCAGTCTCCAGGCTACTGAACTGCTGCTTCTGCCAGGCTTTGGCCCCCATCGCCAGTCAGTACACCTCACCTAGCCTCCCACGTGTGCCAGACACCACTATGTCTTCTGGACCCTCAGTTCCGCTGATCTCACTCTTCTCCTTGACTGAGCCAGGTGGAGCTAGCCAAGCCCCCAAAACAAAGCTACTTCTCTCATGCTAGAAGGCAAGGCAGAAGTATCAGAGTGCCTAAGTGGAGATTTGGACAGTCTCGGGGCCCACATGACCCTCAGCTCACTGCCATGCGTGCTCTCTGCCAAAGCCAAACAAGTCATGGTCATCAAATACCCATCCAAGCATTTGCTTCGTGACCTCTCCTCCCATCTCACCCTAGATTCATCCACCTGACTTGGGAAGGAGATGCGATGTAAAAGCTGTTTGTAACGCGATCCTTGGTATGGTTGCAGGGAAGTACCCAGAGTGCGATAATTCTGTGTTATATTATGAATGAGAGGATTCCCTGGTGCCCCAGGGAGCCATGGCACACAGTTTGGGAACCACTGTTGTAACCTGATATGGTGAAGCCCAGACATAATAGCAATTTCCTAAGAGATTCCCAATCAAGTATGCATGCGTAGGATAGCTGCCATAAGCATAGACATGTAGACCCAAAGAGTATATTTTTGCCTTAGAATCTGCCACTAGGCAGGTACACATTTTGTTGTGAAAAGGCCAAGCTTCTGTCTTGCTAGGTTACCTTACACTTCTAGTCTGACAATCCAATGAAATGTGAACGCTTGTGTTTTTATTACAGTTCTTTCTGTCCTATCCATCTTATTCAGAAGCAAGTCGGAATGTTGCCAGATTATTGAATGAAAATGAGGGGAATGGATTAATTTTGGAGTGATCCTGGTCTTTCTAGTCAGTTTCCTCTCTGATTTGTCTTGCATCTGGATAAGTGCCCTGGATTTAGGATAGAAAATCTCCTAAAGCTTCTCAGGTTTCTAGGGTTGGTGATAAGCCTGAGAGGAGTTTGAATGTAGCCATTCTAGAATTAGAAGTCTGCTGCTTTAGAGAGATGTAGACAAAAGCTTGCCCAGCCCAGTTTGGAAATCAGCATGATTCACTGGAACTTTGGTTACTGAAGGAGCATGCGACACAGCCAGCATTTGTATTGAGCATTTTCCTATCCTAGTTCCCGTTATGTTTATTGCAGATTTATCAGCATGGCCTTTTTGTGACATAGCTGCCTATCTGAACTCTCTTCCTTTCAGGAAGGAAAACTGTGCAAAAATGGTATTTTTAAAAAATAAACAATGATGCATTAATTTTGGTTCCCCCTAATTAATTAAATTAATTAATTAATTTTGGTTCCCAGATAAGATTAGGTACTGTAGACTACAAACTGTCTGACTTGCTTTCCTAGCATTTGAAGAAATTTGATTATCAATATTTCTGGACATGCTAGAGAATCTTTGAATCTTCTGTTGCCTTGTAGTTGTGTTGTAAGAATATCATGCTGGGCTCGTCCAGCAGGAAATGAATGACTTTGCATTGCCTTGCTTCATGTCATATCCTGCTCTATGTGAGTTTGCTTGAAGTCTTATTGGGTTGTATACTAAGAAAGTTGTCTCTTTAAAATTAATTGGATTTAAGTTGGCTCTGTAAATGACTAACTTGTAACATATATTTCAATGGTGCTTAGTCACGACTAACTTTTCAAGAATACGTCCCACTGAGTCAAAGAAGCCTTAATCTCAGGTAAGTGTGCGTGGGATTGCAGTCTTAAATTGTCTTAAGATACCATATTGATTCTGCATTTTTAAAAAAAATGTCTGGCTGCTGCAGTTGCTGGATATTGACAAGGCAA
Source organism: Tiliqua scincoides (assembly GCF_035046505.1). NCBI lineage: Eukaryota > Metazoa > Chordata > Lepidosauria > Squamata > Scincidae > Tiliqua > Tiliqua scincoides. The sequence goes on from NC_089822.1 coordinate 115,045,298, forward strand.
AGAGGAGTTAGCGGAATATTTTATTTGCTTGAAAGCTATCTAGCCCCCTTATCTCTGGAGTCCCAAGTAGGGTGTACTGCCAGCAGGTTAAGCTTTTCATGGCAAATAACTAAACATTATCTACTGGTAATAACTGGAGATCAAGCAACCATTACAGCCAGTTATACTAGCCAGATGAAAAGTTGGTTAGCCTAGTGGAAGCACAATGTTTTTATATTATTCCCTATTACTACTCAGCATTTGTATAACACTTGAGTATGGCATTTAAAGTGCTCCATATACAGTATTTTGTTTAGTAAAACAACTCTTTAAGTTAGGGTGGTATTGTCACCCCCATGTTGCAAACAAGGAAATGCTGAAGCTATGAGAGATTTCCCAGTTCCTAGCAAGTTCATAGTAGAGGCAAAGTTTGAACTACGGATTATTTTATATCTAGAGCATTCTCCTAAGTCACTATGCTACACAAGTTCCCTATCATGATTAATTTGTTTAAAGGGCATTCAAAATGATTGCTGCATCCAAAAATAGTGTACTGTACATGCAATGCAATCAAGCACCAGGAACCAACCCTCCCTTTTTTACAAGAAAGAATGGTTGATAAGATTTCTGTTCTCTCTCTCTCTCTCACACACACACACACACTTTGTTCTATACGGAAGAGAAAACTTGCTCAGACCAGTTGTGCTTAAAATACTTCCTAGGTATTTTTAGTGCATATAAATCTGGTATTGCTGGTGAAGGTAACTTGCACTGATAATCAACAAGCTGTTGATGCAAGCTGGTACTCAGTTCAGGAGTGCAGATGCAAATCTTCCCTCCTCCACAATAAAGGCTAAGCTTCCACTAAGCCCAGAGCCTCATGCTGCAGCGCCTTAAAAAGTTCCATAACTGCCACCTACTGGACATAGACCTTGTCACACCTCCATGAAACATGTTTTTATTTGGAAGACTTTCCCCTCAACTTTAACAGGTGCCCTTGTATCATAAAGTAAAACCACAAAAAAAGGTAAATAGTAAGCAGTAAGACAAAAACAGTAGCTAAAACTAGTTTTTAAAAGTCTGCATCAACAGGATGGACTTTGCCTTGTGTACTTAAAAATTAGCAGTGAAGCTGCCAGATGAACAAGGCTTGGAGAGCACCGAGTTTGGATGCAGTCTCTCTTTGGTAGCCTAACTCCTGATAAAGAAGAGCCTCTGAAGATCACCGAGAAGTAGGTTCATATGTGAGAGTTAGACCAGGGGTGTCAAGCCCGTTTCATTTAGTGAGCCGAATAGCATTCATGATGCCTGCTGAGCGCTGGAGGTGATGTCAAAGCAGGAAGTGAAATCATAAAGCAGGTCAGGACCAGAAATAAGCACTTTTTTCCTCTTAGAAACTCTCAACTTCGAATGACAGAAGAGAAAATATGTAAATCTTGATCATATTTTCAAGATATGGGACAGCCTAATTCTCATGTGGGCTTCCCTTTCAGCAGTGACAGCACAGCAGCCGACACTGGGAGAGGCTGACAAACCGGACAAAGAGCTTCTGAGGGCACAGCTGGGCCCCGGGCCTTACATTTGCCACCCCCGAGGGCTTTAGATGTCAAACACAGCGTGTTGAACCGGGCCCAGAAACGAAGCGGGAGCCAATGAAGATCTGGAATGATAGTCACGGCAGTCAAGACATGACCACCTGCACCAGTTAAAGTTTCTGAACCTTTCTCAAAGACAGTGCAGGCCGAATGCACGATGGTGTCTGGCAGGGGTAACTGGCCAGGGCCTCTCCAGCAAGCTGCCACAGCACTGCCACGGCACCCATCACTGAATCCAAGGAACGCCCCAAGCGCTTCTGCTTAGTCCAGGAGGCCCCCGAGTCACCAGACCGCCGACTGCCCTCCTAGTGCTGAGGCTCAGACCAGCTTCCCGAGGACGGTCGGTTCGTTCACCGAGCGAGGCGCCAAGAGCCAGGCTGCCCCGTGGCCAAAGGCGAAGGGTCAGCCTGCGGCTCTGCCTTGACGGGCTGCCCTCTTCCTGAGCTGAAGGCGCTTCCAGCGGCCCGTGTAGGCGGCCCTTCCTGCGCCGCCGCAGGCTCTGCAGCTGAGCGTCCCCCAAGGCGGGAGCCGGCGCGTGCAGCGACAGTACTGCGCAGAGCGTGCTATCCTCTCTCAGCACACGCGACTTCTCCACTGAGCACGCGCGGGAGCCTTCGCAGGGGGCTGGGACGGGCTCAGGATTCGACGCAGGGGATTGGTTGGCCGGCCGTCCAATCGGCGTGGCCTGGTAGTCAGGACGCCGGGCGGAAGGAGGAAGAAGAGGAGAAGTGTAAACCGCTCCGTGGTTGGTCAGAGCAACCAAATCGTAGGTGCGTCCTGATTGGCCTGGGGAGGTCTTGCTTGGTCCGAGTTTTTTCTGGAGTCGGGACAAACAAGGAGTGTTGTGCCGGGATTGGCTGGAGCGTTTTCGTTTGTCCCCCACCATTGGCTGCGGGGCGAAGATGGACGTGCCCTTCATCGCTTCCTCCACCCCTCGCTCTTTCCTCCGGAGGTGGGTGTCCTGATTGGAGCCGCCGCGTGAGCCGAGGAGAGGGTCGCTGTCGCTGCTTCTGCCGGCACCATGAACATCCGGAACGCGCGGGTGCGAGTCCTGGGCTGGGCTGGGCTGGGCTGGGTGGGAGGGTGGGAGGGAGGGGGCGGCCAGGCCAGGCCAGGCCAGGCCAGGCCAGGCCAGGGGCAGAGCGGTGCAGGCCCTTCAAACCCCCCCCCCCCGTTTATCTCATGTCAACGCCTGCAGATTCTTGTGGCTGAGTCAATAAAAGCGGAGGTGGGCTGAGACGCGGGAGATCCGGGTTCGAATCCCCCCCCAGCCACGAAGCCTCCTGGGTGGCCTTGGTCAGTCTCTTCCTCTCAACCCCACAGGGTTGTTGTGAGGACAGAAGGAGTGCAGCAGCTCTTAGACGTAAAGCGCCCGGCCCGGTGGACTAGAGCTGGTGCTGCTTCTGAACATGGAGGCTCCCTTCAGCAGGTGCGACTGGGGACCGCTGGCAGACTCCTGGCAGACACTGCTGCTGTGTCTCCTTTAGCTGTCTCTTCTTCTTGTCTCTTCCCCACTGCCAGCCCGAGGACCTGATGAACATGCAGCACTGCAACTTGCTTTGCCTGCCGGAGAACTATCAGATGAAATACTACTTCTATCACGGACTCTCCTGGCCCCAGGTGACTCCAAGACCTCTGCGTCCCCCAGGCACTAGAGTGGTGGAGGGTGTGGGGAACGATGGGCCGGAGCAGCGTGACCATCCTTCAGAGAGGTCTGGCCGCCTCCGCTCTCTCTGCAAATTGCTGCTCTGTACTGATAGAGAGATTTTTGGGACTTGGTTTTTGGGTTAAAATGCTAAGCAAACATAGACTTTTTTAAAAGCATATAGAAAAATTTATTTACATGTTATTTATAGATTAAGAATAGATTAGGATGGATACAGGTTCTAAGTTACCCCATGGTGGATCTTTGATTTCTTCTCCGAACTACACCCAAAACTCCTGTACTTGTACTCTATGAAAACAAGTGACCCATGTGATATTCATGTCACTTCCCTCTCCTTATTTGGCATACTGGTGCATGGTTCTTATGATTTAGGGACATATATGTTTGTTTGAACTTCAAACTTTGTTTGAACTTTGTTTTCAGCCCTTCACCCTGAGTTGCCACCTGCCCAAGCACCGGTTCTAGCCCAGGACTCTCCAATTGCTGACCCCATTGTATGCCTCCTCCCATTGCTTGCAGTTGGGAGAAAGCCACCAGCCTAGATCATTAAGCCTTCAGATGACTCCACTGAGCTACAGGGAAGGTCTTGCAGGCTTCTCTTTTCCTTGAGTAACATTCAAGGCTTTGTTGACTTCTCAGAATCTCCTTTGCTGCCTTTGGCTGTTTTGTCATGAGGCTTGGCCTGGAGCAATGTGAGCTAATTAACAATCATTATCACTTGGAAAATCAAGAGTGATTGAGCATGGTGTTCACTGCATTTGCTGCAAAAGACTGGGGTTGGCTTAGCATTGGGGAATCCCTGAGTCCACTCTCACCTTTATCATAAGTTCACTAGGTGACCTTAGGCAAGCCTAAGGTTCTACCCGGACAACATGTGGTGGATTCCCAGAGGTAGCAGTGACTTTTCCTTATGCTTTGTCCCTTCCCCCCAGCTGCCTGCTTTGTAGTACATTTGAAATCCTGCTAGCTGTAGGGCAAAATGAGCCTGCCATGTCTCCCCCTATAGTGGAGTATGGTGGAGTAATTAAAACCGTATTGCACATTTAAAGCTAACTTCCGGAGGGAGTATAACTGAAGCACTCTGAATTCTCATAACTATGTAATAATACTTCAGTATTTAGACTGTTTTTCATTGCTCCCCTTTGGTCCTGCTTCCACATAAAAGCTGCTCCTTCTCAGAAAGCAAAAGGTCTGTTATGCCTGTGGATAATATTCTCAGTCTTTGCCCTGCCACAAGTGCTCCTCTCTGGCCTCTGTTATTATTATTATTATTATTAACAGTATTTATATACCGCTTTTCAACTAAAAGTTCACAAAGCGGTTTACAGAGAAAAATCAAATAACTCATGGCTCCCTGTCCCAAAAGGGCTCACAATCTAAAACCACTGTCTTACTCTCCCCCCAGCTCTCCTATATTGCTGAGGATGAGAATGGGAAGATTGTGGGCTACGTGTTGGCTAAAATGTGAGTAGGAGAAATGACTGGCTGGCTATAGGATGACTGTGAATGAGTTGTGAGTTGGTTCAAACCTTCCTCAATCTGTCAGTTTCTGCTCCTTGGCCTTAGGGTGCAATCCTAACCCAGCACTGGCATAGCGGTGCCAATTGGACATGTGCTGCATCCTGCAGTTGGGTGTCACTCACGGAGGCCTCCTCAAAGTCAGGGAATGTTTGTTCCCTTACCTCAGAGCTGCATTGCCCTTATGTCAGTGCTGGAAAGCACTGACATAAGGGGTTAGGATTGCACTCTTAAGCAAGTTGCTGTTGTCTTGGATTCAACTGCACTTCCACCATATGGAGAGAATAATACTGACCTGCTTCACATGGTGGTTTGTGGGTTTTTCAAGAAATGCCATGTTCTTTGATGTATTTCTGGGTTGGGTATGTTGTATTATCCTTACTTTTTAATTTGAGTTGGAAGGTGTGAATGTTAGAAAAAACAGCATTACAGGCTAGGTCAGTGATTTTCAACTAGTGGTACGGTATGACAGGTGACGCTTGGCTCCACTGCCATGGTGACCTGGCACTGCCGTGACCCTACTGAAAGTAGAGGTGGCTGGGGTGTAGTGCTTCAGTGAGCAAGATGGGATCTGTTTCAAAAGAGGCACAGTTTGGAAAAGAAGGGTATCAAGTGAAGGCAGAGACAGCTGTGGGGCAAATTACCCACTTCTGTGTACAGCAGCTATCTTTAGTGGTAGTCATGGTACCTTCAAAAGGTGGTGCTTGAAAAATTGGTACTTGCAAAAAAACAAAAGAAAAAAAAAAGAGGGATGGTGAAACGTTGGGGTCTAGGTGTGGGGTAGTGAAGTGTGAAAAGTCAAGAGACTTCGGCGGATGGTGGTTTTACTGCAGTATTGCTAGATATGTTTGTAGTGTGTGTGTGTGGAAGGTTTGAGTTATGCTGATATCCCTGTTCTGTCTCTAGGGAAGAAGACCCTGATGACGTCCCCCATGGACACATAACATCACTGGTAATAATGCCCTGTCCTTGGTCTTCTATTGTTACTGTTGTGTGACAGGTCAAACATTTAGTAAAGAGCAGCGAAAGTTTGGGAGTGGCTAATCAGCCATCTATTAGGGCCTGGATTCTCAGTCTGTGGGGTGGGTGGGACTCCTAAAGGGTGGAAAGGATCTCTTTGCCATCTGTGAACCTCAGCAATAACTTTTCAAGCAGCAACTGAAGTGCTCTGTTTCTGCCATTCAGGTTAACACCCAGAGCAGCTTGGAGCACCTCTTTGCCAGGCAAGGGGGTTGATTAGGGGATAGCATTCCTACTAGAATGATGTTTAATTTCCATTCACACTGAGCAACAAACTCATGTGTGCAGTGGGAGGGGGGTTCATGTCTCTTCGTGTGAGAATTTTGTCACAGAGATGGTTGGTGTAGCATTGGAGAGTCCATCCCAGAGGACACGACCATTTTTTAGACAAATATTGGCTGTGTCCTGAGTCAACAAAGCTTGAGAGATTCTTTTTAGAAAGAGAGAAAAATTCTTCCTTGGAGACCAACTTTCTATGACAAGTCCTTCCCTCCTAACCACTCTTCCCCTTTGCCAGGCAGTCAAGCGTTCCCATCGACGCCTGGGCCTGGCTCAGAAGCTGATGGATCAGGCTTCCCGTGCCATGATTGAGAATTTCAATGCTAAGTACGTCTCCTTGCATGTACGTAAGAGGTGAGTGTCTCTTTTTCCTTGTTCAGCTCCCCTGCCAGAGAAGTAAAGTGCTGTGTCATATATGTATTACTCGGGACTAACTACAAGACTGCCAAATGTCCGCACCATGGATACTGCATACACCTAGTATGCACAAAGGGAGTGTCCATCCTCCTGTGCAATTTGTCTCTGATAAATGTTTTCAACCCGTGTTGCTTCCTTTTGCTGCATATGTCAGAAGTGGGGAGCTAACTGCTTTTGGTCCTCCACCTCTGTTTTCTGGGGTTCCTGGTCCTCTGCCCAGCACTCACTTCCATGGCTTCCTTCCAAGTTTTCTTCTGACTTAAGTGGATCATTCTTCATTTAAACTCCTGCAACCTCTAGCCCCAGTTGAAGATATTGTTTACAAGAACGCTGTTCTGCTTAGAAAGGAAAGGGTTTAGAAAGGAGGATGAGAACCCTTGAGACCCCCTGATCTTCTTACAGTGTTCCTATTCCTCAGATTAGTCCCATGTTCACAAACTTGTTCAACTTTTTATCTTGCCTTGCAGTAACCGAGCAGCCCTGCACCTCTATTCCAACACTCTCAATTTCCAGTGAGTATCATGGGGGCATTGGTGGCAAGGTTGTGTTGGAAGTGTGGTTAGACATGTGGAAATCTGAATGGAGATGCTGGTGACTCAGTGCCCTTCATAGGATTAAACAGGCACATTGAGCAGGTTTGTGCAGGGCTGGCCTGAGCCCAACTGAAGTAGTCGCCTCAGGCAGCAGATTGGGGAGGGACACCCATATTAGTGGAGCATCAGGCAGTGGCCAGCTGACCTCTGACCAGTGCCAGCCCAGCTTGGGCTTGTGCTAAGCCTGCTCTGGCGCTGACTGCCACAAGCGTGCTTTATGGCACGTTTGCAACTGTGCACACTGGCAGCGGACTGGCGCATGTCGAATAGGATTGGGCCCGAAATCTGAGTATTAAGCTTTGGCTATTTCTAAGGCAGACTAACACACCAGAAATGTGTTTCAGAGACTGGAAGAAAAAAATGCAGCTAATAAAATACTTGGATGTTCTTTATGGCAATAGAACGTGAAGGTGTTGAAGGGACCCCAGTGCTAGAAGATAAAAGCAACATCTTTCTAACCTGCTCTTTAGAACTGACAGGTGTTTATACAATTCCTTGAAGCTTTTTTTAGCCACCAGCAACATTCTCAAAATCCTCAAATTGCTATGTAACATTTCTGTAGTGCTTTCTGCATGTTGAAAATTAGTAATCTTAACAAAGACCTTGCAAAAGTCAGTATTATCCCCCATATCAAACATGGTGCCCTGAGGCTTGAGAGAATAGGAAGTTGCCTACACTTACTGCAGTTACAAACTCCTGAAGAGAGATTTGAATTGGGGGCTACGCAGCTCCAAACTCCTAGCTATTATATTGCACCAGCCCTGTGAGTTTGAAGCAGGTTTATGGGACTGGACTGTAAGAATTTTCAAGTGATGTTAGCATTCCTCCTCCTTTCAATAGGATCAGTGAAGTGGAGCCCAAATACTATGCTGATGGAGAAGATGCATATGCTATGAAGCGAGACTTGACACAGATGGCAGAAGAGGTGAGCATGGGCCCTGCTGATACCCTCTCAATGCCTTGTCCATCTGTCCTTCATATCCCAGACCTGAGCCTTCCACTAAACTGCTCTTCAAGCTGTTCAGAATCTTAACTAGGGCAGACATTGGCAGCCTGTCTTCTTTCATCCTAACAAAAGTGACCACATGTGAGTTGGCTCTTGACTTTTCGGCTCCTTTAGAGACTGGCAGAGATACCTGGACAGGATCACTGTGTTGCTGTGTTTATTCCTCTCTAGCCCTAAAGGGGGGGAGAGAAACAATTGAAGGCAGGCAGCCAAAAGCTTATTCATCCATGTGTGTATATTTGCCTATGATCTCCTCTAGCATTTGCTATGTTTCTGGGGGAACATCCAGAATTCTCAGCTGTCAGCCTGGCTTACAGAAGGCCACTACTCTCATGATGATTGTAATGTATAGCCAGACTGTTAGTCACGATCAGCTCAATATTTCAGAAACTACAGTCTTGCTTTAGCATTTTGTGCATGTCAAGGGACTGATTTTTAGCTATAAAATTCTGAACAATCAGTGTCTCTGTGTACATTGGAGATGGTCTCCACCCTTCTGTTCACCTTTAATCTTGGCCATCTAAGAAAATGCTCCCCATCCCTGCAATCTGAACAAAAAAACCCCAGTCCAACTAAATGAGTGCATCTCTCTTGGCAGCTGCGGAAGCAGGTGGACTTGAAAGAGAAGACAAAACATTCTGTACTGGGCTCCATCGAGAACAAGGCTAGTGATCACAAGGCTAACCATATGGGCGAGTGCTGCCGGGATGAGAAATGCTCAGGAACTGTGTTAGGCACTGGACCTGAGGCCGAAGATAGTGGGGACAGCAAAGATGTCAGTGAGGTCAGTGAGGCCACAGAGAGCACAGACATCAAGGACAGCTCAGAGGCCTCTGACTCTGCCTCGTAGCAAGGGCTTCTGCTCTACTCTGCACTCCAGCTGAAGGATGTGTCCTGCAGAGGGTCATTGTCCTCTCTAGCTAGGGAGGGTCACTGTCCTCTCTTGCCCCTAAAGATGGATTGGAAATAAAACATATGGAACAAGAGGCTTGTGTGTCTGTTGGGCTCCCTTGTATGGGATGTGGAAAAGATCTCCCAAAGAATCTCATTTGTACAGAGAGGCCAGCAGGCTGTGGTGCTCCTGTGTGTGGCATAGTTCTATGGCTTATCCCAGACCCTCTTTGCTCTCCGTTACTTCAAGCAGTGTTGCATGGCTCATATTCTAAAGTTGTCCCCTTTTACACAAGTCACAATAAGAGTCCTACTGGATCAGATCAGAGTCCTGTATCGTTCTGCATTCTACCTTCCACTGCCAGGTGCCTGCAAGCAAGGCATGAAGGCTACAACCTCTCCCATGTTGTTGCTCTTTACATTAAGTGGCAAATAGCCCCTTAATCTGGAGGCTTCCTGTAATCATTACTAATAGCTAAAGGAAGTATAGAATGGTTTTATTTTTTAATGGATGGTGGTGTTATCATAAAAAAAGAGGGCTGAAAGCAGTGTTATATATTTTTATTCCAAGTTAGTATTTCAATCAATTTTAAAGCATTTTTATCAAATGTAATCAGGGTCATATAGGTGATATATATGTGTTTTTTGTCTGTGGCTGTCAGCAGACATAGCCACAAGAATAAAACAGGCATAAAGCACATAGCACCCACACACCTGAAGAGCACATCTACATAGTCAACTAATTGAATTAAACTTATGGGATCCAGTTAAGATTTGTAGGCTACTTGTATGAACAACAACAGTGAAGCTAATGCTGCCAAACACATTAAAAAATTCAGAAGATAGCAACTTGAACCAACACAATTGAACATAGCATCCAATTGCTATGGAAACAAACTGGTTTAAAGTACAGGGTAAAAAAAACACAGAGACATAGCAAGGAAACAATAAACATTTGCTTACTCATGAGTAAATGCAAACATGTAGCTCAATTTCGCTTTTCATAGGACTAAATACATTTATCATCTTGGAGTTAGTTCCATCTCGAGTGTTTTTGGGGCCTGTGTTTATTGGATTGGGACAATTCTGGTGTGGTTGCATTCCTCCCAGCCTGCCATTTCCAGTGGACCAAGGCATGGTTGCCTAGTCATGAGTAAATGCACACTGTGGCTGACTTTCACTTTTGATAGGGCTCCATGCATTTTTCTTGGCAGCTTCTAAGTATGCTCAGAAGACTCTACAGCCAGTTTAAAACAACAGAGCTCCAAGGGAGTTGGGGGGCTTAGAAACACAGTCAGAAGCACATGGTCCAATCCACAGACACTCCTCAGCCACTTTAATAGGTACATTTTGGTGTTATTTTGTTAATTGAGCAGGATATCACATTTTATAAGCCCAATTTTGTGTGTTATTGGTGTTTTGTTTTTACCATTTTAGACTGCCTCTGCTAATAGCTGTTGATATAGCCTTAGCCTCCATGAATTCATCTGATCCCCTTCGAAAGGTGTCAAAGCTTATGGCCACACATTGTGGCTGTCAGTTCCCTAAATTACACTTTAATCTGCTCCCCATATTGATAATGATCCAGCAATGTGTGTAGGGGAAATGTAGCAGCACAGAAGGTGTCTGCTCCCTAATGAGCATAATTTTGACTTGCTATTGAGGACACTCTTAAACATGCATGGATGCCACAGTGAGTGTCATGCAGTACATAGAGCCAAACTACCAAGGTGTCATAGGTACCCAGGCCTCCTGTTGCCAAGGAATCTTTCCCCCTTTCATGCAGTGAGGTAATTGCTTGTCACTTTCTATACTTAGGAAGGGGGATTGCATTTTTTAATACTCCTCTTCCCCTTGCTATATAGTTGCATATAAAAGTGTCAGGTTGTGCTATAATTGTATATAAAAGTGTTAGTTGCATCTAACTTTCTTCTGACATGCTACTTTTCTTTGTACAAGGAGGCTGTGTGTGTTTTTTCCTCGTGGGTGGGGTTCAAACATGTAATCGCTCTTCCAACCTAAGATTTAAAATAGAACAAAGCCTTACCATTTGATTCTACTAGTTCTATTTACTGTCTGTATGGTGCAGCTGTTATAATGTACTTAATAGGTATGCCTTAATGAGGACTATAATCTATTCATATAAAAATTTTAAAAAATGGATTGTTCGTGTTTTGGGAACTCTAGTAACAAAAAATTAAAAAAAACTGCTGTGGAAAAATATACAGTACTACTTGTGAAAATAGAATTGTATGCCCAAGAAAACTTTTAATCAGTTGTTTTCTGTTTCAGAATTGCTGTTCTGAGGATGCTGTTAGTTTAAAAGAAAAAGAAAAAGGCAGTGTTCTGTTGAGCACATGCAGAGTTCCAATTCCTACAGCATGAGGTTTTTTTTAATGTTCTGTGAGAAAATGAAATCTGGTGTCTTGTTCTTCAACTGTCCTTTCTGAACTGGTGGCAGCTCCACAGGAACTGTGCTATTTGAGAGATGGCAGGAAGTAACATGACTAAGGGGACTAGGGCCAGTTCTACATCTGTAACAGGAAGTTATGGTAGATGCTGCTTCCAGGTGCTGTGTAGCATTTCTGAATATCCCCCCCCTTCTAAAAGACACAGTAGAAAACTATGCCAGTTCTTGTATTATAAAGAGGTGGTTTGTGCTCTAATCCACAGGGGAACAACTGAAAGAAAAAAGTGACTCCCCATCTGTCACCTGGTACAGTCTATACTTTCACCACTGGACTCAGTCATTTTATTTTGTTGGCTGTGTCAATTGGGTCATGGGCTCTGCTGTGGGCTGTTTGCCTTGCCTGCGAAGTAGCTGATTTTCTCTCTTTGTCTCTCTCTCTCTGTGTGAGTGTGTGAGAGAATGAATACAGAATACTGCTTGCCTCCTTGCTTCTCTTGTGAAGACACAAACATGTGGTAGTCTGTTCCCAAAGTGCACAACCTTGGCAATATGCTTTAAAAGTACTTTCATGTCAGTCTACTGTACAGCTGCATGTTTTCCCCTCCTGGCTTTGTTGTCTTCAATTCTGGCAACTGTCCAAGAAGATAACATTCTTTTCAGGCTGGTAGAATTCTTGGCTGGCTGGCAATCTCAAGAGGAAGCAAAGTGCAATAATAAAGTATCCTCCTTTAGGCAGAGACAAATTGTTTATTGTTGCTCACACATAGGATTGCCAAATTCTCCCCCCTCCATTATATTACTGGAGTCAAGGTTACTGAGATGCCCAATTTCAATATTGCAGCCCACTAAGATAGGAAGTTAAACCTACCACCGGTCTATGGTTGCAATTTCCTTGTTCGCTTGCAAAAAAGCCAAAGAAATGGTTAGTGATGGGACAGTAGTCTTGGTTCAGAGCTGGAACCAAGTACACCCAAGATGCAAACCAACAAGCCCCTTTTATGGTCCACACTTTGTTCTGCATCCTCCATTTCAATTGGTTGCTTAGAAGTGGGAAATCCTAGGCCAGCCTCCTGTGTCTTCCTTCTGCCAAAGTGAGGTGCAGGAACTTGGCCAATAACAAGGGAGATGCCAAACTCAACAGTGTGCTGTTTACCTCCTGGCACTTTTTTTCAACTAGGGACAGGTTTCAGTCACACTGGTGCTTTCAATCCACTTCTCAGCTGAGCTGTTCCTGCAAATGAACATAATAGGCTAACATCATAGCTAGTGCCGTTACACAGGAAAAGGGGAGGAGGGATTCTGTTCAGGTAAAGGGTCCTCCCCACAATTTCAAGGAAGGGAAGAAACTGGTGTAGTGTTAATTTGATTGTACAAATATCCCTGACACTGAAATGTAGGAGGATAAACTGGCTAAACCCCAGCTCTTAAGCTCGGCAATATGGGGTTAAAAATACTAGTCTCTACCAGAGACTTTAATCTGTGAGACCTTTTTGACAAAGCTGTACACATTTTAAATATTATTAATTAATAATTAATATAATTTAAGAACCAACTATTGTTGCTATTGCTGCTAACTTTTGTTCAAAGGCACCACAGATATGAAGGCACAATTAAACTTTTGATCTAAGTTTAATAAAAACTAATACAATGGAAAGAGAGTCATAGTTATATTGTGACTAAGTAAATAAGCCCCTCAATGTTAGGCAGCCGCACAGGCTTACTCGCAAATACGTTCTACTGGCAACTTGTAGTCTAGCAAGGAAAAGTGGGGGCCCAATCCTATCCAACTTTCCAGCCCTGGTGCAGCTGCAGTGCAGCCTCTAGGTAAGGGAACAAATGTTCCCTGACCTTGTGGAGGACTCCATAACTACCCTCCCACCGCTGGATGAAGCACAAACCCCATTGGCACGGCTATACCAGGGCTGGCAAGTAAGATAGGACTGGGCCCTAAGCAAGCTACTCTTTCTATAGAATGAAGGGATGGGTGGCAGCGGTAGAATCATTCTGGGCTGTGCCACTTTAGGCCAGAGAATGAGATTGTGGCACGTTACAAAAATCCTCACTGCGTGCAGTAAAGAAGCACATCGGTAAGAAGGCGGAGCACAGCCTCGATTCCTGGCGCTGGCCTTTTTTGTGCGGGGAGGATTCAGTCGCGACCAATCCCAGCAGCTTCCCGAAGTGGCACAGTGCAAAGCTGGAGCGCGGTCTGCAGTGCCCTCACTGCGCTTCAAAGCAGAACGAGGCCTTCGGACTAGCTCGCTTGGGGATGTTCTGCGTGCAGCGGAGCTCGCCTGCCTTGCAAAGGGTTTCAGGAAGCGCTCCAGCCGAGGCTGCGCCCCTTTGCTGCCCCTGGAGCGCGCCCAACTGCGACGCCTCCAGCAACTGCGAACTGCAAGGGGCGGCGGGCGAAGCGCCTCGCAAGAGAAGGGAAGGCCAGTGTCGGGGCCATCCGGCGCTCGCTCTCGCTTCTGCGACGCGCACTCCGTGGCTGGAGCGCGAGGACCCCGCAAGAACCACCAACACTCAAGTCTCCCGCGCCCGAGCAGAGCGCAGCGCGCAGCCGGCCTTCCGCGACTTCATTTCCCAGCCTGCGATTGGCTGCACGGGTGACCCCCTGCACGCCGATTGGTACGGAGGGCCTTGGCGTCTCTCCACCCCTCGCCCAAGCCAGCCCAGGACGAGTCGGCGTGGACTCGAGGGTCGGAGGCGGCGGCGGCTTCGTGGGCACGCGGCCGATGGGGGAAGCTGCGGCTCTGAGCAGGGCCGAGGCGCTGCGTCTCAGGCCGCCGGAGTGGAAACATGCCTGCCACGCCCTCCTGTACGCGCCCTGCCCGGGGCGCCTCTTCGGGAAGATCCCCTTGCGCTTCGCAGTGCTGGTGAGCAACGGGAGGAGAAGGCGACCCCCGCCCGCGGGCTGCGTCCTCCAGTGCCGGTGCAGCCGGGCCAGTGGGCGTGGAGGCCTCCTCGAGGGCAGGGCGTGCGTGTTCCCTGAGCGCAGGCTGCGTGGTGGCTGAGCCGGTGCTGGAAAGTAGGGGAGGACGGGCCCCGGCTGCGCTGCGCTGCCGTGTGGCGCATGGCCTGCTTAGGGCTCACTCCACAACGCCCCCGCCTCACTGCGTAGACAAGGACTGCGGCAGGTCAGGGCGAAGCCTCCGTCCCCTTGTGCCCGCTTTCTGCACGGAAGGGGTTTCCTGGTATAGAGGCGCGCGCTCTCTCCGGGACCCTCGCCCGCAGCCTGTGGGTCCAGTCCCAGCCCCGTGCTCGCCGCCTCCGTGAGGCCTGAATTGGGGGGCAAAGATGTCCGTATCAGAGGAATGCTTCCCGTTTCAGGAATTTAGGGCACACTCCTAACCAGGTCTACTCAGAAGTAAGTCCTGTTTGGTTCAGTGGGGCTTGCTCTCAGGAAAGTGTGGTTGGGATTGCAGCCTCATCCTCTGGCTTGCAACCTCCTGTGGCGGAATCATTAACGGATTTGAATGAGGAGGAAGTGTCTGTCCGAAGTGCACGTGGGGCTGTTCTGATGGGAACTGTTGAGAAGAATCCAGATGGGGCTGGACTATTCAAGGTCCCTTTTGTGGCCTGTGTTGCCAGGAAGGTGGAATCTGAAGGTGCACAAGGGATCATTACCCAGAAGTGTGAATACAGTAGCTGGCATTGATGTAGTATTATGGCTCAAAGCCACTTCACATACATTACCCTCTTGTAATTTTTACAACCATCCTGTTAGATAGTATTATCCCCACAGTGTGTGGGACCAATGCTAGCCAGGCTTCAGAGAGCCCCATGCAGAAGCAGCCTCCCACAGGGATAAGTTAGTACACATTGACCTTGGTACTTCTCTCTCAACTGACTGACAAGCAGAAGTTTGCAGTGCTGTTGGAGGATTATCTTGGGCCCCTTTCTTTTCTTTCATCCCCTCCCTCTTATTTTTGGACTCTTTTCTGACTCTTTTCTCCTTTCCATTTGATTTGTTGGCATGTAAACTGCGAAAACATTAATTAACTGTATGTTCGTGGGGGTTGGGAACATTAACTTAATGACTGTGAAAGTAAGAGTGAGTGAGTGACTTAGGACTGAATCCTAACCAACTTTCCAGCAGCAAGGGCAATGCAACCCCAGGTAAGGAAACAAACATTGCCTTTGAATAGGCCTCTGTGACTGCCTCCCAACTGCAGGATGCAGCACATGCCCTACTGGCACCACTGTGTCAGTGCTGGAAAGTTGGTTAGGATTGCACCCTTATTCAGAGAGCTTCAACACTCCAAAGTTGAGAGATGGCAAAGGAAATTGAGCAGCAAGGACTTAACTAGGATTGAGAATGTTATTACACGGGATTAAGAATGATGGAAAGGGATCACAGTAGTAGAACTTCAGTTTTCAGGTGACGTACAAGACAATAATAATGAAAGTCTCCTGTCCATCTTGATCACAGTGACAAAGATGCTTGGGACACTTGGCCCACCAGGTTCAGCCACTGTGCTTCTTGCATGCATGCTATTGTACTGGCCAGGACTAGAGTGTTATCAACTACCCAAGGGAGAAGGTGATGAGAAGGAAGGTTTGGTAGGCTAATTTGAAGCATTGCAGGCTGTCTATATAGGAACATGTAATACAGACCTCTTAATGCAGTTCTCTCCTGGGCTGGAAGGGGGGTGTGTGGAAGGAAAGAGCAGGTTGACTCTGTTGTCTTTTGCTGCAGATGCAGATGCGGTTTGATGGGCGCCTAGGCTTTCATGGTGGTTTCGTGGACCCACGGGATACTTCCCTGGAGGAAGGTCTGAACAGGGAACTGCTTGAAGAGCTAGGCCCTGGTGTTGCATCCCTTCTTGTGACTGAGAATGACTGCTTGAGCTGCCATGCCTCTGAGAGACCGCAGCGAGTGGTGGAACACTTCTATGTCAAGCAACTCAGGCTGGAGGAGCTTCAGGCCATAGAGGACAGGGCCACACAGGCAAAAGACCATGGACTGGAGGTGTGGATAGGATGGGGATGGGTGGAGGTTGGCATGCAGAAAAAGTGTTGCATAGGACTGTGTACTCTGCTTTGAATAATTTGACATTCTGCCCCAAGGTAATCCAATTTTTTTGCCAAGTGTGACGGTGTTCCCATTAAGGACAAGTGAGCCACCACTCCAATACCTTAAGTCAGGGTTGTCCAACCATTTTGGCAAGAGGGCCAAATCATCTTTCTGACACTGTGTCGGGTCCCCAAGGGCTGCAAATGGCCCCCGGGCTGGTGTTTGGAAACCCCTGCCTCAAGTTACCAGAGAACCCACTGTCTGCTCGCCAACCACAAGCACATTCTTTTAAGAGGTCCTGTGAGACTTATGCTCTCCCAGGTTCCCATGAACAATTCCCCTTTCCCCACTGGACAGATGGACGGACACACACGCACAGGTAAGGATAAAAGATTTATTGTAAGTTAAGCTAAGACAGATACATCAGGTGGTTGTCACTCATCCTACAAAGCAGGATGTGCTGTTTAAGGACTACACTCAGAGACAGAACAATATGCACACAGCAAGAATATAACAGAACCTAGCTAACTTATCCTACCCTATATTTGAAATCTAGCCTACATTACCAAAGGTTACTGTTTGGATCCATATTGATGTTCTGAGAAGCAAAGCCCCAGGCAGCAGATGCCAGGTATAGAAACACACCTAAGGAATACCTAGCTCGTTCTTATAGCTAGTCTCTCAGAATCCCAAGAGGGATCATGTCCAATCACCACTCATCAATTCTGCTGACTCTTGTCAACCCACAGGGAAACCAATAAAAAAACCTTCCATGTTCATCAGCATTTGGCAAAAACCCAAATTGGTTGTACCTGGACGCTGTTCTCCAGCCAGCTAATTATCTGTTCTATCTCAAGGTCAGTTGGTGCCTCTTCTTTTACTTCAAAGATAAACACTAGACACCTTCCATGTTTTCCTGTTGTTTCACATATTTGAAAGGTCTGCATAGCCATAAAACTGCTATACAGAGAATACATATTCTTTCTGGTTCGGATCAAAGCATTCCAACACTCTTTTGTAGTTCAGCATCCTTGCATATCAAACATCACTTTATAGCTATATTCTAAAACCCTCAAATATTCCCATTTAAGTGACATGAAGAAAAGCTGAATTATCACACTACTTAATACTATCCCCCTCACCTTTTTTTGCTATTCTGCATAATTCTGGTATTGCTGTTATAGGAAGAGGGAAGGATCTAAGAAGTGTACCAAGAGCCCACCCATTGATAATTATATTGCTCTCTAGCTACTGAGATTTCACCAGACGTTGCCCACGTGCTTCTGATCATATTGTGGAAGTCATAAAGACTAGACACTTGTTCTTATTTACTTGAAAATTAAGTTGCATTGTCCTCAGTTGCATTGTCAGCCAAAATACGACATTCTGCACTACAACAGAATCCACACAGTTCTGATTGCTTCGTGACGTAGGGTATCCTGAATGGGGAGGGGAGAGGAGGAAGAGCTGCTTTACTAAAGAACAGGGTGCACTGCAGGGATTGTGACCTGATTTCTGCTCTTTTCCATCAGGTGATGGGCCTTGTCCGTGTTCCCCTCTATACCCTGCGTGATGGCACTGGTGGTCTCCCAGCTTTCCTTAGCAATACTTTCATTGGTAATGCCCGTGAGCAGCTGATCTATGTTCTGGACACTCTCCAGCTTGTGCCAAAGGATCAACTTCAGAAAGCTGTAGCAGTGGCTCAGAAGAGACTATGAGCTGCCTGTGGCTGCTACGTTCTTCCTGATGGCTCTGTGACAAAAACCACCAGCTTTAGGCCTCTGAATAGAGTTGTTGCAACATGCAGGAAGAAATCTGGGGGAGAGATTTGTAGCTTTTCCTTTCTTCTCCATGAAACTAGCTTGGGGCCTCTGAATCTAGCCCCTTAGTGACTGTTGACAAGAATTGAAACATCCATATCATTGAGAGTGTTACTAAATGTGTGTCTAAATTTGTTTCTGTTCTAAATTCTGTTTCTGTCTGGTTTGGATCTGAGTAGGTAAAAATTAAGAGGGAAGCCATTTGGTCTCTTGTATTCATACACTTGCACATACACATAAAATAGAAAGGGTCCTGCATCTGCAAAATGACCTGACAAATAATACGCTGAGCATTTGTCGTTTCAGGTGTCCCTCCTTCATTTAAAACACACAGCTTCTAATAATTGTACATCATGGAAGCTCAGTTTGTCCTCCTTGTAATAGTGCATTGCCGATTCCTAATGACTTATGATTATAGCTCTTTATTTCGCAGTTGAGGCTATCCTTTCTAATATTTTACCAGTTTCTGAAGAATGGTTTGAGTCACTCTGTGGGTCTCCAGTGCAATAATATTTTTTATTGGCTCATGCAGAAGTGGCGAGTAGCCACCAGCAATGGGGTTTCTATCTCCCTCCCTCTATTTTCAGTTCTGATGTGCTGATGAAGGTGTGAGAATTAACATATTGTTGAGGGTTCAACTGCTATGTATGTTATGGAATGTCTAATGTAAGAGTAATTTGAAGAGTTTTTTGTTTTTTTTTACACACATACATAGGGTGTGTAAAATTGATCAGAAATATAAGGGAGAGATAGGGGGACTTTGTACCAGTCTCATTTTTTTCTTGATTCTGTGAGTCATTTCCCCCCCTACTGCTTTAATTAGAAAAATAGTTTGCATTGACTTCCAACGGGGGTGCAATCAAGTATTGCAATCAAGTATACAGTTGGGACAAAGTAGTAAACCTCCCTGCCTCCCTATCATGGTTCCACCCCATTTTGCAGCATCCATATATGGCACCCAGCATGACTTTAGGGCAACTGTGCCTCATTTCCAACATCTGATTAAGTTAATCATGAAACAGGATGCTACACAGAAAATGCAGCATGGTCTGGTGTGTTCTGCTTTTTTCAAAATAGCATATTTTGAAAAAAGCAAAACACACCAGGCCATGCTGCACTTTGTATAGCATCTGGTTTGGCTTTGAGTACATCAGCAAATTGTTTCAATATCAGTTTTGCTGTAAGTGAACCTTAGAAATCCAGTGTTCTATACTGACAAATGTATCTGTGTGTATACAAACAGCTTTTTGGGGTTGCAGTTCTGGTTGCATAAGAATACTACAGGCTGGTGAGGAGCAAAGGAGGGTGACAGAGGTCATGGGGATGAATAAGGGCTGCCTAATGTTTTGTGGTTAACTTCATCAGATGTTGGAAATGAGGCACAGTTCCCCTAAAGTCATGGTGGGTGCCATATATAAACTGTACCAATCAATGGTAAATTCAGCACCATTTAATTGTTATTGATCTCATGACTTGTTGTAATGTATTCTGTTTCTGTTCATCATGGGAAGAGACAGATACAAAAGGGCAATTGAGCCCCAGACCTTGACCTCTAGAAATCCTTCTTGTCCATCCACCTGTTCCCAACTTTATTGTATCTGTGTTTTTAATCAAACATTGCACATACATTTTTCTAAGCTATTTTTGTTACTATAAAAGAAACTTTTAAAAATTAATACAGGTTGCATTCTGCCCAAATGCCATCCTGGGTAGTAGCTCTTTTCCAAGACTTTTCCAAACACTTTTCAAAGACTTAGATATTTGCAAACATTGTCACAAGATATGGGCACATCTAAGCAAAGACAACAGTTTAAAAACTAAGGAGCTGATCTAGTTCACTTCTGCAAACAGTTGTGGGCCTGGCCCCTGCGCCACCCTGGGGCACAGGACCACAGCAGGCTGCCCCGCTGGAGAGGAGACTTACCTGTGGTACAGAGTCCACAGGCACTCCAAAAGCCTTCTGAGGTCTCCAGAGGGCTGTTAAACAGTACTTCCATGTTTCTGAAAACTGGAAGTACTGTTTAATGACCTTCTGGAGGCCTCAGAAGGCTTGCAGAGCACCTGTGGATGTTGTGCAGGGCCTCCTCAGCCCTTGGAAGGGTTCTGGAGGGTGTGCAGAAGTGGCATGGCGGTGCCAGTCCCACAGGTGTAGGCCCCAGGGCCTTCCCCCTCTGACTTCCCAAGGACCACCAGTGTTGGCAATTTCCCTTCCTTCTGAATTCTTATGTAGAGAGCTGCAGTTGCTAGAGGACTGTATACACCAAGTGAATGGACTGAAAGGGGACTTAACTTGGGCTGTAATCCTAAGCACTTTTATTAGGGAGTAGCTATAATTAAGTAGAACTGTGTGTAGAATTAAGTAGAACTTAATTATGAGTAAATATTCATAGGATTGCACTGTAAGAAGCAGACTCAAAATCTTGACAAAGTAAACAAAACCTAAACTTTTGAACCATATAAGAAGTGAACATTTTAGCAAACTGTTCCTAGCCTTCATGCATCTATGGCCTCTCAGCCCCAATCTTCCACCATTGTGGCAATAGAATAGATCTTTACATGGTGGTGAAAATTTGGCAAAGTGTTCCCAGGCAGGCCTTCCAGGGCTACAAAAGGTCAACTCAACCTGCTACTGAGAAAGCTTTTCTCCAAGCCATCACTGATCAGACCTTCCCAAGGGACTAGAACGCAAACTAAGGCCACTTTCACCTGCTTAATAAACCTTAATCTGTTGCTGTTAAGAATCCCTTAATGGAGCTTCAGGCACCCGTTTGTTATGAAAAGCTCCAGGAAGTGTGATCACTGTGTTTACAATTGTAGCTCCCAAGTGGCCCTCCATGCAGCCTCTGCTAACTGGATTATATATGGTTTTAGCAGGAGTGTTTGAATGAGTATGATGGAAGACTGAGGAACAAGCTTGTGTTGCCAGGCAGCTTTGCAGCCCTGTGATGTCCATTTGTTGCTGAGCTGTGAGCCTTCTGTCACCGCTCTGCAGTTCTCAGTTTTCTCTTTCTCCTCTCACTCCTGTCTCTTTGCCTGAGGAGTGTGAAAGTACACTCTGAATAGTTTTCCTGTTTGCATTTATAAGTGGAACCACAGATACATATATTTAGAGAGGGAGAGAGAGGGTGTGTGTGCTAGTGGGCAAGCTTGGGAGGTGCAGTGTTGGATGCAGAGGATGGATAATCCTGGCTCTGGGAATGCCTGTTCAGCTTGTTTGATGTGGGCATGTATGCAAGGGACATCGCTGAGACAGCACTGGGTGTGGAATTTTAAGCAAAGCAGCTTCCTGTGATGGGAAGTCCCTCTCTTGCTGTGGGCTGAGAAGTGTGGAGCCTCCAGTTGCCGCTTATTTGTGCTAACTACAGACCATTCTAGCTGTGATTGGCCACATTTCTGAGTCACAGAGGTTAGAGATTACAAATTTAGCAATGGGAAACTTTTTCCTGGAGCAGCTTTTGTTTCTACAAAAAACCCCACCTTTAAAAAGAAGCATTTACTGAAGTCATTTTTATCCTGCCTTTCCACTACAATAGCCCTCCTGGTGGCAAAACATGACAAAAAATGTCTGTTTGTCCTATCCAAAGAATTTAATATTTTAGTTGATTAGTATCTGTCTTTATGATGAATGATTAACAGATCAGATGATTAACAGATCAAATTTAAAAAAATTCCATGTTAAAACTTCATTACAAATACTGAAGGACAAGTTATGGTAATATTGTATTTAGTGATGCGCTCTGAATTGTGGCCTCCTGCTGATGGGTCCACACCCTGGCAAATAATCAAAGCATTAGATGGGTAATTGAAATTTTGCAGAGTCCAAAGGAAAGGCTACCTACCTTTTTCATCCCACAACAAATGACCATGTGAACAAGAGCAGAATTGTTCTCCTTGGCTGGTATTGTTACTCCTGAGAGGTGTATATTGTATATATACTAGTGTTTCTCACTAGTTTCTCACAAGGACAACTGCAAGAGGGATCTGAAGGCCTTAGGGATGGACCTCAACAAGTGGGAAACCCTGGCCTCTGAGCAGCCCGCTTGGAGGCAGGCTGTGCAGCATGGGCTTTCCCAGTTTGAAGAGACACTTTGCCAACAGTCTGAGGCAAAGAAGGAAAGCCCATAGCCAGGGAGACAGACCAGGGACAGACTGCACTTGCTCCCGGTGTGGAAGGAATTGTCACTCCCGGATTGGCCTTTTCAGCCACACTAGACGCTGTGCCAGAACCACCTTTCAGAGCGCGATACCATAGTCTTTCGAGACTGAAGGTTGCCAGTACAAATACAAAATACAATACATACAGTGTTTCTCAAGGTTTGTCCTCCGCCTTCACATGGTTCACCTATTCAAAGTACCACCGGAAGTAACTGGCAATGACACCATCACCAGTCACTTCTGGGTTGGGAGGCCAGATATGACATGGCAAACACCAGTAAGAGGCTCAGGGTGGACAAAAGGGCCTTTTTGAGTGTGGAAAAGCATGTTTTGGAGCTCTGCTTTCTGAACTGAGTCTCCTACTGCTGTTGGTTACATCATGGTCTGGTCTTGCTGCCAGGTGGCAGGGGTCCAGGGGTGCTTCGAGTACCACCAGATACCACCTCAAGTACCATTGGTGGTACCTGTACCAGTGGTTGAGAAAAACTGGTTTATACAGTACCAGCCTTTGAAAGACCCAAGGTAATTTCAGGAAGGAATAGGCTAGTCACTTAACAGTTTGGGTTAGATAATTGAAGCTGAACTACATGTTTTGCTGGAGTTTTATGTTTATATTTTATATTTGGAGCTCTCGATGAAATATTTTCTTCAGTAGGGGAATTTGTAGTAGGGAAGGGTTATTTTTTAACCCTTTGCCTTAAACTATTTCACTGACTTACCTCTTGTCCCAAAATCTGCTGTGCGCCACAGATAGGAAGACTAAACATTTATATGCTTATAATTTTTTCCCTTCATAGCCAATAGCTTAAACAATTTGGATTGGGGTCATGATATGTATGGAGGAGGAGAACCCTCTTTCCCCCCATGCTATGTCCTGAATTTAGTGTAGTGCTTAATCGCTAAATAAAATCTTTGTTGATGAAGTCTGGCTGCCTTCATCAAGTATTTTGTGGGTAATAACAATGTGCCAGCATAATATGATTTCTTTCCAATGTCTGTAAAGGTACATACATGACCTATATTTATTTAGGTATTTCAAGTCTTGCGAAACCTTTTAACTCAAATATCTTAGGACTGACCTGACATAATTTGATGACTGCATCATCAAGTGATGACTTTCATGTATGATTGGGCAGTCACAGATAATTGTAATGCCACCTTCTGTCAGTACGAAGACAACAACCCCTCAGCCCAACAGTGTCTTTTCTAGTGGCTGTTTGCTGGTGTTGCATCTTTTTAGATTGTGAGTCCTTTTGGGACGGGGTCATTAGTTTTTTGATTTTTTCTGTAAACTGCTTTGTGAACTTTTTGTTGAAAAGCGGTATATAAATACTGTTAATAATAATAAATAACAACAGCAACAACAGTGCTGTAGTGACAGTCGAGTAGAAGAAAAAGAACTAGAAAAAAATAACAAAATACAAAGATTTACAAATAAAAATTGAAAGGTTAAGGCAGAAGAAGACCAGAGTAGTCCCTGTGGGTGATTGGTGTCCTTGGTGCAATTCCAAAACACCTTGAAGAGTACCTTAATAGCATAGGTACCACAGAAATTACCACCCACCAACTACAAAAAGCAGCTTTACTGGAATCAGCTTACATCTTGTGATGATACATCAAAATACCATAAAAGTCAGGCATCCCAGGTCCTTGGGATGGACTCGATCTCTGGATAAAGAAAACCAGTGGATAAGCTCTGTATGTCTGTATGAATATTATTATTATTATTATTATTATTATTTAAAAAAATTAAAAAATAATTTTAAATAAATTATTCATTATTTATTATATTATTTAATATATTATATTTAATGATAATAATAATAAATCGCATTATTATTATTTATTTATAATGCAGTTGGGCAGTTTACATGTTCAGAGCCCAATCCTATCCAATTTTCCAGTGCCAGTGCAGCTATACCAATGGGACGTGCACTGCATCCTATGGTGGGGAGGCAGTCACAGAGCCTTGAGGCTGCATTGCAGCTGCACTGCTGCTGGAAAGTTGGACAGGATTGGGCCCTCAGCTACCAGTCCTCAAGGACATTTCCACACATTCCGATTGCTGTGGAAAACACAGGTGTTCCTCTTTCCCCAGGCACGTGCACCTTCTTGGATGGTGCCCGTATATAATGTGTCTGCCTTGAAACACACTGGTGTAGAGCCAGATTGATCAGCCTGACTCGCTCTCCAGTTGGAGCACCTGCACGTTTTGCTGTGGGGGAAGGAACCGCAGTGTTCATGGAGCGACTTGTATTGTACGTGCCTGTGGAGCTCAGCTTAACTTCTCATTAGCATTTGTGTGAAGGGAATCGGCTGGCGGAGGTTTCGTTACTCTCCAGCGCAGTACAATTGAGGCACAGTGTGCGGGGGGGGGGGGGAGGCGGAGGAGAAGGGTGTGATCTGGTGGTGCAACAGTCGCCTCCGTCGCCGTCTTCTCGCTGGCTCTGCGCGTTGCCACCACGCTGGACGGGGCGACACAAAGCCCTGGCTCCAGCCCTGCCCGGGAGAGCGCGCCTGGCACGGGGCGCTGGTTGTGGCTGGCACTGGCTGGCACGGGGCGGAGGGAGAGCCGGAGTGCAGCGGGTTAACGCTGCTGCTCCAGCCCCAGCTTCTGCCTCTGGGGAGAGGAAGGGGGCGGTGCCTCGCCCAGGAGCGCGGCTCACCGCGCCGCATCTCCCGTGCGCATCTTGCGGACAAACGGGCGGCGCGGCGGGGTGCCCTGCTGTGCCCCGCGGTCGTCGAGATGAGCGCGCCCGGGAGAGCGCGCCGCGAGCGGGGCAGCCTGGCCGAGTACGAAACGCAAGTGAAAGGTGAGAGCTGCCGAGGGGTGGGTAGGTGGGGTTGCACGCAGGGGGGCGTTGTGGGTCGGGGTGCCCGGCGGGGGACTGGCCGGGGGTGGTGGAGCTGCCCGCCAGACAGCTTGGCGGTGGCGGTGGGGACGCTGGGCGCGCAGGCGGGAGGTGGTGTCCGTGCCGCAGGGAAGGGAGAGGGGGTGCGGCTGCATGTGGAGGGCCAGCGGAGCGGGGGCTGCATGTGGAGGAAGGGCTGCGGAGAGCCTGGGCTGGAGGGCCATTGTGTGGAGCGAGGTGGGCTTGCGTTTGGAGGAAGGGGTGGCGGGCAGCTGGTGGATGGCAACTGCGCCAACGGGGGGGGGGTTAAGAGCAGCCATCAGGACGTGAGCCTGACTGCAGGTGGTGGCAGCCGCGGCTGCGGCGACGACACTGTCCCTCCCTTGGTTTCCATCCGCCCCTGTGCTCGAGGGTCTGTCGCGCCGTTCTGCTCTGCGTGAGGCTTACTTGGCCAGGCAGCGTCTCCTCCCCTGTCAAGAACCATCAGCCCCGCTTGCACTGCGGCTGCATCTGTGTGACTGCACGAGAAGCGCGTGTCTCCCCCCCACCCCGCCCCTCTGAAACAGAAAGAAATGTGACCCAGATTTTTCAGACGAGAGGAGATGGCTGCTGCTGATGGTGGGGGCGGGAATCGGGGGTCTCTTTCGAACTCTGGAAGAGGAGTGGTTGTGGCGCAACGTGCACCGCGCAGACTGACACGAGCAGAACCCGGGAGGCCTGGCTCTTCACAAGCTCCTGCTTGCTGTGCCGGGCTTGTTTCCACTTCCCCTGTTAAGACACCCTTGCACAGCAAAGCTGTTGATTGCAATGCAACATCCCTTCTTGAGTTCCGGTCGTTGAACTTCCTCTAGTCTAGATTGTGAGTGATCAGCCAGCAATTCTGCCTCTGCCCCAGCACTTTGCCACTTCCCTTCTTAGTGCACCTTTCTGGACATGCCTTGAATTGAATTAGTACATACAGGAAGCTGGACTAGATGGGCCCTGGGCCTGATCCAGCAGGGTCTTCTTGGGTGCAGTCCTAACCAACTTTCCAGCCCTAAGATAAGGGCAATGCAGCTGTGAGGTAATGGCACAAACATTCCCTTACCTTGAGGAGGCCTCCATGACTGCCTTCCAACTGCAGGATGCAGCACATGCCCCATTGGCACAGCTATGCCGGTGCTGGAAATTTGATTAGGATTTGGACCCTTATGTTCTTAGTATAGCTGTTGTTTGCCCACTGTCCTTCTGGTGTTCATAAGAACATAAGAAAAGCCCTGCTGGATCAGGCCCAGGGTCCATCTAGTCCAGTTTCCTGTATCTCACAGTGGCCCATCAGATGCAAGATACTTGCATCTTGCTACCACTCCCCTACATCTGGCATTCTATTTACCTTTGCACCCCCCCCCCCCCAGCAAAAACTCCAGGCTGCACTTCAGTTTAGCTTGGGCCACTTTATTAAACAAAAGTGATCAATTTTTAATGCATAAAACCTACTGAACACACCTCTCCTTCTTCACCAGTCTGGGGTAGGCAAAAAAACTGCCATCCACGGCCAATATGGGTGACATGTAATATTCTTACCTGCTGGCCTTCATGATGACTGGCCACTTAATCTCAGACTGTACATACCCATCATGGCTTGTAACTTGTAAGTTTATCTCCAGAAATCTGTCCACTCCCCTTTTAAAGGCATCTAGGCCAGACACCATTGCCATGTTCTGTGGCAAGGAGTTCCACACACTGAGTAAAGAAATATTTTCTTTGTCGGTTCTAACTCTTCAAAATATTAATGCTGCTGCTATTGGCATCACCTGTTTTGGCTTTTGGTGTTCTTGCCCCTTGATGCAGTAGCAGGGCTGGCTCAAAATCTTTTGGTGTCTAAGGCAGAAAATCCTAGTTTAAAACATGCCAAACACACTAATTGACACAGGAAAGTACTCCTGCGTAAGCTCCATTGAAATGAACAGGAGCCAGGAAAGAACACTACCATTCATCTCAGTGGAACTTTAAGAGATCTTCCCAGTGGATTATGCTCCATGAACCTCATCTAGCTCCCACCACTCCATCCCCCTTAATGACACCTCAAATATGAAGACGTCCCTTTATGGTAGTGCCACCTCTATCTTCTACTAAGCCTAATTTCCTGTCCCAGAGTTCCTTGCTGCAAACTTTCCTAAACCTTCATTTTACAAGGTTGGAAACAGAAATCACTCCCACAGTCTATGCATCCCCCCCAAATCATTCTGCAGATTTTGTGGCCAAGACCTCTTCAATCTTCATTGCAAGGCACTTTGAGCAGGGGAGAACAAATATTTCAACATAAATATAGAATAGATAAACCCCCTCTTCCCCCCTTTTGCAACAGAAGTACAGTAGTTCTAACCATAAAGCAAAATGAGAAGCAGCTGCCTTAGGGTGCAGGCTTGATGTGATGATTGCAGATATATTTGACTGTTTTTATTCAGCATGTTTTTCAAAAGTGCGAGAGTGTGTGTAATGAGAGAATAAGAGTGAGAGAAACTGCCTGTGGAAGAAGCAAGAGAAGTGTCTTCTTGATGGTTCACATGTTTTACTAATATTACAGACTCTGACCATAAGTCGCAAAGGAAAGGGGAGATAAAAGGAGACTTAGAGATGGCAGAGAAATTAAATGAGTTCTTTGCATCTGTCTTCATAGCAGAAGACATCAGGCAGATACTGCTGCCCAAATGGCCCTTCCTGTCCAAGGAGTTAAATCAGATAGAGGTTAAAAGAGAAGATGTTTCAGACCTAATTGACAAATTAAAGATCAATAAGTCACTGGGCCCTAATGGCATCCACCCAAGAGTTATTAAGGAACTGAAGAATAAAGTTGTTGATCTCTTGACTAGGAGCCCAATCTTGAACTCCTGTGGCACATGGCTGCGGTGGCACTGAAAACGGCTGCCACCGCATCCTGCACTCCCATGGCAGCCATGGGCGGCACCTTGGGAGAAGGTGGCTTTCGTCTCCTTCGCCCAAGTAAAGGGAGAGGCTACTCAATTCACCACCGACCTTTTGGTCGGTGGTAAGATAAAAGCCTTCATGTCAGGCTGATGCGAAGGCCCTGGATTGCGTTGCTCCACCGGTCCGGCCTCCCTCCCTCCCCGCTCCTCCCTCCCCGCTCCCTCCCCTGGCACGCCTCCCCCCACCTTCTCCCTGCCTGCCCCTTCCCTGGAATGCCTCTTCCCGCCTCCCCCGCCCCTGCTTGGCGGTCTGTGCGACCACTGAGCGGCAGAGGCTGGGCACCTGCCCAGCACTAGCCCAGTACTGGCCAGCATTAGGACTCGCAAATGTGCCTTACGGTACGTTTGTGATAGTGCACATCAGTGGTAAGCCAGCACATCGAGCTCAGGATGGGCTCTAAAATATGCAACTTGTCCCTTAAGACAGCCATGGTGCCAGAGGATTAGAGGATAACAAATGTCACACTGATCTTTAAAAAGGGGGGGGGGGACCCGGGAAACTATAGGCCAGGCAAACTAACACCTGTTCCAGGTAAGAAGATGGAATGCCTCATCAAAAATAGTCTCAAAACACGTAGACTCAGGGAGGGAGAATCAGCATGGCTTTTGTAAGGGTAAGTCTTGCCTCACGAACCTTTTAGAATTCTTTGAAAAGGTCAAAAGGCATGTGGATGCAGGATAACCCATCAATATTATATAACTGAACTTTCAAAAGGCGTTCGACACGGTCGCTCACCAAAGGCTACCAAGAAAACTCCACAGTCAGGAAATTAGAGCGTAGGTTCTCTTATGGATTGGGAACTGGTGAAGACCAGGGAACAGAGAGTGGTTGTCAATGGACAATTTTCACAATGGAGCGAGGTGAAAAGCGGTATGCCCCAAGTATTTGTCCTGGGACCGGTGCTTTTCAACCTGTTTATAAATGACCTGGAGACAGAGTTGAGCAGCGAGGTGGCCAAGTTTGCAGATGACACCAAACATTTCAGAGTGGTGAAGACCAGAAGTGATTGTGAGGAGCTCCAGAAGGATCTCTCCAAACTGGGAGAATTGGCAGCAAAATGGCAGGTGCGTTTCAGTGTAAGTAAGTGTAAAGTAATGCACATTGGGTCAAAAATATCAGAACTTCATATATAGGTGAATGGGTTCTGAGCTATCTGTGACAGATCAGGAGAGAGATCTTGGGGTGGTGGTGGACAAGTCCATGAAAGTGTCCTCAATGTGCAGCAGCGGTTAAGAAGGCCAATTCTATGCTTGGGATCATTAGAAAAGGTATTGAGAATAAAATGGCTAATATTATAATGCCATTGTACAAATCAATGGTAAACCCACACCTGGAGTATTGTGTCCAGTTCTGGCTGCCACATCTCAAAAAGGACATAGTAGAAATGGAAAAAGTGCAAAAGAGAGCGACTAAAATGATTACTGGGCTGGGGCACCGTCCTTATGAGGAAAGGCTACAGCGTTTGGGCCTCTTCAGCCTAGAAAAGAGGCGCCTGAGGGGAGACATGATTGAGACATATGCAAGGATATAGTGGATAGAGGGATGTTCTTTTCCCTCTCACACAACACCAGAACCAGGGGACATCCACTAAAACTGAGTGTTGGGAGAGTTAGGACAGACAAAAGAAAATATTTTTTAACTTAGTATGTAGTTGGTCTGTGGAACTCCTTGCCACAGGATGTGGTGATGGCATCTGGCCTAGATGCCTTTAAAAAGGGATTGGACAAATTTCTGGAGAAAAAATCCATCATGGGTTACAAGCCATGATGTGTATGTGCAACCTCCTGATTTTAGAACTGGGCTATGTCAGAATGCCAGATGCAAGGGAGGGCACCGGGATGCTGGTATCTTGTTGTCTTGTGTGCTCCCTGAGGCATTTGGTTGGTTGGTTGAGATACAGGAAGCTGGACTAGATGGGCCTATGGCCTGATCAAGTGGGGCTGTTCTTATGTTAAGTCTCATTGGACACAATTGGACTAGCGTCTGAGTAGACATGCATGGGATTATGCTGCAAGTTGTATAGAATGCCATTTTGTTTTTGGAAGAGAAAACTCGTCCACCTCAAAATTCCTACAGGACTTATGGTCAGGGACAATATTATAAATGGTTACTTCAGGATGTGCTGTCTTGTTCAAGGTGGTAGCTCTAGAGTAACTACTCTGGGAAGTCTGTGCTAAAATCATATTCAAGGCACCATCTTAGAAGTATTCCTGCGCTACCATAGGAGGTGGAAAACACCAATTGGAGAGGAGAGGAAGAACTACCTATGGTAGGGAAGCAACTTAGGGCACAATCCTAACCAGGTCTACTCAGAAGTAAGTCCTATTTTGTTCAGTGGGGCTTACTCTCAGGAGTAAGAGTTTCTCTTCAGCCTGGGAAGACAGCTCATCTGAGAGAAGGAAAACTCTGATCCCAAACCTCCACTGCCTTGTGGCTATATCCAGTTATGGAAAAGGCTTCAGGAGTCAACCTCGAGGCAAAATCCGGAGCTGGAGTCCCTGAGGCAGTTCATGGCTGAACACAGTCGCGTTCTGGCAACTCCTGCGACGCCGCTGGAACCAACCGTATTGGCCTCTGCCTTTCCATTGGACCATTTCAGTGATGTGGAGAGGGGGGATTTGCTGCATGGGTAACAGCCTATCCTCCATACCTACATTACCCAGGCTTCGCGCACTGGAGAGGACACTCTGTTCCAGAACCACCATTCAGAGCGTGACACCATAGTCTTCCGAGACTAAAGGATGTCAGCAACTCTCAGGAAAGTG
Source organism: Tiliqua scincoides (assembly GCF_035046505.1). Taxonomy (NCBI): domain Eukaryota; kingdom Metazoa; phylum Chordata; class Lepidosauria; order Squamata; family Scincidae; genus Tiliqua; species Tiliqua scincoides. The sequence continues at coordinate 115,076,248 of NC_089822.1, forward strand.
TTGTTAGGCTTGCAGCCTTAGCCTTTTAACTGCAGGTAGTAAAACCATCTAAAACTGGTCATGCTGTAATAGTGGAGTAAGCTGAAATGCTTCAAGCTAAACTTGGTGGAGGAAATAATCTTTTATGTTGACTGTACTAGGAGTGGGGCCTGAAAGACAAAGGTTTGCATCCTGGTTCAATTATAGACTCACTGGTGGTGGCCCCGGACAGGCTGCTGTCCCAGAGACACAATCTTGTTTTTTTGTGAATTGGAGGAAAAATAATAAAAGGAAGTGATGGTGGTTATAGTATAGGACTAAGATCCAAAATACCTTAGTTCCATACTGAGCCATTTAAGCTTCTTTGTTGACTTTGGACCAATCACTCTCAGTTTAACTACAAGGCTATTGTGAGGATAAAACCTGGGGACAGTGTTTACCACCATGAGCTCCTTGGGAAAATGGTGGAATATAACTGCAGTAAAGAACAGATTGTGCATATGAATGAAATAAGGAAAAATTGTTACCTGTGCTAAGCCTAAGAGACAGGGCAGGCTATAAATCTGACTGCAGTCTTCTGAACTTTGGATCCCTGCACATGTTAGTGTAATTACTCCAGTTCATGTGTATCATTCCCCTCAGATGACTTCTAAAGGGGACAAAAAGGTCTTCTTGTCCTGGCCTCTTCACCAAGGCTGTATCTCCACATAACCATGTCGTCATAATACAGAATGAACCCAGAACCTCCAGTTTGCTTAGAGGAAAAGGTCATGGAACCCCTTTTCTCAGCCAGCCAATTCACTCTCCCCTAGATTTCCAGCGGAGTGTTCTCTCCCTGCTACTTGTTGGGCTTTCAGTTTCTGAGTTGTCAGTTCGGATTTTTCAGAGGCTTTTGTGAGGAGGATTGGGGGAAGGGCTCATATACATCCCCTTGCTGTTTTGCCTAGGTTTTTATTGATACATCTGGCAAAGGAGGGGATGGAGATTCTCCTCAGCCTTGAAGTCTCTGTCTAATGTGCTTAGGGTGGTATGTGGGTATATCTGGCCAATCCTTTCCCTTTTTTCAGTCTTGCTACTTAATTCTTGCATCACTGCGTTAACTAATTAACTGTGTTAATTTCTACCCCTTTTCTCTACTTATAGTCAAATTTATGGTCACTTATAGTCAAATTTTCACAATGGAGAGAGGTGAAAAGCGGTGTGCCCCAAGGATCTGTCCTGGGACCGGTGCTTTTCAACCTCTTCATAAATGACCTGGAGACAGGGTTGAGCAGTGAAGTGGCTAAGTTTGCAGACGACACCAAACTTTTCCGAGTGGTAAAGACCAGAAGTGATTGTGAGGAGCTCCAGAAGGATCTCTCCAGACTGGCAGAATGGGCAGCAAAATGGCAGATGCGCTTCAATGTCAGTAAGTGTAAAGTCATGCACATTGGGGCAAAAAATCAAAACTTTAGATATAGGCTGATGGGTTCTGAGCTGTCTGTGACAGATCAGGAGAGAGATCTTGGGGTGGTGGTGGACAGGTCGATGAAAGTGTCGACCCAATGTGCGGCGGCAGTGAAGAAGGCCAATTCTATGCTTGGGATCATTAGGAAGGGTATTGAGAACAAAACGGCTAGTATTATAATGCCGTTGTACAAATCGATGGTAAGGCCACACCTGGAGTATTGTGTCCAGTTCTGGTCGCCGCATCTCAAAAAAGACATAGTGGAAATGGAAAAGGTGCAAAAGAGAGCGACTAAGCTGATTACGGGACTGGGGCACCTTCCTTATGAGGAAAGGCTACGGCGTTTGGGCCTCTTCAGCCTAGAAAAGAGACGCTTGAGGGGGGACATGATTGAGACATACAAAATTATGCAGGGGATGGACAGAGTGGATAGGGAGATGCTCTTTACACTCTCACATAATACCAGAACCAGGGGACATCCACTAAAATTGAGTGTTGGGCGGGTTAGGACAGACAAAAGAAAATATTTCTTTACTCAGCGCGTGGTCAGTCTGTGGAACTCCTTGCCACAGGATGTGGTGCTGGCGTCTAGCCTAGACGCCTTTAAAAGGGGATTGGACGAGTTTCTGGAGGAAAAATCCATTATGGGGTACAAGCCATGATGTGTATGCGCAACCTCCTGATTTTAGGAATGGGTTAAGTCAGAATGCCAGATGTAGGGGAGAGCACCAGGACGAGGTCTCTTGTTATCTGGTGTGCTCCCTGGGGCATTTGGTGGGCCGCTGTGAGATACAGGAAGCTGGACTAGATGGGCCTATGGCCTGATCCAGTGGGGCTGTTCTTATGTTCATATGTTCTTATGTTCTTATGGTGCTTAAAATAAATGAATTAAAATTTCTGTGCCTGGGCAGTCCAAATTTAGGAAAAACTGGATTCTTTGACTGTTGTAAGCTGTCCATCCTGTATTCATGTGCATCATTTCTCTTGTTTTGTTCTGCAGTTGTGTGTTTTATTTCTTTGTGTAATTTATTCCAGTTTAAGTAAACCTGAGAGGCATGTAGCTGAAACTCCACCTCCTGATCCTTGGAAAAGTATTCAGTGGGCATTGCTCATATTTTTAAGGATAGTGAACCCTTAATTTAAAGGCCTAGTCATTTAACTGGCTTTGATAGTAACAGGCATTATCTGCTTCTTTTAAAACTGCATATTTTGCACATGTGTGCGTGCGTTGTCATAAGTCTGTTGACTTTTGGCATTAAGGGGTGCCCCCTCCCCCATTAAATCAAGGATTGACTGAATATCTTTGCAGTTGCAAGGGCTAGAAGTGTGCTTCTTTTAAATTTTAATAAAATAGTCAAGATTCTCAGGAATTTTTCACCCAACACCATGTCCTACATTTTTCCTATACTCTTTTAAAATTGCAACTTATCACCCTGCTTACACATAACCTCTACTCCATACAGTGACGTTCACAATCTTTTTGGTGTGTCCTTGAGGTCCTTGTGTGTATTAGTATGGTTGCAGTTATTCAGAACCATGTACAGCCATGGCTTGCTGCAGAATACCATAGATACCCACCTCTAAGGCAGTCTCACGCATAAGTCAAGGGCAGGTTTTCAAATGAAAATCATGGAATGTTCCATGACCCTTGGATGAATTGGGGTGGGGGGGGGGAGGAACTTAGAGAATGGTGCTTGTGAGGAGGAGCTGAAGCTGCCCTGGAGCCTGATTGAAAGGAGGGAAAGAATCTGAGCCATGCCACTTTTTGGAAGGTATTAACAAGGTGCTTAGGTAGTACTGTGTGCCACTCCCCCCTTAAAGCAACAGAATTGAACATTGCATTGATTGCTTAAAAAAAACTGCAGAAAAAGCATTTTCACTTTTAAAAACCTTCCAAAAGGAGTGCAGCACCAATATAAAGCAACATAATCAGCTCACCTCAACGCTCTGCTGTCATTTTTAAGAGGCACTTCTGGGTTTGGAATTAACATGCTCAGAAGACTCTACAACTGAGTTCCCTCCTTCCTACAAATGTAAACAAACAAATAGAGGAGCAGCAGCTGTGTCCTAAAAGGCTTGTAAGCCATCTGCAATCACTCAAAATGTTTCTCAGATGCTTCACAGATCCTCTGTAGGTACTTTAAAAGCTCCTCTAGGCTTCTCCTGGCTGCCCTGATATGCTTGAACAACCTGTACCTCTGAGTGACCTGCAGATAAGACAAGAATATCTATTGGTATAAATTTGTAGCCTTATAGATGGTACCTGTGGTAGTTGGGTTTCAATCCATGCACACTTACTAGGATGTAGGCTCCATTGTACCTAATGGGATTTATGCTCCAATCTACATGCCCTACCAGAGGAGGTGAGCTAGAGCTGGGGAGGGGGTTGAATGGGATGGGGGAGGAGGATGGATCAATCCTGGGAAGGGGTAGGATTGGCAATGGCACACTGAATCTCAAGCCCCTTCCTGAGCCTGATCTGCCTTCTTGGAGCAAAAGAGGCATATGCCAGCAGTTGAGCTGGAGCAGGTCTGAGTTGCCCCATAGCAGCTGCTGGACTCCAGGGAAAGAATGAAATGTCCTCTTACATGGAAGAGACTGCCAGCAGCCAAAAATCCACCATAGGATACAATGGAGGCTGCACAGGGATTTAGGTAGGCTTGAGCTGTTAAATTTCTTATTAGAAAGACTTCTGGGCAAAAGTCCTGGCCCACAAAAAGTTTTATTAGTTTATTTGCTCCCATAGACCTATATTCTATATAACAGAGAGGAAACTGAACGCTTTCCACATGTGCTGCCTCCAACGCATTCTCGGCATCACCTGGGAGGACAAAGTTCCAAACAACACAGTCCTGGAACGTGCTGGAATCCCTAGCATGTATGCACTGCTGAAACAGAGACGCCTGTGTTGGCTCGGTCATGTTGTGAGAATGGATGATGGCCAGATCCCAAAGGATCTCGTCTATGGAGAACTCATGCAAGGAAAGCGCCCTACAGGTAGACCACAGCTGCGATACAAGGACATCTGCAAGAGGGATCTGAAGGCCTTAGGAGTGGACCTCAACAAGTGGGAAACCCTGGCCTCTGAGCGTCCCGCTTGGAGGCAGGCTGTGCAGCATGGCCTTTCCCAGTTTGAAGAGACACTTGGCCAACAGTCTGAGGCAAAGAGGCAAAGAAGGAAGGCCCATAGCCAGGGAGACAGACCAGGGACAGACTGCACTTGCTCCCAGTGTGGAAGGGATTGTCACTCCCGAATTGGCCTTTTCAGCCACACGCTGTTCCAGAACCACCTTTCAGAGCATGATACCATAGTCGTTCAAGACTGAAGGTTGCCAACAACAAGACCTATATTAGTCATCTTGTGTGACCCAAAAAGGAAAGGGGGGAGGAGAGAATTCTCTCTCTCTCTCTTCACACTGATAAAAGCTTCTTTTATAACTTTTTTACCATAGATGACCAGAGTGGTAAGCCTGCTTTTTGGTGATCATTCTGGGTGCTTCCCAAAATGGGGTGTTTAGTCTGAGATCATTACACTTTCTTTGCACATGCTTTACAGAGTGTTCACACGATGTTATCCACTGTCCAACTACATTTTCCTTGTGTTTGAATTGTCACATGTATTGAAAGAGAAAATCTGTTAATAACAAAGTGCAATAGACACCAATGTGGGTTATTGTTAGCGCTACTGTATCATGTTTTTCCAGGGGCATGTCCAGATTCGATGGACCACAACAGAAACAAGGAGGATAAACGGGGACGGAGGCCATTCACAGTGCCTGCTAAAGGCTGGAAATGACATTACAGGTCCAGCCTTGTTATACATAGATTTTTTATACACAGATTTGACTTATTGACTCAACACGAATGGCCACTGCAAATGAGAAGGAATGTGCTGATTCCTGGAGAAGGGGAAAAATGCATCCCTTTAAAATCAGTTTAAAAAACTGAACAGTCCTTTAACAATAGCCTCATTAATGAGAGAGAGAGGGCAGCTGGCTGACAACCCATCAGTCTTCTCTCTCCAGGCAACCCCTCCCTTCCCCCAGCACGTGAAAGAAAGGTGATCACTTTGCATTGGTGAAGGGGGGCTGAGTGAAGCTTGGAGGATGACTGATTGATGGATTGTCTTCTTAATGACTCTTACCTTACATCACAAAGGTCAGCAAGGCTGTTTTTAAATCACTGGAGCAAAGAAACTTTGTCTTTTAAATTGATTTGCTATAGTGCATTTTTTTTGCCATCCAGGTGAGTGCTTGGAGTGGAATAATGAGGTGGAATAATGAGGCTCAACTTGTATTAAACAGCTGATGGACACATAGGAACTCATTAGCTGCAAAGGACAGAAGAGAAAATTTGCAAATCTTGATAATATTTTTGAGATATGGGAGAGCCCAATTATCACAATTGTCTTCTACTCATGCCAATTGTCTTCTACTGAGGCATCAATTTACAGCTTAGCAACTTCGAGGTGCTCTTCAAAGTGACACCTCAGCAGAAACAGCACTGTTGAAAGGGCAGCCTGTATGATAATTGGGCTCTCCCAGTGCCTCAGCAACTTCTCCTTTTCTTACCTCTCTTGGTTTGCCCTTTATTCCATATTGTTCCTTGCCTTCTGAGATGTCCTTCCATTTCTCCCACCTGGTATCTGAGCAGAAGTGATGCTACTGGAAGGGCGGCTCTGGAAGAGCCCAATTATCACACGGGCTGTCCTTTCAGCAGCGCCATTTCTGCCAATGCGTCACTTTGCAGCTCAGCAGCTGAGAGTGGGAGATCTCAATTATCATACACCCCAATTATCATACTTCCTTCATCAGAGGCCTTGGTTCAAGTGTTTTTGCCTTCTGAGGCATGTTGGGCCCCTGCTAGGCGCAGGGCACCAACCTTGTAGAATGTCTTCTTGACAGAGACTGATTGTTCCTTACCTTATCTTCCTGCAGATGTTGTGTAAAGACTTGGGCTTTTCGTTCTGCTTTTGAGTGAGAGGGTTGGCTATGGATGGTGATGGCTGGGTGATATTGCTGCTGTTTGGTAGGAGATTGGGGTTGTTAAGCTGCCTTTTTGGTTATTGCTTTGCAGTGATGTACAAAGGTCGTTTGGAACCTGGGGCCTGTAAATTTTTAAGATATGACAAAATTTAATCTGGGCTGTAAGGCCAGTTGGGAACCCAGGTCTATCTGCTTAGCAAAACTTGGCCATGGAGATGAAAGTTCAACCTGGAGCCTAGGTCTACCCACCTGGAAGAGGCAGCTCCAGAGGGCAGCCATAATGGGAGCCCAGGTCTACCTAGCAGGTAGATATGGGCTCCAAGTCCAGGCAGGAGCCCAGGTCTGCTCACCCAGGAAACCTCAGCTGCAGAGGCCCAAGTTCAACCAGGAGACCAGGTTGACCTGGGCTCAGAAATTAATACAGTGCTCATGCCACCCATCCCAACACAAACACAGGATCTGTCCCTGACTCAGTGACATACTGCCCCTGCATCTGGAGGTTTAATGTAGCTATCATGGTTAATAACCACTGATAGACCATAGTGCACCATCAATGTTTAGAATCCACTTTAAAAGTCATCTAAACCAGTGACCAACAACACCCAATCTTCCCACCAGTGCCATCACTAAAATTGATGTTACCTGATTTGGTAACTCATGGTGTCACCCCCATTAACTTTATTTATTTTACTCTAGGTACAGGTCACCTAACCAATCAGTAACCAACCAAACAAACAGTGGCCAACTTGATGACATTCACACAACTGAACAGGAGTTTGAATATTATCTCTAATACATGGAAAAGGCAGCTGACTAATAATAACATTGGTTCCATGCTGTGTCATAATAATACCTCATTAGCTCTCAGGGCACAATCCTAACCAGGTCTACTCAGTAAGTCCTATTTTGTTCAATGGGGCTTACTCTCAGGAAAGTGTGGTTAGGATTGCAACCTCAGGCTCATTGGTCAGTTAAGAAAATCCACTTTTTATGGCATAAGGCAGTTGTGTTTTTCTTTTCTGGTTATTTGGCTATAACTTTTGATAGAACACAGATATTTCATTTCAGTTTGTTTCATTGCATTCTGCTGTAAATTACGCATTGAGTGGTATATAGCATAACGGTATTATTCCCAAAAACCACGATTTCCACAATTTTGGTCTCTAGTGGTGTTCCCCCCCCCCCAAGGATATCGCCTTACTAACACCTTTAGTTTCATGCTGTGTCAAAATATCTCATTAGCTCTTTGAACACTCAGTCTCACTGATCCATTTTGCGTTAAGGAAATGTACTTTTTATTATAAGACAGTTGCATTTTTGTTTTATAGTTTTTGGCAACAACTATTGATGGAATGGAAATTGTTCACTCTGGTTTTTTCATTGAGTTCTGCTGGAAAATACACATCAAATGGTATATAACATGATGGTATTATTCCTACAAATTGCAATTTTAGCTATTTTGGTCACTAGTAGTGTCACCCCCTAAGGGTGGCTCCTGAGCCTACAGCCCCCTCAGCCTCCCCATTTGTACACCAGTTGCTTTGTTTTAGTGCTTGTTTCAGTGTTATATTTCTGTATTTTACTCAGTTGTGAAGCTGCCTTGAGTTGCCAAGGTGGGGCATAAACATTTTCAATCAATAATTTGCATAACAATCAAAGGAAACCAGGTTGTTCTAAACTGGCCTATGCCCTCTGAAATGCCTGCATTCTAAAATTGGATCAAATAAACTATATTCTTACTTTTACAGCTCCATGTATTTTCCTCCAGAGCCTGTCCATAACTGGCCTGAGGATTAGAGGGGTGGGAGCAAAATCCCTGGAGCCCAGACCACTAGGAGGCCCAGACCATGACAAATAAACTATACAGTACAAAAATTTATTCAGGGTTGCATTTCCACTACAGTTTTAATCCACTTCCAATGCACTTCTGTTATCCCAATGCATTCTGGAGATCTAACAACTCTCAGATAATAAACTACAGTCCCCTCAGAATGCATTAGAGCAGGGTGCTTGGTTACTGCATGAACTATTACCTTTCACTGTCAATCAATCCCTGACCCTGATTGAAGATGAGCAACCCAATCCTAACCTGCCCTGGAACAGGTAGGCCGCCTGGCCTGCGCTGTATCCAGCGCAGGGTTGTAGGTGACTGTGGCACAACTCAGGGCAAGGGAATATTTTCCCCTTTCTCCGACCACCTCCCCAGCCACTGCAATGGAGCTACTTCAGTCTTCACCAACTAAATTGCTGGTACAGATCCAACCATTCCAGAGTTAAGTTGGTCTGCTCTGGAGGGGGGTTATGATCCAGCCTAAGACCCAGAGGCTGGTCCCGCTCTACTCCCAGGCCTGTCACCTCTGCCTGGGCTTGCTCTGGCATGGGGAGGCCAGCATGCATCCTTGAGCTGGGCTCCCCAACTCAAAAGGAGGCACAGATGTGCTTTATGGCATGTTTGCGACACTTCTCGGCCAAGGGATTTGCGCCGGCCAATTGAGCGCTCAGGATTGCGTTCTTAGTTTCTCAGGTCCAGCAAGAAGGCTTTGCAAAACCTGTGAAAGGTCCTCCGGTCCAGCCTGAGAGGCAGTAGAGTGGCAGATCTTGACAAGAGAGCTGCATTAAGGTCTTAGAGCTGAAATACCATTTTGAAGGAAAGAGCCCGAGATCCAACTTTTGATCCAGTCTTTTAGCAAGACTCCTGAGCTGTACTACTGTTTCTGGGCCTACTTGCCTGTTCTACAGCTTCATCCTGGGCAGCTGCTGAAGGGAATACAGGTGATAGCTTGTAGCTAGTATAGCTCAGACCATCTTTTGAGATTCTGTCTGGAAGAGTAATATGCTGTACTGTTTGCAGGCTGTTTTCTATGCTAAAATTCTTAGAAATTTTTTTCTAGTTGATAAATTTTTCCATCTGTTATTAACTTTGCCTCAGTGCAGTTTTTGCCATTCCGCCTTACTCACAAAACTATCCGTTCTGTGTTAATTCAAATTTTTCCATGAAGAGTGACAGATACAATGGAGGACGGAGTGCCTATCTGCAGGACATTCACAGATGCCAAAGTTAATGGAGAATCAAATCCACAATCAACCCCTTTAAGCCTTCCAAAGGGGACCGGAGCACAGCTCTGGTCCCCTCCTGAAGGCTCTCTGAAGCTTGCAGAAGCAGTGCACATCTGCCTGCTACTGCTGCAGACTTCAGAAAGGCTCACAGAGCCAAAAGAACACAACTTGCATTTTCCCTCAGGAAACTGGAAGTGACATTTTTATGTCATTTAAGGCATTCCGAGGCCCAGGGAAACTGCCTCTGTGCACTTCAGAAAGCCCTCCAGGGTCCTCCTGGAGCCTGAATGTCTTGCCCCGCTTGCCTCCAGTCTGTCAGTGTTTCCAGCCATCACAGGGAGACACCTGGTGAAACTGATTTCCCCAAGGAGAGACGGATGCTGAGCCTTGACCTTCTCTCCTTCGGTAGACTCTCCTATGTTATAAATCCTCTGAGGACTCTGTGTGCATATGAGTGTATGCGCTCCTCTCCTCCTGGGTGTACGGCAGCCTTCCCCCCAGGGCAGCATGAACTTTCTAAACAGAGCAGTCTCCGGCCAGGGGAGGGGGCCTCAGCACAATGAGGAATGGCTCCTCAGAGTGCCATAGACTGCCCTGAATCTCTCCAGTTTGCCACGGAAAGTAAGGGAACCTTTTTCCAGCTTCCCCCCCCCCCCCACTTATTTAAATGATTTTTAAGGGATTTTTTTTAGCAGCTCAGTTTTTTTTAGCGCCATTGCCATATGTGTTGAATGAAATCTACTGATACAAAATCAGCTGATAAAAAGGCAGAACCTGTACTTTGCTGAAGTAGAAGAAAAGACACAACAACACTAGTCAAATTAAGGAAACTATCCCATTCTGATGAAGGTTTTCATTTACTGTAGTTTCACTCTTGTTCATGCTACGTTAAAACTGTCAATTAAAAACTTGTTTAAAAGTAGTAATATCTGGTTTGTAGGAAGATTTAGGAAGGAGGGCCAGTTTTGCCAAATTCCTGTTCCAAACTTTGCCTAAAAAACTTATGCCCACTTTAAGCTAATTAGCTTAGCCAGCTTAGCCACAGGTAGCTCTAGCAGTCTGCCAAAATTACCCAGCAGCAGCAAAAAAGGGTAGCTTGCCTGTGGAGCTGCAGGGTCCCCCCTCCCAGTTCCTAAGGCAGCACCACCTCAGTTTTCCACCACTCAGCAGTCTGTTTGGTTAGTCTGTTAGTTAGTCCATTAGTCGGTGTGCCAGTTTGTTGTCTGTCCTCCAGTCCATCAGACAGTGTGTCAGTTCATTGTCCGTCCATCAGTCAGTGTGTCAGTTGGTTGATCCATTAGCCAGTTCATGAGTCGGTTCGTTGGTCAACAAGCCAGTTAGCCAGTCTGATAAATTAGCAAGTCTCCTCTACTCTCTCTCCAGCTACAAGCCACAAACTCTCCCTGCTTCAGGTGCTACTTATATCCCTGAAGACCTTGTTGCCTCTAGTGGCTGCAGCTGTGCAGCACACTCACTGCTGAAAGCCCAGGCTTTAACCCCATGTCTCCCAGGTTCACCAGAGCAAAGGGCCACTGCAGACACCACATCCTATCTCCTTGCAATATCTTCCACAATTCCAATGCAGGGTGTAATCAGGCATCTTGCCCTGGGTCCTGTGCCAGCTCTCAGCGTCCCTGGCTGGACAAGTCTCCCACATATGATTAAAATCTACACCACAGTCTACTTCACTAGCAACAGTCTTTACTCCACCCTGTATGTTTCTAAAGAGTATGGTTTTATCATTAAAGTAATAACTGTCAATATAATAAATGAATGAGCTAAGATTAAAATCTTTTATTTTTTTTATCCACTCCTGATAATAGGTTGTTCTAAGGCAGGGGTGCTCAATAGGTGGATCGCGATCTACCGGTAGATCGCGAGGCAAAATGCCGACCCCCCCCCCCTTCAGGTGCCTCTGGGAGGAAACGCCGGGAGTAAGGCCCATTGTACTCAATGGGGCATACTCCCAGGTAAGTGTGGTTAGGATTGCAGCCTCACAGCCTAATCCTAGGCATGTCTACTCAGGAGTAAGTCCTGTTATACTCAGTGGGGCTCAAGGTACACCAACATACATTGTACACATAAATGTTATATGTTATGATGGCGCGAACATTGTAAAAAAAACTCTGGTAGATCTCCGGGCCTTGCTGGGTTTCAAAGTAGCTCTCGAGCCAAAAAAGTGTGAGCACCCCTGTTCTAAGGGAATTTACATGAACACATAAAACTGCCTTCTGTCACATCAGACCTTTGGAGCGTAGTGCGAACCTTGCTGCTGAGCTGGCTCATGCCGGCTCCTGAATGTGCCATAAAGATGTGGGGTAAGATGGGCAGAGGCAGGCCAGCACAGGGGGTGGGAGAGGGTGGCAGGAGGGTGAAACAAAGGCAGGGAGGGGGTGTTTTTAGATGGGGAGGGCGGGGCAGGAGGAGGATTGAGCCCAGGAGGGGGTGAGATCAGCTGCAGTGGCTCAGGCTGAATCCTAACCCCCCCACCCCACCCCGCTGCCAGGCAGTACAGCTTTACCTGGTCTAAAATCACTGGTGCAGATCTGAGCTGCCCCGTAGGGGCCGGTTGGAACTCAACCTGGGGTAAGAGGAAAGATATCCCCTTACCTCATGTTGACTTCCAACTGGATCCAACAGGTCAGTCATCCTGCCTGTTCCAGCACAAGTTAGGACTGGTCTGTTAGCCCATTTAGCAGCTGCCCAAAGTTTGGGACAGAGATCTTCCTCAGCCCTACTTGGAGATGACAGGGTTTTAACCAGGCACATTCTGCATGCAAATCAAGTGCTCTATAACTGAGCAGTGGCCCCTCCCTATTTTTCAATTAAAAGGAGGGAAAGAGGAGACTAGTAAATTACAGGTGCACATACATCTGACCTTGGGGACAGAAACCAAAATGGGGCAATTCACAGAGAAGGCATTGAAGGGGCAATTACAGTGGACCTACCTTATCCACGGATTTCACCATCGGCAGAAACTGGTGTCCAATTTTAAAAATGTTTTCAAAAGTCGAAATAAGAAAGAAAACAACCTCTTCTGCTGTAGTGCTGCAAAACCATTCCATTTGCAGAGCACTCAGTGGTGCTGTAGAAGCCACTTCTTGTTCACACAACCCCCCCAGTGTCAAGCTGGGGAGTGGAAGTGGCCTTTTGGCTTCCACAGCACCATTGAGTGCCCTGCAGCCCTGCAAATGATGCAGTTGTGTAGCACTACAATAGGAAAGGCTATTTTCTTTCTTACTTTGACTTTTCAAATACTTTAAAAAGCAGACCCCAGTATCTGTGGATCTCAGTATCTGTGGGGGGCGGGGGCGGGGGGCAGAACTGACTGTACTGTGTTCACTAATTGCTGAACCAGGATCAGCAGAAGTGATAAAATGGCTTGAATTTACAAAAAGGATGTGAATTTGCAAAAAAACGATCTGAAGGCACAGGAGCCCTGGAAGAGCTTAATAGTGCTATAACTATACTGAATAGGCTGGCACAACTGCAATGTGTTGCAAAAAAATTCACCACAAATCAAATGTTGTGGGGGGAAATTGAGAAAATAGTAGAAGTTAATGCCGTTGTAACAGTATGATCTGAACGCTCTATAAAAAGTGAGTGAGGAAGATATGTCGGTCGCGAGGAGACAGTTCTCAAGCACAGCAAGCATTAGCACGGCTAGTATTATAATGCCGTTGTACAAATCGATGGTAAGGCCACACCTGGTCCAGTTCTGGTCGCAGCATCTCAAAAAAGACATAGTGGAAATGGAAAAGGTGCAAAAGAGAGCGACTAAGATGATTACTGGGCAGGGGCACCTTCCTTATGAGGAAAAGCTACAGCGTTTGGGCCTCTTCAGCCTAGAAAAGAGGCGCCTGAGGGGGGACATGATTGAGACATACAAAATTATGCAGGGGATGGACAGAGTGGATAAGGAGATGCTCTTTACACTCTCACATAATACCAGAACCAGGGGACATCCACTAAAATTGAGTGTTGGGAGAGTTAGAACAGACAAAAGAAAATATTTCTTTACTCAGCGTGTGGTTGGTCTGTGGAACTCCTTGCCACAGGATGTGGTGATGGCATCTGGCCTGGATGCCTTTAAAAGGGGATTGGACAAGTTTCTGAAGGAAAAATCCGTTATGGGTTACAAGCCAAGATGTGTATGTGCAACCTCCTGATTTTAGAAATGGGCTATGTCAGAATACCAGATGCAAGGGAGGGCACCAGGAGGGCACTTTTGTTATCTGGTGTGCTCCCTGGGGCATTTGGTGGGCCGCTGTGAGATACAGGAAGCTGGACTAGATGGCCAGCTTATGGCCTGATCCAGTGGGACTGTTCTTATGTTCTTATATTAGCATGCCCAAAGGCCTCCCCATCTACAAGACAGCTGGTAGTTATACTGGTGGTGCAGGTAGATGACTAGCATTCCTCTAGTACAGACAGTGCTGCTGCTGGAGGCCATATTTTGCATTCTGCTGGCAGGTAAGGGGAGTGCCAGATCCTATGCTGCTTCAAGCATTTTTCAAACAAGTATAAGATTGTGTCCTTTGATTCATCTAACTTGTTTTTTCATTAATAATTTAGAGGAGCTGTTAGGAGATAATTGTGCTTACAGCTATGTTTGCATATCAGACGTAGTGGAAAAAGTTTGGTAGAAGGTGGGTATATATTTAGCTTGGATTTGCCAACAGCCACATGGTTGTTTCTTCACTTTCCCATCTGGGCTGCTTCATTATTTAACTTTCCAACCAAGCTGGCACTCACAGTGTGTGGGGAAGCATATGTATGAATACGGTGTTTGTGTTAGTAGAGTTGTGTGCCCTCATGAGCATGGGTGAAAAAGAGAGTATACTTGTGCATGAAAGCATGCAAGTGCATAGTCAGGCAGATGAAACTGGCAGGGTTCCTCACTTTCTCAACTATGGCGTGGGCCTCCTCAAAGTAAGTGTGAGTACCATTTTACATCTTTCTACAACAGTGTTCTTGTGTGTGTTCATTGAGCAAGGAAGTAAACTTCTGATCTGTTCCAGACATGTTTAAGAGTCATTCCTTCCCTTTAATTTGAACATTAGGGCCGCTGCAGAAGCACACTTGCCACATTGTCTGCAGATGTATCTATTCGTCTGTCAGGTCAAACTTTGTGAAAATGGTTTCTGTCAGTGTGCAGCAGAAACCACTTGTGTACACTGTACAGTGCTGATTGGCTGGCACCTGCAACATTGCAAGCCTGCTTGTTTCTTCCTATCCCTGGAGCAGTTTTGAAACTTTAAAAATAAAAGGTGGACAGCCTGTCAGAAGCATGGGAGAAGGGGCAAGACCGATAGTTCAATACCTATTGCTTAGTCCTGTGATTTAGTCCTGATGCTGTGCTAAGGTGGAGGGAAGTTGGGCTCACTCTGCAAAAGAAACAAGGTAAGGCCTGTTTAAAAGGTATGTTTTATATACACCACAATAAAAAATAGAAAATATTGTTTGCTCTAGAGCAGTGGTCTTCAACCTTTTTCATGCCATGACCTCAATAAATAAATAATGAGACTGTGGACCCACTTCCAATCCCACCCCCCTTTCTGGGACCCAGTCTGCTCACTTCTCACTGGTCCCGTTTCCCCTACCTCTTGTGTTTTCACAACAACCTTGAGAGGTAGGAATCTGAGCAGGACTGGCCTTAGGATTTGCGGGGCAGAACAACAACAACAACAACAACAACAACAACTTTATTTTTACCCCGCCTTTCTCCCCGAAGGGACTCAAGATTACGACAGATTAAAAACATAATTTAAAACAGATTAAAAACATAATTTAAAACAAATAAAAACATATTAACACATATCATAAAAAATAGCAGTCAGAATAAAAAAAATAGGTAAAAAGAGCATAGAACAGCAGCAAGTCATAAAAGAATCAGGCCTGTAAAAAATATTAAAAGATGTTAAAAAGGCCGAGAACTCAGAAGGCTTGTTTAAAAAGAAGGGTCTTCAGGCCTCGCCAAAAGGTCTCAAGAAAGGGAGCCATTCTTAAGTCAAAGGGAAGGGAGTTCCATAGCGTTGGTGCCACTACTGAGAAGGCCCTATTTCTTGCCGCCGCCCCACGTGTCTCCTTAGGCGGCGGCACTTGTAAAAAGGCCTTCTCTGATGACCTAAGAGGACAAGCCGGATTGTATGGGAGCAGGCAATCTCTAAGATACCCTGGCCCAGAGCAGTATAGGGCTTTAAAGGTCAAAACCAGCACCTTGAATTGGGCCCGGAAACGAATGGGCAGCCAATGCAGCCGCTGGAGAAGCGGACTGACAGAGTCGAACTGCCTACCTCCAGTAACCACACGGGCCGCCGTATTCTGCACTAGTTGCAGTTTCCGAACCGTCTTCAAGGGCAGCCCCACATAGAGCGCGTTACAGTAATCTAACCTCGATGTCACCGAGGCATGGATCACCGTGGCCAGGTCTGCACGATCCAAGTACGGCCGCAGCTGGCGCACCAGCCGAAGCTGAGCGAAGGCCCCCCTAGCCACAGCCGCCACCTCGGAATCCAGGAGCAGCTGCGAGTCCAGGTGGACCCCCAAGCTGCAGACCTGCTCCTTCAGGGGGAGTGCAACCCCATTCAGCGCAGTGAGACGCGACTGTCCAGGATTATACCAAGAACTCAGTTCTGATACAGCAGTAGCATTGTTGAATTGGATCTAAGCCCTTTCTTGCACAGGCTTTGTAAGGTTGCCACCACTCCCCAAATGAGGCTTTGTGACTCCATTGGGGCTATGACCCACAGACTGAAGAACATCCCACAAGCAGTTATCCCTTGTTCAAAGACCCTTCAAGTCTTTGGGGGAAATCAATGACTATCCTTCCAGCCTTAGGTGATTCACCCAACAGTTTTGAGAACTTGTGCTCCGCAAGCCCCTCCAAATTCTATTATCTTTACTTTTTTCTTTCAGAAATGCGTTGGCAGATGGGGGAGCAGGTCCGCGGCCTTGACTCTCAGGCTGAGAGTCGACAACAGTTACTCCAAGATGTGGCTGACTTCCTACGGCGTAAGGCTGAGGTAGAGCAGGAGTATTCCCGGGGTCTGGAGAAACTTTCTGAGCGTTTCTCTGCTAAGATTCGGAGTTCCAAGGAGCACCAGAACTTCAGGTGACGCCTTTAGATTCTTCAAAGGAACAGGAGTTGCAGGAGAGGGCATTCCAGGGTTTGGGGGATGGGGCAGTGGAAAAGTGGTTGTGGGGCAGTAGCTGAGGAAAGGACTAGGATCGATTCTGGACAATTGGTTTCCAGATCTATGATTACCTAGCCTAGTGATTTCCCACCATGGTGCTGCGGAACATTGGTGTGCTATGATTGCTCCACAGGTTGCTATTTTGCGGGAGGTTTTTTTTTGGGGGGGGGGCACCTTATTAAAATAGGACCGTTGGGGGAAGTGAGCCCCCTATCGACAGCGGTGTTCCTTGTCAATTGTCAAAAAACTGATGGTGTGCCTTGAAAATTTTAGCGCCCTCTCAGTGTGACATGAGATGGAAAAGGTTGAAAATCGCTGACCTAGCCTTACAGTGAGGTAGTATGAGGTGTCCTTCTTAGGCAGCAGATTTTGAATAACACTACAGGATGACAAATACAGTGAAAGCTATATTACCAGTTACCCAAATGGGCTGTATAATGAAGCTTTCACACACACCACTGAGTGCCCTCCTACACTTACCTACCTTATAGAGCTGTGATTTTCAACCCTTTTCAGTTCACGGCACACTGACAAGACGTTAAAATTGTCAAGGCACATCATCACTTTCTAGACAACTGATAAGGCACACCACACTGACAGCAGGGGCACTCATACCCCAGTGGTCCTACTAACAAATGATCCTCCCCCAAACTCCCTTGGCATGCCTGCAGACCATCCGTGGCACACCAGTGTGCCATGGCACAGTGGTTGAAAATTGCTGTTATAGAGTTTCGTTTGCATTGTTGCTCTGTCCTTTAGAAATGGAGGAAGTGGAGGAACGTCTCCATTCCTAAAGTGCCTTTGTGGAGGACAGAGTGGCAGTGCAAGGGGAGTCCTGTAAGGTACATAAATGTGGGTTAGAACTTAGAGAGTCCTTGGAGGGGTTGTTCAGATTAACCACACCCCTTGTTCAAGGCAAGCAGTCCATCTAGTCAAAGACTGAAGGGTATCCTTGTTTCCCTGCAGGAAGGACCAGAACCTCCCATCCCCCTTGAACTGCTGGTACACAATTCTCCACCAGACACGGCAGGCAAGCCGGGATCATGGTGCACTAAGTGAAATCTACACGGGCCACCTGGCGCTGCGGTTGGTACACATCAGTGAGGATGTGGGACGACTGGCCCGGAAAGTAGGTGCCTAGAAGGGTAGAAGGTTGGACTTCTGTTAGAGCTGTTTGGCTTGCTGGACAAGACTGGGTGCTTGTTGAGGGTGCTTGGCCTGAAAGAGCTGCCTTTTGGTGGAAGTTCGTGGCTGTCTTTACTGTCCTTGGCCCTGCTGAAATCTTACTTTGTCATCAGCCATCTATTTTGCCCAGTTTAAAATGGAAAGATGATACAAAGAAGCCTTTTGTGCTCTTGATATCTATTCCAGGGCACGTTCCCCAACCATGTCCAGGTTTGTTCTAAGGTGGTTGGGAGCTAGATCTGTGGTTGATAGATAATTGTGGTGAACCTCTCACTTGCCCTGCCCCTCAGTTGGCAAAATAGCAGCTAATGGTCTAAAACATGATATAGTAGAGAGTCAAGGAACTTATAAAAGTATGAGAACTTACAGAGTACTTCTAAAGGCATGAGAAGCATAAGGACTGGACTTTGCATCACACTTGTATTCAGGCTCTCCTTGGGCTATACGAGTATGTGTGCATTTCCTGTTCTCTTTGAGCTCTGTTTCTTCACCCTGCTGGTCAGGACCACCCAAAGTAGGTTTGCCTGTAACACCTCACCCCCCTTTCTGCCATTCAGCATGTCATGACTCCAGTTGAAAGGTTGGGGGAGAGGGATGTGGGCTTAGTCCTGATTAGCCGTAGGACTTTCTCCTTCCACCCTTATCCTCCTGTTTCCATTCTCCAACATTTGGAGTTGTGTGTGAAGGGAGAAGTTAATTGTTTAATATTTTATTCCATTTTACATGAGAATATGTGCAGTGAAAAGCAGGATTAAGTGGTCTTTGGCATGATTTTTCATTTATTTGCTTATAGTCTGCTTCATGTTGAAGATCAAGGAGCTATGCAGAGCACTGAAATTGAAATTTCCAGATCATTGGAAATTCTGCGTCAACATACCCCACCTACACTTTGGACATTTGCCAAGTGTTGTTCAGTTACTTGGAAGCCTGTCTTCACAGCTATAAGGACTAGAAACCTATTTAATTAAAAATGAGAGAAAATACTGTGGTTTTATATGCCAGATATTAACATTTGTGCTCCTTCTGCACCTGCAGAGTACACACCACACTGCTTTAACACTTCTTATTTTTTACTCCCTAATCAGAGCAAAGAGATGGAGCAGCAGATGCAGGATGAACTGCTGAAGGCAATTTCAGAATTGCAAATTGTAAGTGAGAAGGAAAGTCCTTACCTTGTGCCTACCACCTCTTTGGAAAGAAAGAGGGATAGGATTCAGCTGCATGCTCATGCCGCCAAACCCACCCTCTCCTCCCCCATTCCGCTTCAGTTCCTACCCAGAAATCCCCCATTCTTCCCATTCCCCATTCCGTCCACCCTCCCCCCCCACCTTATCATTCACCAGTGGACAAGGGCCTGGCTGCCAGCTGACACATGTGGCTGCCAGTGACTGTGCTGGCATCCTTCTGTTGCTGGCCAGCACCACCAGAGCATGCAACACCATTGGGCAACTTCCCACAGGATTCAGGCACTTCTGCCTGGATCCTGCTAGCTCTGCTGGAGGAATGCATTTTCTGCCAGTGGAAGATTTAGGTTGAATTGGGCTGTTAGAAGTATACCATAAAATTCTTACATTGTCCTTCTAGGGAATGCTGCTGTTCAGAGATTATTACACTTTCCAAGCAATCAAAAGGTAGTCAGTTTGCATTCACATTGTTGGTGTCAGGCTGGGGTCATGGTCAATTTTACCTCATTCTAGACCCAGAGTGAGTGATCTCGCATCCAGTATCTCTGAATTGCTAGAAGCTTGAACCAGAGAAGCTTGAAGGTGTAAGCTGAAGTGCAGCAGACAGATGGCACTGCTCTCTTGATGAGGCTCTATGGTGTGAACAAGCAAAGCCCCCCCCCAACGATAGCTCATTAAATCCCGGTAGCTCATTAGTAGAAGTGAGAGAAAATGGATTTATTCTTTCACAGATTTCAGTGTTTTCCAGCATGAGAAGTGCAAAAAGCGGTGTTATGTGTTTTTATTCAAAATTTGCAATTGCTTTAAAAGTGTACTAGGTAAGTGATATGGGTGGTATAGTGTCAGCAGATGCAGCTCCAGTCATTACTCATGCACCCTCTCACTAAATAATAAAAACCAAATAAAACAGAAATGAGAAGTGCAAAATGTGCTTTAATTTTATCACTTTTTTCTCCCACCTCTACTCATTAGGCAATGTCTCAAACTTGAATTGCTTCAGATAAGGTTCCTAGTTCAAATAATGGCCTTTGGCTATAACAAGAGCCTGGGAGGATACGGTTTTTACTGTAGTATTGAGAACATAATGTTTCTCAGCAGTTTCTCTGCTGTTAGTTATTATAGCAGCGTGTAATGTAGTTGCATGAGTCGATTTATTATCACATCAACTGCTGTGATGCCAGTATGAAGCTGCTCTATATCTGGATAAATGAAGCTGCTCTATATCTGGATAGAAGTTTTTCCTAGCCCTGCTGCTTGAGATCCTGTTAACCAGAGATAACAAGGATTGAACCTGGGACCTTTCAGTTGTAAAGTGTACACTCTAAGCTCTGCCCCCCCCTCCCATGAGCAATCCACCATCTCCCAGAGGTGGCCTTACCATGAAGCAAGGTGTGGAGGTAATCTCAGGCTGTAGATTTTGGATGCCATTGGCAGAGTGGAAGAGAAATGGATCTCAGTTAGATTGTGCAAGGTAACACTTGCCACTGAGAACATCTGGAGAGACTCTTTTCTGGGTTATTTCACTTGTTAGTGTGAGGCTGGTGGGAAGTCGGGACAGGACCCTCTCTGTTGTTGAACCCAGCATATAAAACTGCCTCCATTGTAATGGCTGCCTAGGGCTTCCCCATCACTTTAGGAGGATAGTAAAAGCAACCCTGTTTTGCTGGGCTTATTGCTTGATATAGAGCTTTTAGGTTCTCTGCTTTGCATTGTTCTCTGTTGTGTTCTGTTGTGGCTGATTATTCTGAAGTTGATTTTTAATTTATTATTGTTTGCATGATGTTATCTTTTTCTCCACCTTGAATGCTTTTTTTTAAGGCTGAAAGGTGATATATTAACAGCCCAATCCTAACTTGTGCTGGAACAGGCAGGCCAGCGGGCCTGCATTGTTTCCAGCGCAAGTTTCTGGCAGCCAGGGGCAAGGGATTAGGATTCAGCATAAGTGCCAGATCCTGGCCCCGCCTCCTGCTCCCTGCCCATCCTCCCCCGCCCCGAAGCACCTTCTTCCCGCCTCCTCACCCTCCGCACTCCCGACCCCTACGCCAGCCGAGCTTGTCCGATGCAACTCACCTTTCTCGGGGGCCCACATCAGCATGGGGAGGCTGGCCCACCTTAAGTCAATGCTTTATGGCACTTTATGTGCTTTATGGCACTTTCATGACAATGCTAGTCTGCCACAAGGAGTTTGCATTGGTCAAAGGGCATCTTTGGATTGCACCCTAAGAATATTTAGATGCTGATTTTCATCAAAAAATAGTTCACAAAGCAGTTTACATAGCACAATATAATAAATGGAATAGAAATCTTGTAATAAATACAGAGGGCACACTGGTGGATGTGTGCCTTTTTAAATGTCTTAAATAGACTTAATATATTAAAGAACTTCCATTTAATCCTGTTAAGATTTATACTTTCCCAGTCAACACCCTCCTGCCCCTGCTTCCCCTCCAAAGCATCTTGGCTATGATGGACTTGTGATAGCACAGAGACCAAGACACAGGTGGAGGCTTGCTTTATGTGATTTTGTGGAATGGTCCTAAGAGTTGGAGCTCTTCGTTAGAAGGCTCTGTTTGAGCCCAGACCAGCCAAGTGATTGATCTGTTTTGTGCTGTTGACATGTTCACTTTCCATCAGGCCATGAAGTCATATCAGACATACCGCATTGACTGCCTCAATGCTGAGGCAAAGTTGCGTGAGGCTGAACGACAGGAGGAGAAACGCAGTGGCGGGAAGCACCCTGATCCTGGAGGGTCCCCTGGGGGGGCAGGGATCGACAAGACCCCCCGTCGCACCTCACTTCGAAAGGTTGAGCGACTGTTGGAAAAGGTAGGAAGGCAACAACCAAGGGTGGGGCAGAGGGAGCCTGTGGGATTGGAGCCTGGGAGAAACAGGTGAAGCTTTCCAAAAAGATGCTAGAAAGTTTGAAGGGCAGCAACTACTAATCATTAGGACTGTCGGCTGATACTGATTCTCCTTCATTAATCACTGGACTTCAAACTGCTTAATCAACTGTTTTAAAACTATATATACATATTTCAAAACTTCAAAATAGGTAAGTTTTAGAGACACTGAAGGATGTATATGACATTGGGTCAAAAAAAAGAAAGTGCACATTCTTAAAAGGAAATGCCATTTTTGTTATTAAACAGTTCTTTTACTAGTCCAGTGACACACCAGAATCAAAATAGATTTCTCCTACAAGTATACCCTTGCAGTTTTCTCAATTAAATTTCTGTCAGCTGATGAATTGCCTTAAGCTTTGGTTAATGAAGCTCTCCAAACTCTTATTTTTTAAACAAGAAAATTAACTGATGGTCAAATATAGGCGTTGCCCTTTATCTGTGTGGGTTCTGTTCTGGAAACATGGATAGCTGAAACCACGGATATGGGCGAGTGCCCATCCCTGTGGTCCAGGGGGCTGCCCCCCTTGCCTCCTGAGGTTTTACTGAGCTCAGCAGAGGTTGAGGATGTCCGTTCCTGGCCTCTGCCAATGAGCTCTCAGAATGAGCTCTGCAATAGAAATAACGTGACTTCCAGTTCACTGAGAAACTGGAATTGGTGTTTTTAATGCCTTTATAAAGCATTGGGGGGGGTGCAGAAAAGCATTATTTCTATTGCAGAGCTCAGTCTGCACTTGGCATAGTCCAGGGACAGACATCCTCAGCCTCTGCTGAGCTCAAAAGCCCCTCAGGATGTGAGGGGAGCAGAGCATGCATGTGAGGGGGCATGCACGTGAGGGGGGTGTGCTGAGGGGAAACAGGATCCACGGATACAGGATCTGCATTTATGTGCACCCCCTTGTACTTTAAGGTAGCAGTTGCCAGTCCTCTTGGCACCATAACCCACCTCATCCTCAGTGGTTGGTAATGATAAGGGAATGGCTTACTTGGATGGTGGGGAGGCTGTTCTGGGTTGTGCCGGGCCACAACCCACTGTACTGGTCTTTATGGGTTTCAGAATGACCCACAGAAGCCTCAGAAAGCCACTTCCAGTTTTCAAAAGCAAACTGGAAGTGACTTTCTAAAAACTGGAAGTGGCTTTCTAAGCCTGTTGTGGTTAATGTTGTGGGGAACTATTGTGTTAATAGGGTTAATGGGTTAATGTTAATTGGGTTAATGTTGTGGGGAACAACTATTGTGGGGAACTATTTTTAGGAGGGTGCTGCAACAAATTTTGGGGCAGGATTATGGGATAATAGAATGTTGGGTGGAGAAGGATATTTGAGGGGTTAATTGGAAAGGCAAATTTGGGTGAGCTTTGTCTCCTGCCACTCTGAAGATAGTGCTAGGCTGCTTCCCCTGTCATTGAATAGCTGTCACACTGCTACTGCTAGACTGAAGCGGGCAGGAAGATAGTACGATGTGGGAAGTTGTTTCTGGTATTTATTGGAAAAAGTATGTTCTAACTTCAACATTCTAGTTCAGAGATGTCAAACTCGTTTCATATAGTGAGCTGAACAGAATTCCGGCTGAACTTGCTGAGCACCGGAAGTGACATCATTAAGCAAGATGTAACATCATTAAGCAGATGATAGCCAGAAATAAGCATGTTGTTCTCACATAGAAACACATTAGCTGCAAATGACAGAAGAAATGTGCAAATCTTGTTCATAATTTAAGGATATGAGGGAGCCCAATTATCACACTTGGAGAGTCCAATTATAACAAGGGCCAGATAAATTGCTTCCAGGGGCCACATCCAGCCTGCTGGCCTTATGCTTGACACACCTGCTCTACTTGGAGGAAAAGCTTGCTATGGTTTAAGCGTAATTATTCTCCATCCCTGCAGAGACAGTCTAAGTTCCTGGAGAGCAAGCTGAAATGTGCCAAGGCCCGGAACGACTACCTGTTGAGCCTACACTCTGCCAATGCTGCCATTAGCAACTATTATGTCCGCGATGTTGCTGACCTGTTAGACGTGAGTCCCTATCTGCTGCGCGGGCAAGATGAAGGTAGACTAGGGGCACAAAAATCACTACTGCATAGTTAGTTGGGTTACCTTTGTGATGGTCTCTCTTGTTTACATTGTAACTAAGGATACGTCTATGCTACAAATGCATATTGGCTTTATACCAGTGTGTCCCTGTCATGGCTTCCTTCAGAGAATCCTGGGAATTATAGTTTGGGGATTTGTGAGGGTGGGATTTCTGCATTCAGCTCAGCTTACACTCTTTTAATGCACTGTAATCCCTATCCCATCTTTTTAGTTTCACTAGTATTCCAGGATTCCTGACCTTCTGACCACAAGATGAAAACTGAGACCTCAAGAATTCTAGATCTTGCAAAGCTCTCCCTTATGCCCCACTCCATCCCCCCAGTTTGCAGACATAATCTGCATAAGTAATCATGGCTAAATTTGCTTTATGTTGCCTTTTCCATAATTTTGTGGTGTTTTCATAGCAGACAATTCCTGACAGAGGCTTCTGTGTCTTGAACATATGTGTAGCAAAGTGAAATCCAAAGGGTGTGGTTTTATCTCATCATGAAGCTGCAATGGCAGGCAAAGCTATGCCTGTTGAGCTGTGTATTCCTCTCTGTCGTGCAGCTGTTGTTAAAGGCACAAAAACCTCTGTCAGAAACAGAGCTGATGGACTTAGTGAATTCAGGCTGAGATAGTAGCATGGTTATGACGTGAGACCTAAGAGTCAATTTCTCTCTCTGTCACAATTCCCAGTGTTTTGATCTTGGCTTCCACCTTTCCCTGGGTAAAGTGCTGAGGACATACCTTGCAGCAGAGTCCCGGGCTCAGGCATCTTGGCATCAGGGCCTATGCACCATTGAAGGGGCAGTTGATGCCCTGGACCCGCTGGGGGATAGGTCCAGGTTGATGGAGGCCAACCCTGCGGCCTACTGCCCTCCTCTGAGCTTCGACTACCAACCTCATGATGGCGATGAGGTGAGGCGTTGCTTCTTCTTGGATCCCAGTGAACTTGTTCTGTTCCACTCAGCCTGCCACTTACCCTCTTCTTTCACTCATAACCCCACCTTCAGGTCTCTGAAATCCGGGCTGAGGGTCTTCTGAGAAATGAACTTGTCTCCCGTTTCCAGCACATACAGTCCCGCCTCAATGCCATTACCCTAGAGACAGATGAGGTGGGTATTGGCAGAGAGCTGAATGAACCCCCCTAACCTTTTCTCTAACATCCTTTAGCCCAAAATCCCCAAATGGTA
This sequence comes from Tiliqua scincoides, assembly GCF_035046505.1. NCBI lineage: Eukaryota > Metazoa > Chordata > Lepidosauria > Squamata > Scincidae > Tiliqua > Tiliqua scincoides. The sequence goes on from NC_089822.1 coordinate 115,101,451, forward strand.
AGTTGAGATGTTGGGCCTGCTGGCCACTTGCAACAACTTGCAATGTGCAGGGGTTGCCATGGACACCACTGGTGAGAACTGGAATTAATATTTTGTGAGACTTAAACTGCCTGTCACTGAGATGCCAGACTTGTGTCTAGCCATGTATTACTTCATGCTGCAGGTGGGAGGCTTGCATGATTGAAGTCTTCTCCATACAAATTATTGTATCCATGTAGAAAGTTGGCATGTCATGGAGAAGCACTCTCAGTCTTTGACATGCTTGTTTTCTCTGCACAGGGAACGTCTTGTATAGAGGAGCCTTCAAGCACATGACCCCCTTACCTGCAGTCTGAAGTGGTACAACCCAAACACAGATTTGCCACTTCAGATGGGCAGGAGTTATTCACTGGTTAGTAGGAAATGCTCTGTACATGCTCAGAATAATTTCAGTTTTTATTTAACTTCACATCAGCCAGAGCTGAGTCTTGGCATTGAAAACAGATGGCAGAGCTAAGCCCTGCCTCAAATTGAGTCCTAATATAGGATCGCCAATCTTGTGAGATCTTATTGCCCAATCCTTAGGCATGTCTCCTAAGAAGTTCCAGTGAACTCAATGGGACTTTCTCCAAGGAACGTGTGTATAGGATTGTAACCCTAGTAAATTTGGGGTAAGGAATCAGCTTTCAGGGCGAGGGGCTGATTTGACAGAAGCATTCTGGGGGGGGGGGAGGCAAAACTTCAATACTAGTATTCCTAGGTTGCAGGCTAGAGCCAACGCCATATTATGCTTTAGCCTTCACCAAATCAGCACTTCATGTTCTCCCATAGGAGCACGTGGCAACCACTTCATAGCATAATAACATGGATTGGCAGAATCTGGTTCTGGTGACTCCAGTGACGGCAGCTACCCAGAGTGTGGGGCAGCCATGGGCCCAAAAATGGCTGCTGCGGTATCCTGTGCACCCCAGGCAGCCGCCACCATCTCCTTGGGAGAAGGAGACTTTGGCCCCCTTCCCCCAAGTAAGGGAAGTAGCCCCGCAATGGAGCTACTTGATTCTGTGGCAGCTCTTGAGAATCGAAGAGTCCTGTGTTGGGCCACATGGCCCAACACAAGGCTCAGGATCTGGTGGAGCTGAGCTCTAATGGTTCCGACCTCTTCCGCCCAGCTCAAAATGAGACTGCAAAATGAGGGGATATGAATCTGCTGCTTGCCATTACCACTGGCTCCACCCCATCCAGCATGTTCCTTCCTGCCCAGTTTTGTCCCTGCCCCACCCACCCCCAGTCCACTCTACTGTATTACCTGCTCTGGCAGGCATGGCAAAAACTGACAACTGCCAGGGAGTACTGCTACCTCTTGCAACAACCCTCCCAAATGGCTGCTGATGGAGCTCTCTGTGCACTGTTGGGAGCCGTTTTGCAACAGCTGTCACAATGCACTCTGGTCAGGAGCCTAGTCCTGGATGGGATTGGGCTGTAGCAGATAGAGCCAAACAGACATTCTTGCAGCAAACAAATGGTCTTGCTCCACATGTGCCAAGATAACCAGGGAGGGAGGGGTGTGCAACCATCCTGTACTCACTGATTTTTCCACTGCAAATCCTTAATCTTCCTCCCCCCTCCTCGGCTGATCTCACTAGTTTCAGAGCTCGGCTGGGGTAAAAACCCTTTAAAAAAATGACTAGGAGAGATAGGCATGGTTATCTGAGAACTGCTGAATGGAACAGTGTAAAGCACTCCCTTCCTGCTCACTGATACCTCCATGCTAATGCCCCCTGTAGCCCTGCTGCATTGAAATTCTAGGGAAAGCACTGCGTTTCTTCTGTTTTCTATTTGAACTCTTATAAAGAGTTTGCAGTCAACTAGGTACCTCTCCTACAGCTTACTCTTTCTCCAAAGTGTGCTGCTTCCTTCCACAGGTCAACAAAACACTGAAAGCCACCCTGCAAAGCCTGTTAGATCTGTTGGCAGCAGAAGAGCCCGAGGCTCTTGATGCCTTTCAAGGTTGTCAGTCCACGGAGTCTCTCAAGTCCACAGGCTCTGATGCTGGCGGGAAGCAAGCTTTGGCAAAACGCCGGGCCAACCAGCAGGAGACGGAAACCTTCTACATCATGGTATAGTCCAGATTCTTAGGATTGTAAGAATCTTAGTCCAGATTCTTAGGATTGTAGAGCTTAAAATACTCTTAATGCACTGGCATGTGGGGGGGTCGTCAAGGCAAATGCCCTGAGGTGCAGGGCAGTGCCTGCAGGGCAGTGGTGGTGCCCCTCCCACCACCTTGCCCCAGTTGGAGACCTTCTGAGGCATGCAGCCTCCTCCAGCCCTCCTCCAGATCACTTCTGGTTTTCAGGCAAAAACCAGGTCTTACAACGGCCTCAGAAGTCCTTTGGAGGGTGGGAGGAGGCCTCCTTTGGCCCTCAGAAAGCTCCCGGTGGGGGCATTCAACAAATTGGGGGAGCATTCTGCAGTTCTGGCCCCAGGCAGCACAGGGACCTGGATCACCAGTGCCTTCATGTGCCATTGCCATAAAGCGGCAGGATTCTTTGCTCATTGCTTAATGGGCCCGCAGAACAATCTAGTGTACCCCTCACTTTACAATGGCAATACATTCTGGAGATAAATGCAGCATTTCCCAAACTGTGAGTTGTGACCTGATTTTTACTGGGTCACAAAGCTCTGAGCTCCAATGGTGGCAAGGTCAGGAAACTAATTGCTTCAGGCTCTGACAGCCCAATTCTATGCACGTCTACTCAGAAATAAGTCCCATTAGAGTCATAAGAACATAAGACCAGCCCCACTGGATCAGGCCATAGGCCCATCTAGTCCAGCTTCCTGTATCTCACAGCGGCCCACCAAATGCCCCAGGGAGCACACCAGATAACAAGAGACCTCATCCTGGTGCCCTCCCTTGCATCTGGCATCCTGACATAACCCATTTCTAAAATCAGGAGGTTGCGCATACACATCATGGCTTGTACCCCGTAATGGATTTTTCTTCCAGAAACTTGTCCAATCCCCTTTTAAAGGCGTCCATCACCACATCCTGTGGTAAGGAGTTCCACAGACCAACCACACGCTGAGTAAAGAAATATTTTCTTTTGTCTGTTCTAACTCTCCCAACACTCAATTTTAGTGGATGTCCCCTGGTTCTGGTGTTATGTGAGAGTGTAAAGTGCATCTCCCTATCCACTCTGTCCATCCCCTGCATAATTTTGTATGTCTCAATCATGTCCCCCCTCAGGCGTCTCTTTTCTAGGCTGAAGAGGCCCAAACGCCATAGCCTTTCCTCATAAGGAAGGTGCCCCAGCCCCGTAATCATCTTAGTCGCTCTCTTTTGCACCTTTTCCATTTCCACTATGTCTTTTTTGAGATGCGGCGACTAGAACTAGACACAATACTCCAGGTGTGGCCTTACCATAGATTTGTACAATGGCATTATAATATTAGCCGTTTTGTTCTCAGTACCCTTCCTAATGATCCCAAGCATAGAATTGGCCTTCTTCACTGCCGCTGCACATTGGGTTGACACTTTCATCGACCTGTCCACCACCACCCCAAGATCTCTCTCCTGATCTGTCACAGACAGCTCAGAACCCATCAGCCTATATCTAAAGTTTTGATTTTTTGCCCTAATGTGCATGACCGTACACTTACTGACATTGAAGCGCATCTGCCATTTTGCTGCCCATTCTGCCAGTCTGGAGAGATCCTTCTGGAGCTCCTCACAATCACTTCTGGTCTTCACCACTCGGAAAAGTTTGGTGTCGTCCACAAACTTTGCAACCCCACTGCTCAACCCTTTCTCCAGGTCATTTATGAAGAGGTTGAAAAGCACCGGTCCCAGGACAGATCCTTGGGGCACACTGCTTTTCACTTCTCTCCATTGTGAAAATTGCCCATTGACACCCACTCTCTGTTTCCTGGCCTTCAACCAGTTCTCAATCCATGAGAGGACCTGCCCTCTAATTCCCTGACTGTGGAGTTTTTTCAGTAGCCTTTGGTGAGCGACCGTGTCGAACGCCTTCTGAAAGTCCAGATATATAATGTCCACGGGTTCTCCCACATCCACATGCCTGTTGACCTTTTCAAATAATTCTATAAGGTTCGTGAGGCAAAACTTACCCTTACATAAGTCATGCTGATTCTCCCTCAGCAAGGCCTGTTCATCTATGTGTTTTGAGATCCTATCTTTGATGAGGCATTCCACCATCTTACCTGGTATAGATGTTAGGCCTATAGTTTCCTGGGTCCCCCCTCTTTCCCTTTTTAAAGATAGGCGTGACATTTGCTATCCTCCAATCTTCTGGCACTGTGGCCGTTTTGAGGGACAAGTTGCATATCTTAGTCAAGAGATCTGCAACTTCATTCTTCAATTCCTTAATAACTCTAGGGTGAATGCCATCAGGGCCTGGTGACTTATTGATCTTTAGTTTATCAATTTAGTTTATCAATGAGTCAATGGGGTTTACTCTCAGGAAGAGTGGATAGAACTGGGCAGCGAGGCTATTCAAAAATTAGATAGCTGCTAATCACCTTGCAAGCAGCTCAGCTTCTGGAGTTTGCAAGATAAGTACTAATTGCCCTGGAAAAGAGCTCAGCAGCTGTTTTGCAAACTGCAGGAGGCTGAGGTACAGTATTTGCAGAGCAATTAGCAGCTATATTGCAAACTGCTGGGGGCTGATTGCCCTGCAAAGAGCTAAGCTTCTGTGTTAGCAAGGAGCTGAGTTGCAGTTTGCAAGCATGTGTAAATAAAGAGAGAGAAATGTGTCATAGTTGATACCCCCTAATAAAGAATAAAAAACAAAACAAAAGAGAAGATTTTATGTTTATTTTTCTGGGGAGAAATGGGAAAGGAAGGAGATAATTAATTGGAGTTAATTAGGGCTGTCTCATTAAGAGAAATGGGTAGATTTTTGCAAATAAAGTAAAAATATAATTACTTGTAAAGTCTAGATTTCTTTTTATTGTGAACCTTGGTGGGTCCCTATAGAGCAGTGGTTCCCAACCTTTAGCAGCTCAGGGACCACTAAGGCAAAATTTTGAGATGGTGGGGACCACATGCAACCCTCACACACAAAAAATACAATTAAATTTGTAATACATAAGAAGATTATTTAATAATTAATGTGATGGTTGTGCTTGCATTTACTTCACTAGCTGTGAAAGTCTTGGGTTTACATGGAACACATAATAATTCCCCCCCAACTCAGAGGTTTTCATACCCACCCAATTCAATCCAGTCTCTTTTCTCCCACACCAGACCACATTACGCACAGCCCTTGCCTCTTTTAAGTGTGGAAAAACACCTCAAAAAGGGAGAGGGTAGGCACAAGGGGATTATAGACAAGTCATGCAAGGTAGTTAAACGGGCCAACAAAAAGCACACACATCCCTCCACAGTTCCTTTTGTTACACAGCCCTGGCCCTGCTCCAGCCCCCCCCACTTGTGAGTCCAGAGTCCTTAGGAAAGTGTTCAACACAATTTATGCAGGTGGGTCCTGAAGGAGAAGCACCAGCTCAGAGAGACATCTCAGAATGGCTGCTGCATGTCTCGGGAAGAAAAGTCCTTTTGGTGTGCACTGCACGGTCTTTAGGGGGGGAAAAGCCTCTCTTCATTTCCTGTTCTAATTGCTGTCATGCTCTAGCTGTGGACTACTTTGGTTGGAGCTGGTAGGCTACAGCCACAAAACAACAGCTGCCTACTCTGTTAGCTGCCTAGCCGCCCTGGGTCCCGTTAGGGAGAAGGGCAGGATAAAAATAAAGTATTATTATTATTATTATTATTATTATTATTACTCTGCCATTAGTCTGTGGAACTCCTTGCCCCAGGATGTGATGATGGTGTCTAGACTAGATGCCTTTAAAAGAGGATTGGAGAAATTTCTGGAGAGGTTCATCATAGCCGCAGTGTGACTAACAGCCCCATTCTAGGCATGTCTACTCAGAAGTAAGTCCCATTATAGTCAATGGGGCTTACTCCAAGGTAAGCATGCATAGGATTGCAAACTGAGGAGATAGGGAAACTGACCAAGTGTGGGGTGGGGGAGGGCTCCCCATGGACAAAGCTGCTGCCGCTCTCTGAGGAGGAAGAGTCAGGGGTTACACCTGCTGTACTTGGTGGTGCCTGTTACTATGGTGGTGCCTGTCCTGCAACTTCTGGGATTGCTTCTCCCCAGGTGGGCAGCTTGCAGTAAGATAGCGGAAGTGCTGCCTGTTTCCCTCTCTAAAACGGGTGCCAAAACCTGGTTGTCTGGATCCCTTGCTCCACCCTGGGTGTTAGAAGAGCACATCCAGGGTGCCCAATCCTGCCAAATGGGGAGGCGGTACCAGGGCTGGGGGTTGAGCATACTGTTTCTCCCCTCTCCTGCTGCCACACTGCCTCCAGCTCCCTTCCTCTGTGTTCCCTGGCCAACTGGAGTCCAGACTCCCAGGGAAATTGCACTCAGAGAAACCCACTCCTAGGGAAACCCCCCCCCCAGCCAGCCAGCCAGCAATGCCTTTGGGAGGGTGTTCTTTCTCCTCCTCCTCATTACTCCCATTCCTCCCCTCCTCAGGCCCCCCCCTCCTCCGGCAGCGGCACCCCCCCACCCACCCAAGAGACTTCTCAGGCTGGCTGCAGTCCTGATTTGACTCCTGAAAAACCAGGCTGTGAGGGCTCACCTCAAGGCACAGGGTCAAGGATTGGAGGTAGCAGTCTGGAGGCAGCGGCGGCAGGGCACCTCTCCTCTGCATGCAGCTGAGCCAGGAGACTGCACAAACGCGCACACCTTACAAGGCGCCTGCGCTTCACTTTTTCGCTTGTCTGGGAACTCACAGACAAGGAGAGAAGGGAGGTGGAGGAGGGAAGCAGGAGATGGAGAAAGGCTATGCTCTGATTGGCTGCGGGCGCTGCAGAGGCTTTTTTCTTCCTGGAAGGGCATTTTTTCTTTTTTTCACCAGAGAGGTCGCGGATCACCTGGGAGGGCGCTGCGGACCACCAGTGGTCTGCGGACCACGGGTTGGGAACCCTAGCTATAGAGTGTCATTTTAAAAAGTGGATCCCCATGCTGAAAAATTTGGGAACCACTGCAGTAATGTATTTTTTTTGTTATTCATTCCATAACCTCAGAAGTTTAAGTTTCTGCCGCAGAACTGATCTATTTCCCTCTCTAGAACATGATTTAAAATGTGTCTACTGAGCTCTTTGGGGGTCATGATGATCATTTTACACCAATGTTTCTCAAACTGTTTGTTGGGATCCACTAGGTGGAGCGCAAGCCAATTTCAAGTGGGCCCCCATTCATTTAAATGTGTATTTTATTTTTAATAGACTTGGGGCCCAATCCTAAGTGGGCCTACCACTTGCACAGGGTGTTGCAAATGTCCTGTAAGGCACGTCTGCAGCACCCAGAGAGTATGGGCGGTTGGTGCTGGACTTCAGCGCCCCATGGACAGTCAGCCAGCCAGCCAGCGCTCCCCCAGCACCAGCCATTAGTGAGTATTTTCAGGGTGGGAGGGAGGCGTGCAGTAGGTGAAAACAGGGCAGATGGAGGGGAGGATCAGGCCCAAGAAGGTGGCGGAGATGGTTGCAGGCTCTGCTGCTATATCCTAATCTCCCTCCTGGCTCAGGCAGCCCAACACAAGGCTCCTCATATCTATGTCCACTCCAAAACTGGCACAGGTCTAAGGAGATCCATTGGTGCCATGGCTACATTACCTGGGGTAAGGGAGCAAATTCTTCCATGCACTGAGGAGACTTCTGGCGTTAGCCTGGTGCCCATAGGATCCAGCCATCACCATTTTGGTGCTGCTGGAGCCCTGGGTGCCACTGGAGATAGGATTGCAGCCTTTGCGATGTTTAGGTAATTGTGATGTCACTTCCGGCCATGACACAACTTGCAAGTTATTGGCATCACTTCTGGTACCAACACATTGTCATTCTAGAAAGTTGGCCCTGTTGCTGAATTGTTCAAGGACCACTGGTTTACACAATGTTGTAATTATAAAGTACAAATTACGTGGCTGTATCCTTCCCTAAGTACACACAGCCATGATGTTAAAAATGCTTCTATCAGCTGAGATGCTACCTAGAAGGCTTGTCTTCTCATAGTTGTTCATATTGGCTGTATCCTTCCTGCCGTACACACAGCCACAATGTTAAAGACACTGCAATTGACTGAGGTGCTATGAAAGCTTGCATTCGCATCAGTGATGGACTTATCTATAATCCACGAGGTCCTGGCGGTGACCATGAGCCGATTATGACATTGTCTAGTAAACCTTGTTTTACTACTGAGAGTCCATCATAAAATAATTTGAGTGTAAATTGAATCCATATTAACCAGCTCAAGGGGGAGGCAAAAGATTCCTTTGTTTGACCTGGGTGCAGATGCCTTCTTGACCCTAACTTTAGGTAGTCAGTTCAGACTCTGAGCGTCGGCAAAATCTCAACAAGAAATTGGTTGGAGTGGGTTAAGTTTCATGCCTTCCTAACCTTAACTATTTGTGGCAACTCCTGATTCTCCAATGGAAAGTGGAGAATCGGGAGAATCAGGACCAATATCCAGAGATGTCTCCAAATATTTATCTTGTAGGGGAGGAAAAAGGCTTCCCAACTTCAGTGAGCAGCAATGGGACACAAGAATAGTCCTCATAAATTTATCAACTTTGTCTTCAGCTCAGGGAGATCCAGAACCTCCCCGATTTTACCTCGGTTGCCTGGGGTAAAAAATCAAAATGACACTCCCTTTCACTATTATTGGACACAGTCCTCTGGAGAGCCCATCTCTTGCACGTGTCTCATTCATTTTAATGGAGCTTGTTCAGGCAAACTTTCTTGAGGATTGTGTCTGTGGAAGGAATCTCACTGACACAACCCACTGCTTTTAACTGTGTGTCCCCAAATCTGTTTACATGAGAGAACTACCCCAATTTACCTTATTGCAAGACTTTCTGATGAAGTTGTTCTGTCCTTCAGCTGTGTCAGAAAAATTGTTCAAGAACTTTACAAATGATAAAGTTGTTATTCCAACTCTTACTCTGAGGCATGGTGACTAGAAATAGGGCTGTCTTGGTAGTGGCACCTGCTCTATGGAATTCCCTCCCTTATGGTTTAAGAACAGCCCTTTTCTTAGAAGCCTTTCAGTGAAGTCTAAAAACATTTCAACAGGCCTTCTAATTTCAGCCTCATGTTTTTAATGTCTGATGTTTTGGTAGCTTTTATTATATATTGATTATTGTATGTATGTACTCCTGTCTATTATTTTTACGACTGATTGTGGCTAGCTGTTCTTTTAATATTGTATTGTATATGATATTTATTTTTATTTACTTTATATTGTAGTTTTAAATTATATTGTATTTTTAATAGATATTGTAAGCTGCTTTGAGTGCCCTTTCAGGAGAAAAAGAGGATACAAATATTAAAAAATAAAAATAAAATATCTCAACCTGGCCTCTTCGTGTTGCTTTCTGAGATAACATATTTTTTGATGTTTCATGTGCAGAAATTCAAAGAATATCTCTCTGGGAGGAGCATTCAAACAAAACTACAAGCAAAGCACAACCAGATGAAGGAGGCAATAGAGAAGGGTGAGAATTTTCTGATTACACTTTTTGGCTAGATATAGACTCCGAATCAGGGGTGGGCTGATGCAGAAGATATATCTAGAACTTTAGACATGTTTTCCCCTCAAAGAATTCTGGTAATTTGAGTTTAGTAAAGTGCTGAAGATTGTCTGTTAAGAGGGTTCTAGGGGCCCTGCATCACTCCTCACAGAACCTACCATTCCAGGGTTCCCTGGGAGAATGAGAAAGATTGTCCACCAGTAATGCAGATGTGATTATATAGAACCAGGACTTCAAAGGTAACTTCTCTCTCTTCCATGTTCTTGTTCTTACAGGTGCTGCTGTGGATCGAGAACTAGCCAGGTAAAAGGAAATACAGGAAGTCAGGAAAATTGTGGATACCCGCAATCCAGGGGGTGTGTGGTGGGAAACTCCAAGAGCTCTGGGTAGTGTCCTTCCCCTCTGCAAGGGCAATGAACACTTCCTTGGTGTTGTTGTGTGGCTGAGGAACTGAGCAGAACTGTGGGAAGCAGTCCAGTTCTGGGGGTAGCCTCTGACATCTTCCTTCCTCCCCACACTACCCAAACGTTGGTTCCAGACCACAGTCCCAGCGCATCCGGCGTTCCCGCCCTCCCTCCTGCTACCATCACAAGCTCTTCGAAGGTGACCTACAGGCCTTTGTGGAGGTACTGGCTGCTGCCCTGAGCTATGCCCTCCTGCCCAGCTCCCTCTAGTCCTGCTTTCTTGCCCGCTGCCTAGTACAAGAGCTCTGTGCCTCCCTGGCCCTGCTTTTGCCTCTGGCTCTTCCTGATCGCACCCGCTACTCCCTCTGCCTGTAACGTGCTTGCTGACTTTGTCTCTCCTGTCCGTGCTGCCCCAAGGAGGCGGAGGCTGCAGGCACGGAAGCAGGTACATGAACCTGGGGGGGGCTCCTTGGTGGGCAGGTTAGACCTGCAACATGAGGGCACCAAGTGAATACTTAGCTAGTTTTTGTGATGTCATTGTGAATAGAATTTTGCATACATATCCGTGTGAATATTTGATGTTTGTGTGTACACAAATGTTTGTAGGAATGTAAAGTGCTGCCTTTGCATTAACGCATGCTTTGCCCACCAAGTGTGTGAAGCCATGAGGTTGCCTCCTTATGTACATGTGTGTAGTATCACTCCCTTCTTTTTGTTCTTGGTTATTTTGTACATACTCTTTCCAATGTCTCTATGTTCTTGCTTGCTTGAAAAAGGGAGCTCTTGGCATGCTGTCTTGATGATTGATAAATGCATGCCTAACCGCATATTGTTCTTGGCATAATACTTCCACAAGCATTCACTGGAAGACAGCAATGTGATTTCAGATTCACAGCTAATAGAGTCTAGGAAGTTTAAATGCCCAGTTTAAATGTCCAGTATTGTCTTGGAAACACTCCCCCCCCCCCCCACATCCAGTCTTTGCTGGCAACCACAGTTGAAGTAAGGGCCTATAGCATAAGGGGCATATTGCAAGAGTCATGGAACTGCTACCATGCTCCCGCCCCCCATCTGTTGACCCACAATACCTAACTTTCCCTAATCTTGCCAGAAAGTTTGGATGGGGGGGGCTGGAGGAAATGCACTGCATGACATAATGTCACGCAGCTGTCATTAAGAAGTGGGGGGAAAGAGAGGAAAGGATAGAGAAGCAGCGGCTTTGTGGTCTCCTAACATCTAATTTCATCCAAATATGCACATATAAAATACTGTGACATGTATCTAGCAGTCGTGAGAATGGATGATGTCGTGAGAATGGATGATGGCCGGATCCCAAAGGATCTCCTCTATGGAGAACTCGTGCAAGGAAAGCGCCCTACAGGTAGACCACAGCTGCGATACAAGGACATCTGCAAGAGGGATCTGAAGGCCTTAGGGATGGACCTCAACAAGTGGGAAACCCTGGCCTCTGAGCGGCCCGCTTGGAGGCAGGCTGTGCAGCATGGCCTTTCCCAGTTTGAAGAGACACTTGGCCAACAGTCTGAGGCAAAGAGGCAAAGAAGGAAGGCCCATAGCCAGGGAGACAGACCAGGGACAGACTGCACTTGCTCCCGGTGTGGAAGGGATTGTCACTCCCGGATTGGCCTTTTCAGCCACACTAGACACTGTGCCAGAACCACCTTTCAGAGCGCGATACCATAGTCTTTCGAGACTGAAGGTTGCCAATACATACATCTAGCAGTAGAGAATGAGTCAGTCTCTGCACTTATTTTTATAAATAAATGCAAATATTGAATGTACTGGCTTCCCATCCACAATGACGGTTAAGTGATTTTTTTTTTTTTGTGGGTACTGCAGGCCACGTTGAGAATCCCCTGAATTGCCCAGTAAGGGCCCGATCATGTGCTTTGCGCACTGGCTTACCACCAGTGTGTACTATTGCAAATGTGCCGTAAGACACATTTGTGAGCAATACTGTGGGCCCAGCACCAGAGCTGGCCCAGCGCAAGCCTGCTCTGGGCCAACTCTGGCTTTGGGCCCTTGTTCTGTCTCCCAGCACTTGCCCGGACCACCAGATAGTGGAAAGGTGAGTGGGGGATTAGGGGGTGGCATTCCAGGGCAGGGAAAGGTGTGGTGGGGGAGGGAGCAGGGTGGGAAGGGGTTGGAACAGGTGTTGCTCAGCTCCACCGCATCCGGAGGTCTTTGTCAGGCCACAAGGCCCGACACAGGACTCCTTGATTCTACATGAGCTAAAGAGCTGCTGCAGAATTGAGTAGCCCCATTTTGGGGCTACTTCCCACCAGTGGCTGCCTGGCATGCTCAGGATCCTGCGGTAGCCATTTTGGTGCTGCAGGAGCCCCACACACCAGGCAGCTCAGGATTGGGCTGTAAATTCCCCAGACTTAAAGTTTGACACTGCTTGAGTCTGAGGGCACAATCCTAACCAGGTCTACTCAGAGGTAAGTCCTATTGTGTTCAATGGGACTTACTCCCAAGACAGTGAGGTTAGGATTGCAGCCTGAGTTATATGGCTTAGAAATTTCACTTAGTGGTGCCAAAGGGAATTCATTCTATGTGATTACCTACTTTGTCTCCACCAGTAATAATTTGATTAACACCTCCGGTTCAGACACCACAAACTCCCCATTCAGAATTCTTTGGCATGGAATGGACGGAGCAGGTATGGAAGATTCAGCTGTGCCTGCATGGTGTTTGCATGTCTGCAAGAGCATGATACTTGCTTGTCTAGGAAAGGCCTTGCTTTGTTTATAATCCCCCTCCCCCTTATTTTTTCATTGATATATGGATATGAAAACCAGAGGGACATAGTGATAACCTGGAGGGAGAAAGTAGCTGGTTGTCCTAGTTTGTGGTTTATAATAAGATTCAATACAACGTGATTGGGTCTGTTTGTACTCCATTCTAAATAGAATTTTCTTTAGAAGAGAACTTTTTTGATCATGTTACATTTTTGTTATGTGAGCTGCTTTGGTTGCTGGTTCATTTCCTGGCACAAGTCAAGCTTTGCTATGGAGCCAAGGTACCTGAAGGTCAACCTTTCTCCAAGTAGGTCTGCTCAACCCCTGAGATCATTGCAGGTCCCATAGCTGTTGGAGGTGCTGCTTGTGGAGGTGCCTAAGAGGGCCTTCTCCATGGTGGCTCCTTCCCTGTGAAATTCTCTTCACTGTGAGATTTGGTTTGCACCCCTCCCTGACAGTTTTTCAGGAGAGGCTGTAGGCATTTTTGTTTTGACAAGCCTTGAGTTCCTTTGATCAATTTCCATCTTTTCTTTCTTCCATTGTGGTTTTAAATGCTGTTGCTTTTTGGTTTTTATAATTGAACTTTTATAAATTATGTTTTAATCCTGCTATAAGTCACTTTGGAGAAGTCAAAATCTTTCAAATAAATAAAAATTCTACATTCAAGGGAAGGTGAATTTTTAGCTTTTAAAGACTGTGAAAATTAAGGGAAATTATTTTGTGTAATATATTCTGGTTTTACTAATTGTGAGGAGCTATGTAGGGCACCAAAGTCCTTCAATTTCCCCACTATGAACCTTAGACTGAAGAAAGGCACTTGAGATTGTTTGGGTTTTGGGGGTCAGAACGTTGAAAGTGGTTTGAAAGAGATCCTGTGTATGTTCATCCCATTTTTGCCTCTGGGAAACAGGTGTGTCTAGTGTTTCAAAATCCAGTTCTATTGGAGTTTAACCATAGCCAACCAGCAGTGTAATCAAGAGCCAGTAGGAGGGGGTGGAGCTCCACATTTGCTCCTCTACCAGGAACAGTGATGTCATCAGCAGGAACACTCAGGTACTACTTTTGAAACTTTTTTCAGAAGAGCCAAGTGGAAGCTCAGCAAGAAGTAAACTGAGACATCTGCCTTGGAGTATCCAGGCCAGCACATTTTCCAAAGATTATCTTATACAGATATTGTAGCTTATGTTACATTAACAGCCCCATCTTATCTAAATGCACCTCTCCCCCACTGATGCAGCCAATGCCACTGGAGTGTTACATCCTGCAAGGAGACATTCACAGATGTCTTCTTCAAGGTAGGGGAACACTTGTTTCCTTGCCTTGGGGTATGCCTCTGCTTCCCCTAAGGGTCTACTCAGACGTGCTGCAGCAATTTTACTGGCACAAGTCCAAGTGGGCCCAGGTAGGTGGATCAAGGGCAGGAAGGGGGATTAGATATTGGTGGAACTTTCACCACCAATACCAACCCCCTTCCCACCCTCGACACATCCCCACCTCCATTCTGTTCTGTCCACTTTCCACCCTGTTCTACTTATCCCCTGCACCAACTTAGTAGCACCAGGGCTCCTGTGGGCGCAGCCATCACCTGACCACCGCCATTCAGCATTTGTGGCAGCTGCCAGGCTGTGCTCTGTGGTGCACTGCATTTTGTGATGACTTTCGAGAATGCTGCTCTATGGAACGTGAGTTCTGGTGTTGGAGCAAGCTGATAGAATTGAACCATTAGGCTCCAATTGTATGCACATTGTGAACACAGTGGGACATAGCCTATGTATGTTTACTCAGAAGTTATCAGTCTACTAAACATTTTCAATTTTTATACATTTCTTTAAAATGTGTAAAATCTGCTCCAAGACTTTGGAATGAAATAAACTACATCTTTAAATGAAATATAAAGGTTTCCCCTGCATAGTTGTGTCTGACTCTAGGAGGTGGTGCTCATCTCCTTCTCTAAGCCGAGGGAGCCAGTGTTGTCTGAAGACATCTTCCGTGTCATGTGGCCAGCATGACTAAATGCTGACGTGCACAGAATGCTGTTACCTTCCCACCGGAGTGGCTTATCTACTTGCATTCGAACTGCTAGGTTGGCAGGATCTGAAGCAAATAACAGGAGCTCACCCTGTTCCGTAGCACCAAGGATTGCCAACCTTCCAGCCAACAGTCCAGTGTCTTTAACCACTCAGCCATCATACCTCTTGAAATATGCTTCAAAGTAGAAATAAATGATTGGAGAAGAAATTACCATAGAAAGAAATTAAAGAAAATGCAAATGCTTGTGAAGAAATTTAAAATTACGGGGTTTGTGGGGTTTTTTTGGTTATAGTCTTACTATACCCACTGGCCTGTGCTGTATCCAACTCGGGTTAGGACGTGGCTGGAAGGCAACTTGGAGTAAGGGGATAATTTTTCCCCTTACCCCATGTTGAGCCCCAGCCACCCCATGGGACTACTTGGATCTGCGCCAGCTTCATTTCATTAGTCATCAGCATGAATACAAATAAACAAATAACAGAAATGACCTGCCCCAAACACCGGGGTTCCCACAAATTCATATATTAACAGCTCTATGAGGAGCAGCAGATTTAACTTTGTGTCTCTGGATAATAGCAAAGAAATAATCAGCAAATATCTTATCAGAAGTAGAAAGAAGGGAACACAAAGTTGTGTCATCACGGGTCCCCTAGGAGCAAGTCAGTAATGGATTTTTTAAAAAAGCATAAATCTTCGTACCAAGGACAATAAAATTCAATCTGTGCCAAAGATTTAATGTCCCCCAGATTATAGTCACAGCATCTATCAACCCCCAGATTCCGATTAAATTTCGCATGCAGCTCCTTCAGTAGAAACGTATTGCATAAGGGACCTCTCTTATGAGGAAAGGCTACAGAGTTTGGGGCTCTTCAGTCTAGAAAAAAGGCTTCTGAGGGGGGACATGATTGAGATACACAAAATTATGCAGGGGATTGATAGAGTGGATAGAGGGATGGTCTTTTCCCTCTCACACAACACTAGAACCAGGGGACATCCACTAAAATTGAGTGTTGGGAGAGTTAGACAGACAAAAGAGAATATTTCTTTATCTAGCGTGTAATTAGTCTGTGGAACTCCTTGCCATTGGATGTGGTGATGGCATCTGGCCTGGATGCCTTTAAAAAGGGATTGGCCACAATTCTGGAGGAAAAGTCTATTACAGGTTAAAAGCTGTGAAGGGTGTGCACAAGCTGTGCAACCTCACGATTTTAGAAGTAGGCTACATCAGAATGCCAGGTGCAAGGGAGGGCACCAGGATGCAGGCCTCTTGTTGTCTTGTGTGCTCCCTGAGGCATCTGGTGGGCCACTGTGAGATACAGGAAGCTAAACTAGATGGGTCTATGGCCCAATTCAGTGGGGCTCTTCTTATGTATCACACTAACGTATAAGCACGATGGACTTGAGGATCTTCAATCAAATATAGGTATATAGGGGAATGTTCAAAAGTAATTGGTAACTGTAGGTGAGAAGACAAGCAAATCTTGGCTGCAGCTGTATAGATTTCCTATCTCTCAATGTCCTGTAGTCCAAGCAAAAGATTGTTTAAGGAACTGTTCAGGGTTCCTGCTCCCAGTTGGTCAGCCAAAAGTCCAGTGAAGCGGATTTTGAAGTTGAGAATAGCCAACAGGTTGCATGGAGTCGGATAACATAGCTTTAAGGAGTTTTTCAGAAGGAGTGGGGTCTGCTCAGCTTTAAAACAATGAGCCAGAATTTAAGAAATCTGACCCATGCTAAATGCTCTTAACCTAGGTTGACCAGCCTCCAGGCATAGAGTTGCATAAGGGACACAAGGCCCAATCCTAAGCTTTGTGCACTGGTTCACCGCCAGCATGAATGGTCACAAACATGCTGTAAGGCATGTTTGGAGGCCCTAGCGCTGGTGCTCCACTGGTGCTAGCCCAGCTTTAGGGCCAGCACTGGGCTATTGCCAGGCGAGCTCCGGAGCTTCGCCACTCAGTGGTCACATGGACTGCCAAGCAGCGGAGAGGGAGATGGAGGCGTGGGGGGAGGCGAGAAGGAGGCATTCCGGAGGGAAGGAGCAGGGCAGGAGGGATGCAGGACCGGTTGAGCTTTGCTCCACCAGAGCCTCTGTGTCGGGTTGGCCACCTAATGCTGAGGCTCTTGATTCTACACCAATCAGCGTAGAATTGAGTAGCCCCATTGTGGGGCTACTCACTTTACCTGGAGGAAGGGAACAAAAGTCCCCTTCTCCCGAGGAGCTGCTGGTGGCTGCCTGGAGTGCGCAGGATGCGGCAGCAGCCATTTTCGGTGCTGCTGCAGCCCTGTGCATCGGGCAGCTCAGGATTGGGCTGACAATGGACAACACCAAAGTTCTTATATAGAAAAACTTTCAGCCTCAAGTTTAAAAGCGGTCAACCAGATTTGGATGCCATAAAGGAGTTCGGCAGAGATTTTGGCATTAAAAATACATAGTATAGCTGGTATATATGAATTGCCCCAGGCGTTTAAAAAAATGCACAATAATCTGAGTTGTAAATTTAGCAGATTTAATCACAAGAAGCCGAAGGTGAGTTCAAGATAATTTATCATGGAAATTCAGGCCCAAGTAATTGAATGTTTTAACTTGTTGGGTAGGTTTGCCATGGAATAGCCAAGAGCAATGTTTCCAGGATTTCTCAAACACTAGAATTTTTGTTTTAGCATAGCATAGCTGCAGGTCATTGTTGTTGAGGTACTCAATGCAGCCAATAATCAGCTGTTTCAGACCTATACAGGTTCATGAAATTAGGACCATATATTTAGCTTATATAGGAATCAGCAAGTTTAGGGCAATGAGAATCTGTGGCAGCTAAATGAGCTGATAAATCGTTTTTGAACAGAGTGAATAGTAAGGGGGCCAAGGACACATCCTTGCTTTAAACCTATGTTAGTATTAGCTCAGAAAGTTTATCTTGCAAATTGATCTGGCATGAGGTGTTGGAATACAACCTCTGGATTAAGTACAGTGACCTTTTATCAATGCCCAATTTAGAGAGCTTGGACTATAGCAAGCTTCTGTTTACTATGTCAAAAGCAGCCTTAAGATCTAAAAAGGCTGTGAACAATCTGAAATTCGAGCAAGAAAGCTGCTTTTTAACTAAGTTTGATAGAACTAAGCAGTGATCCATTGCAGATTTACCTGGCCTGAATCCAGCTTGCTCAGGGCTCAAGATGCTATGGTCCACTACCCATGCGTTGATCCTTTTTAGAAGATAGGATGCATATAATTTGCCTGGGATTGAAAGAAGACTTATCATTCTACAATTTGTGGGGATCTTACTATCACCTTTTAAAAAAATAAGTACAACAATTGACTGGGACCAAGATTTAGGCATATTCCAAGTTCTGTCCACCCAGGTAAAAAGGTCTGCAAGAATAGGGGTTCACAACTAGGGTGCAGCTTTTAACAGGTCAGACGGGATTTTATCGGGTCTAAGCCCCCTTCCCTGCCTTCAGTTGACTAATAAGTGCCTATACTTCATCAGTGGCAACTGGAGGCCATATCTGCATCTCCTCCAGCACATTAGAATTGGATGAAGACTCCTGGAGACAAGTCTTTGAAGAACAATTTCCTGAAGTGAGATTCCCAGGTTTGAGCAGAAATCAGAGGGCTCATAGAAGTTAAGTAACCTGAGATAGATTCCCAAAAGAGTTTCGAATTGTTGGATAAGACTGTCTTTGACAAGTGGTGCCATGTACCTGACATTCTCATTGCAAATTACTCTTAATTGCCTCCACTAACTGCTGCCTTCTACTAAAGTAGAGGGAGGAAATTCAGGGCCCTTATTGTCTTTATACTCTTTGTGTATTCTGGGCATGTTACACTTTAAGAGTTTACATAAATGGTCGTAACCCTGTAATCATTGCCCAGTTTGAGTCTCAAGGTGAAAGGGTACTGCTGACCAAGTGTGTCCACAAGAAACTTAATTAGAATCTCATAATTATTCAGATAAGCAGAAGCAGTCTGGGTCACATTTTATAATAATATGGCATATAAAGGACAGCTTTTGGTAACTTCAGAGTTAAATAATGCCTTGGTCTTCTCATCCCATTTAATTCTCACTAAGCTAGATGTTGGATTCTGCATCCAGTCTAAAGGACCCTGTAGAAATAGACAAGTCTTGATAGCTAATGAACAACTAAGAGGAAGATGGTCACTATAGAAGGGTGGCCCAACAGAAAAGTCAGTAATCAGAGGGAGTAATAATGGAGAAACCAACATTTAATCGATTACGCTAGCACCAAAAAGGGCAATAAAAGTAAATTCACCTTCTTTATCAAGATTAGAAAGTCCATTCAGCCAAATAAGCCCAAACACCAGGTTTAACTTGGCTAATGAGTAGCCAGCGGGATTAACTGTTTTTTCTTTAGAACACTGTTTTAAATAACAATAGTCTGGTAATACATTATCTTTAGAAAATTGTTCAAAAATGTCTGAACCAGATCCTACTCTTGCATTTAGGTCAGCAGCAAGAAAAAACCAAGCCCTGGGGGATCTATGCAGATCTATGCAGAGATGGAATGTACAGTATTGCAAGGCCTCCAGAGGGTCAGGCTTTGCCACAACTTTTGGGCAGGAGACGAAATTGTTTTAAAGCCCTCAAGTGATCTCATGACCCTTGAGAAATTCTTGAAAGTCCGAATCTAAAACTTTCTTGCCCTATCTGGCTACTTTCCAAGATGCAGCTCGAAGGTGATCTGGTGACCCTGGGAAAATAATATTATCTGACCATCAATGGCCAGAAGGGGGCTGAGCTGGCTCATTAGCTTCCAGAGACCTAAGAGGAGAGTCATATAGTCCTGAAAAAGGCTGTGGTATAAAAATGCCTAAGGTTGGAGCCAGTACTGGAGTGGACCTATGTGAGGATGAGCTAGCTGTTGGGGAGTCAGGAGCCTCCCTGTTGGGTGTCACTGGTACTAAGTTCTGTAAAGTGGAATTACAGTCTGAGGGGCTGGTTCACTATTAATTTCCTGTATAACTAAATTATTTTTTTCCCAGAAAGTTGGTTAAGCTTAACTTCCTTCTTTCTTCCAAAGGCACTTCTGGTAGAATATTAGGCCCATCCATAATGTCCCATAATTCTGATCTATCCAGCTGCTCAAGCAAGCCTTCCTGTTGATTTTGGGACAGTTCTCTGAATGCCTGAATCACTTCATATCCTACTTGCTCATCTTCCACAGCTGTAGGACAATCTCCAGAGACTGGGGTGCAGACCTAATAGGTGTGGCACTAGTATTATCATCTGGAGAGATTTGCACCTCCACACCTTGGCATATTGGCATATTTCTTAAGGTAGGAGAGGCCTGCAGAGGTAGTCGGTCCTGAGATGGCTGTGATGGTTGCATTCAGGAAGCAGAGGACTGGTCAGTTCATGTACAGACTGGGAACACATGTCCCAGGAGGGAGTAGAGTATACCACTTCTGTAATTCCTGTATTTGAGGTCTTCCCTTGGCACAAGTTTGTGATATTAGAGGCAAAATGTGTTGAAGATGTTTTGTTTTAGCCTCTAATTCTGAAACAGCCAGGCCCATTAAAGCTCCTTCCGTGCCTTGACTACTAGTTGGAACGGGGTCATTTTGCAATTGGGAACAATCAGCAAAATCACTGGTGCAAATCCAAGCAGTCCATGTAAGACCTGCGGCAGGGGTTAGGATGCAGCGTGAGCTGCCATGGGCAGTCCCGCCTCCTTCCCAGACCGAACTCACCCTTTCCCCAACCCCAGAAGTTCCTCCTGCTACACCTTTCCCTCGTCTTCCATCGGCCTGCCCAGACTGGTGCAAACATACCCCTTTAGGCTGCAGCAGGGATGGGATCCCTGAGTGGGTGCAGGCTGGTGCACATTCTTGTGTTGGCATACGTGCTTTATGGCAATATTTCCGACAGTTGGGAGCTGGCACAGTGGGTCTGCAGCAGGTAAGGTAAGTCAATGGGTCATGGCTATGGAGGATGTCATGTAAAACTCCTGCATCTTAAAATTGACCACCTTTTTAGACAACAGTGGAACAAAAGACATATGTGTGTGCGTTCTGGAAAACAAAGACTGAGCCTCTCTCAAATCACTTTCAGCTTTGTTAAAAACTTTTATCTGTCTCTAGTCGTATTCATCTGTCTGCACAGACTTAGTAGGCATTGCCCACATATTTTCATGCATATAATATTTAGCATTTTGTTGAATGCTTTCAGTTTTAAAGAACTTCATATGTATAGAATCATGTGATTCCTGCAAGAGTTCTGTTAAAATTGTATAGTAATATTCTTATCATATGACAGTTAGAGGAGGGCTGAGTGAGTGAGTGGCTTATCTAAGGCTGCCTTGTGACTTCATGGATGAGAGGAGATTTTGCCTCCCCAATTGGAACTCATAGAATCCAAATTTGTGAGAATATGTACTAAGAAGACATGCTTCCAACTAGGAGTGTCACTGTTTTGCCAAAAGATGTGAATGGGTCAGCAAGTGAGTGTGTGCACCTTTTCAGGATGAGTGCCAGGAGAGATTAACTTCCCCATTGCACTATTTTCCCACCAAAAATTGCCCCCTGAAAGTAGTGATTTGCCCCCCCCCCAAAGTGAAATAACCACTTGTGGGACGTATGGCTGCTGTGGGGAGTTTGGCAGGAAAATGGTACAATGGGAAAATTGTCTCTTCCTTTATGCCCCCAGGTTGGCCCCCTTCTGTGTGACTGTATTTGTCTTGAAAGTACATCTCTTGTGCAGTCTTTGCAATCAGGAGGACTAGAAACTTTTTTTTTTAAACTGGAAGCTGAAATTCCACACCCAGTCCTGCATTCTGTGCTTTTTAATGTCTCCTTTGAAACTGCAGTATTCATATACACAGTGTCCTGGGTGTGTTGCGAAGGTGCCATACAATGACTCTCTGTTCTCTTTCCCATAATTTCAGGGCTCAGGCCAGGCTGTCCCTCTGGTGGTGGAGAGTTGCATCCGCTTCATCAACCTCCATGGTAAGAAACTGTGCTAATGTCCCCATTGCCTGCTCCCGTTTCAAAAGTTCTTGAGGCAGGGGTCTTTATATGGGTCCCCAACTTTATGTCCTAATTGTGAGTGAGCAGAAGACTAAGGAAAACACACTATTTCCTCATTTAAAAATGTGACTATTCCCTTAGGGGATGACCATAGTTTAGTATTAGAACATGTGCTTTACACGTAGAGGGCTCTGGGCTCAGTCCCCAGCATTTCCAGGTCTGACTGGAAATGACCAAGACCTCTCTTTGAAACTCTGGAGACCTTCACCCAGTCCCACCCAGATGGGACTGGACACCAGGGAGAAGTACAGACAGGTAGCCCGATCTTGTAGGGCAAGGGTCAGGAAGGCTAAAGCACAGTATGAGCTGAGGCTGGCCAGAGATGTCAAGAACAACAAAAAGGGGTTGTTGTTTTTTTTTAAAGTATGCCCAAAGAAGAGAAATGAGAGGGTGGGATTGCTCCTTGATGCTCAATTGATGTCTGGAGACAAAGAGAAGGCTCAACTCCTACTTTGCGTCTTTCTTCTCTCGGATAGAGAATTGTGCAAATGTGGGTGCTGGATCCTTCATTGATGGGGGGGGGGGTATGTTATATCCCCACCTGGATGACACAGGTCTGCAGATTAGGATTGACAGGGAACTAGTTAGAAACTATTTAACTGGCCTAAATGAATTCAAGTTATTTGGACCAAATGAACTGTATCCCAGAGTACTAAAGGAACTTGCAGGTGTACTTGCAGAGCCTCTGTCAATTATCTTTGAGAAATCCTGGAGGACGGGGGAGGTGCTGCTAGGCTAGTGGTCCCAATCTTTAAAAAGTGGAAAAAGAAGACCCAGGAAATTACAGACCTATCAGTCTGACTTCAATACCAGGGAACAAATTATAAAACACACAGTCTGCACACATCTAGACAACAACTCAGTTATGAATTTGTCAAAAATAATAATCTCCAAACAAATCTCATCTCCTTTTTTGATTGGGCTACTAGCTTATCGGATGGTGGGAATGCTGCAGATATAATAATTTATCTTCAGTAAAGCATTTGAAAAGATTCCACATGACTTTCTAATCAGCAAGTTGGTAAAATATGAGCTAAATTATACTATCAGGTGGTTTCGCAACTGGTTGGACAGCACAAAGAGTGCACAAAGGATGTTCGTCAATGGCTTCATGTCAACCTGGAAGACAGTTTCAAGTGGGGTGTCTCAGGACTCTGTCTTGGGCCTGGTTCTCTTTAAAATCTTCATCAATGACTTGGATGAAGGGATACAAGGGGACCTCATCAAATTTGCAGATGACACCAAGCTGGGAGGAGTAGCAAATGCAATAGGAGACAGTAGAAGCATTCAGGAAGACCTAGACAAAATAGAATACTGGGCTGAAATGAAAAAGATGAAGTTCAACAAGGACAAATGATATATTCTGCACTTAGGCAAAAATAACTAAAGACACAGGCTTGGCCTCACAATAGGCTTGACTTGGCAGCACAATATGTGAGAGGGATCTTGAAGTTGCAGTGGATCACAAGATGAACATGAGTCAGCAGTGTGATGTAGCTGCATAGAAGGCTAACACAATTTTAACCTGCTTTAGTAGAACCGTAGCTTCCATGAGAAATTGTGGTTCCACTTTACTCTGCATCAGTTAGGCCTCACCTAGAGTACTGTGTCCAGTTCTGGGCACTTCACTTTAAGAAAGATACAGCCAAACTCAGAGGAGAGAGACAAGACAAGAGGACAACAAGAGAGACAAGCTCAGAGGAGAGAGCAAGACAAGAGGATAACAAGCCCTACAAAGAAAGGTTGAGAGAACTTGGTATGTTAAGCCTGAAGAAGAGAAGGCTGAGATATGATAGCTCTCTTCAAGCACTTGAAGGCCTGTCATATGGGACAACTTAGTTCTCAACTGCCTTTGAAAGTAGAACTAGATCCAATGGTTACAAACTGCAAGAGAAGAGATTCTGATTGGATATCAGGAAAAAATTTCTGGCAGTAAGGGCGGTTCGGCAGTGGAACAGATTGCCAAGGGAGGTGGTGGAAATCACTGGAAATCTTCAAGCAGAGGCTCGACAAGCCCCTGCTGGACATACTCTAGGAGGATTTCCTGCTACAGACAGGGGGTTTGACTAGATGAACTTTTAGGTCACTTCCAACTCTGTTTCTCTGATTCTGTGTGTTTACAATGTACCTTTTGTCTTTTCCCCAGGGCTGCAGCACGAAGGTATTTTTCGTGTGCCTGGCTCCCAAGCGCAGGTGACAGAGATCCGGAATGCATTTGAGAAAGGTGAGTGGGGGTTGCCCAAAGGTGGCTGCAGGTGTACAGAGAAAAATGTAGTTCATTGCAAGTGTTTGAGTTTTCCAGAAGGAGAAGAAATGGCAAGGGGACAGCAGGTTATAGATCCAGTTGAGGTAGTGGGCATAAATTGACTGGACTGAGGAGAGACAGAGGTGCACTTCAACAATGAGTTAGTGCAGCTTCTTTTATGTTGAAAAGTGTGCCAAGGGAAGAAATTGTAACAGGTCTAAATCTCTTGGTCTGTCTGTCTCCTGGAAGGTGGAGGAAGTTATTCAGAAAGGACCGTGTGGATGGGGAAAAGTACACTGTAATGACATTATCCCTTCCACCAGGTGAAGACCCTTTGGCAGATGGCTGCATACAGCATGATCTGGATTCAGTAGCTGGAGTGCTGAAATTATATTTCCGGGGACTGGAGAAACCCCTTTTTCCTAATGATGTTGTCCCTGAGCTGCTAGCAACAGCCCGTAAGTGTGCATGCACATGCATGTGCATATATGCATGCATGCAGATCTATGCTTTTGCCTATGACATTGATGCTGTTTCCTATACTTGTAAGTGTGTGATGAGCCAGTGAAGGCATTGTTTTGGAGTGAAATTGTTGAGCAATTGCCCTTACCTAGCTGTGGAATCTCTCCCTCTCCACTCTGAAAAACAAATTTGTTTTCCTTTCAAGTTATTTACATTTGACTAGGTTACCTGAGGCAAGGTAAAACTGTTGTATGGGATGCATCTGCCCCATTGACTACCACTTGACCCTGCTTGATTGAAATAATTCAGGGCCCAATCCTATCCAACTTTCTAGTATGGTGCAGTCACAATGCAGCTTCAAGTTAAGGGAACAAATGTTCCATTACCTTGAGGAGGCCTCTGTGATTGTCACCCCACCACAGGATGCAGCACACACCCCATTGGCATGGCTGCACCGGCACTGGAAAACTGGATAGGATTGGGCCCTCAGTTACTAGAACTGTAATTAGAAAGAAGCTCATGCTAATTATGGAAAGCAACACAGCTCTTAGCAAAATGCTATTACAATGTGCAGGTGGTGGTGATGGTACAGGGGCTGCTATTTTCACAGGGTTCCCCCCATATCTGTGCTTTCTGTATCTATGGTGGGGGGTGCTGGAATGGAACCCCCATGAATATAGGGAGACACCTGTATTAAACAAGCAAAATGAACACAACTGTTTGGCAATGTAGTACAGACTTGTGAGCAGCCATTTGCCTAGCTGCCAAAAAATTTTATGAAATTTTGAATAAAATTTTTTTTTTTTTAAAAAACACCTCTTGCAATTGACCAAGCAAAGAAGTCTTTCAAACACTGATTTTTTTTCTTTTTTCTTTTTCTTCCTCACTCGCCCTGGTCTCTGGAATTTGCTATTCTTTTTTCACTCACTTTAAAGAACATTCAGACAATCTTCAAATTGTTCAGTCAAATTGTTGCAGTCCATTATTTTCCTTGTGGCCCTCCTGTGTTTTTTCATACCTGAGTTGTGGTTATTTTGTTTGCAGTGAAAGAATTTCAGTATCTAAGGGTGCAATTCTAACCCCTTATGTCAGTACTTTCCAGCACTGGCATAAGGGCAGTGCAGCTCTGAGGTAAGGGAACAAACATTCCCTTACTTTAAGGAGGCCTCTGTGAGTGACACCCAACTGCAGGATGCAGCACACGTCCCAATGGAAAGCACTGACATAAGGGGTTAGGATTGCGCCCAATCTCTCTAGTGTAGATAGGCAATGCACTGATGAAATTTCTCTGGACTCCTATGCCTTTAATTTTATCACTTTTATTACTTGGTTTTATTACTTCCTATCGATAAAGGCTGGGGGAATGGATTGCCCCTTAGGTGGCTTCTCTGACTTGCCCCAATGTCAGTTTCTCTTCTCATTATAACCAACTAATAGTGGGAAGCAAATCCACTAAACAGAAATTTGACCATTATGTGCTCAGCAAGGTTATGAATTATAATGTTCAAACATGAGAATTAAACAGCTTTTTTTCTGTATTGTACTTGTGGGTGTATACAAGTACAGATATGCCCCTCTTTTAATGTTCTCTGAATCTCAAATACCCCATTGTTTTCCAGAGCTGGATTCTTCAGCTGAACGCATCTCCCACCTCCAAGCTCTTGTTTCCCAACTCCCGTCCACTGTGCTGGTCGTTCTCCGGTACCTCTTTGCCTTCCTCAACCAGTGAGTATCTGGGGTCTGACTGATGATGTTCTTGCACTGCAGTACTTTTATCCTTGCTTCATTGAGCACCGTGCTGCTGGGGACAGTGAAGGGGGATTTCAGTGGAAAGAGCTCTCTGGGGTTAGGTGGGCTCCTCTCATCTAATGCATCTTCTACCCTCAGTTTATCTCAGTACAGTGATGAGAACATGATGGATCCCCACAACCTAGCTGTGTGCTTTGGCCCCACCCTGGTGACGGTCCCTGCAGGCCAAGATGCTGTGTCAGTGCAGCCCCACATCAATGAGGTGGTGAAGTGTCTGATAGTGCATCACGAGGCTGTCTTCCCAGGAACCAGCCAGCTGTCTGGTCCCCAGTACGAGAAGGTCATGGCCCTGACTGAGGAGGAATACTGGTATGAGGGATTTTGGGAAAAAGTTGACTTTGCAAGGAAGTTAGCAATAGATGTTGTTCACTTTGTATGTGTGCAAAATATATACAATATGAAAACTCACTAGATGTATTATATCTAATACCTGATCTTTAATATGGTGCGATATGTAACACTGAACGGTGTTCCCATCCCGTTTGAAAGACACCTTCAGCAAAGTGGTAGCCACCAACTCTTTATCTCTCTTTTCTTCTCTACTCATACTCTGCAGTGATGTGTTGCCACTAGAGGCTACAGCGGAGGAGCCTGAGACAGAGGAGACCCCTGAAACACCAGCAAGTGAAGATGGTGAGTGGTGGTGGTGTGTTGTGCGTGGAGGGGGGGGGAATCCTGAGCAGTCAAGGTCAGTAGGGCTGGCTCAAGATGACTTCTTGCCATAGGAGCAAATCACTTATACTCCACCCTCGGTATCTTATTGTGGCAGGGAGTGGGGTCCAACTATTCCCTGTTCAAGGGAGCAGCAGAGCTAGAGATGGGGGAGGAGTTCCCCCCGTTTTCTCAGTTGCAACGCCTTTTCTGTGCTCCATATAAATGTAAGTGAACTCTTTCCTTTCTTGAAAACGAGAGACAAGGGCAAATAACTGGGAGACCAGGCAATCAGAGACACAGTCTTGCCCCCTGTTCATCTGAGGGCCTAGGGCAAGGGGGACGGGGGACTTGAGCTGTTTCTTTTGGGGACTTGTGCTCCTACAGGTTGGAGATAGAAAGGATGTAAGATCATGCAAGTGGAGCTCCAGAAGAGAGTAGGATAATAATAATAATACTGGTATTTATATACCGCCTTTCTGGTCATTACTCCTCTGACTTTTTTTAAGGGGGTTTACATAGGCAGGCTATCTCTAAACCCCCGAGGGGATTTTTTACAATGACAGAAAGGTTCTATCTTTCAAGAACTGCACAACATTTCAGATGGATCTTTCACAGTCTGGTATCACTTCTGGCCCCCAGTTGCCTCCCATGCTGGCTGGCAAGCAGCTCCTTCATCTCTCACTTGAAAGGAAGGGCAGCCAAGTTGCTTCTTCGCTCACACCAAAGAGCAGGTGAAATAACTCGGCTCAGCTTGTCAGCTGCTTCAAGGTCTCGCCAATCACGGAGCTGCCAGTGGCCTAGAACTGGCAACCTTCAGATATTATCTTCAGGCTAACGGAGGCTCTACCCTCTAGACCAGACCTCCTGCCCTCCTGCCCGGGATGAGGAATGGTAATCAGGTTGGACGCCTGAATTCTGGGTTTCTCTTGGCAAGGGTGCACGTGCTTCCTGTAGCCGAAGCTTCATCTTGGCAAGCAATTGAACATAAGAAGAGCACCACTGGATCAGGCCAAAGGCATTCTAGTCCAGCTTCCTCTATCTCACAGTGGCCCATCAGATCCCTTAGGGAGCACACACCACAAGATACTTGCATCTCACTGCCACTTCCCTTCATTTGGCATTCTATTTATGATCACACACCACCACCACCACCACCACCCCCAGCAAAGACACCAGACTGCAATTGGGTTTAACTTGTGCTACTTTATTTAACACAGTGACCAATTTTTAATGCACGAAACCAACTGAATATACCTTTTCTCCCTCGCCAGTCTGGGATAGATGAAAAAAAACTGCCATCCACGGCCAATTCAGATGACAGAAAAAAATTTCTTACCCAGCCCTCATGCTGAACAACCAGCTAATCTCAGACTGTAAATACCCATCATGGCTTCTAACCCGTGATCGAGTTTTCCTCCAGAAATCTGTCCAGTCCCCTTGTAAAGGCATCTAGGCTGGATGCCATCACCACCTCCTGTGGCAAGTAGTTCTTCAAACTAATTACATGGTGGGTAAAGAAATATTTCCTTTTGTCTGTCCTAACTCTCCCAGCACTCAATTTTAGTGGATATCCCCTGGTTCTGGTGTTGTGTGAGAGGGAAAAAGCATCCCTTTATCTGTATGTTTCAATCATGTCCCCCTCAGGCACCTCTTTTCTGACTGAAGAGCCTCAAGCACTGCAGCCTTTCTTCGTAAGGGAGATGCCTAATCATTTTGGTAGCTCTCTTCTACACCTTCTCTAGTTCCACTACATCCTTTTGCTGAACTAGTACTGGACTAGTACTGAACACAATTCTCTAGGTGCGGCTGTACCATTGACACTGCACATTGGGTTGACACTTTCATCGAGCTGTCCACCAGCATCCCAAGATCTCTCTCCTGGGCTGTCATAGACAGCTCAGACCCCATTAGCCTATATGTGAAGTTTGGATTTTTTACCCCAATGTGCATTACATTACACTTACCTACATTGAAATGCATCTGCCATTTTGCTGCCCATTCTCCCAGTTTAGAGAGATCCTTACAATCTCTTCTGGTCTTCACCGCTCAGAAAAGTTTAGTATCATCCGCAAACTTGGCCACCTTACTGCTTATCCCTATCTCTAGCTCATTTATGAACAAGTTGAAAAGCACTGGTCCCAGGACAGATCCCTGGGGCACACCGCTTTTTACCTGTCTCCATTGTGAAAACTGCCCATTGACACCCACTCTCTGTTTTCTGGACCTCAACCAATTCTTAATCTCTAAGAGGATCTGCCATCTAATTCCCTGACTGATGTTTTCTCAGCAGCCTTTGGTGACGGACCATGTCAGACGTCTTCTGAAAATCCAAATATATAATATCCACGGGTTCTCCCACATCTATATGCCTTTTGACCTTTTCAAAGAATTCTAAAAGGTTCATGAGGCAAGAACCTTTACAGAAGCTGTGCCGACTCTCCCTCAGCAAGGCTTTTTCTTCTATGTGTTTTAAGATTTTATCCTTAATGAGGCTTTTTACCCTTTTACCTGGAATAGACATTAGGCTGACAGGTCTATAGTTACCCAAGTCCCATCTCCTTCCTTTTCTAAAGATTGGCATGACATTAGTTATCCTCCAGTCCTCTGGCACCGTGGCCATTTTAAGGGACAAGTTACAAATTACAGTTAAAAGACCAGCAACTTCATTCTTCAGTTCCTTAATAACTCTTGAGTGGATGCCATCTGGATCTGGTGATTTATTAATCTTTAATTTATCAATTCGGTCTAAAACATCTACTCTTTTAACCTCTATCTGACATAGGCTGCAATCCTAACCTCACTTTCCTGGGAGTAAGTCCCATTGAACACAATAGAACTTACTTCTGAGTAGACCTAGTTAGGATTGTGCCCTAAGGGTGCAATCCTATGCTGCACTGGAACAGGCAAGCCAAGAGGCTTGCACTGTATCCAGCACAGGATAGGGGCCATAGGCGGCTCAGCCAGAGGCAAGGGGAAACATTTCCACTTACCTCTGGGTAAGGGCCACCGGTCCCTATGGGTCTTCTCAGACCTGCGCCACCTCTTGAGGTAGCGCAAGTCCAAGGAGAGTGGAGCAGCTTGAAGCCCTCTGAGCTCCCCAGGAACACAGGTTGGGATCTGGCATTATTGCTGGATCCCAGCCCCACCTCCTGCTCCCTGCCCCTGATGTCTCAGCAGTGACATATATTGTGACAATGAGAGCGCAATCCTATCTTGCACTGGAACAGGCAAGCCAGGAGGGCACCACAGTGGCTCAGCCAAAGGTAAGGGGAAACTTTTCCCCTTACCCCTGGGTAAACCACTGCAGTCCCTATGGGTCTTCTCAGACTTGCACCACCTCCTGAGGTGGCAAAAGCCAGAGGAGAGCAGAGCGACTTGAAGCCGCTCCACACTGCTCGGGAACAGGGGTTGGGATCTGGCATAATTGCCGGGTCCCAGCCCCGCCTCACGCTCCCCACCCACCGGCCACTAGAGCTGCCCACTACCCGCCCTCCTCCTGCCCTGGAACTCCTCCCTCCTGCCTCCCCCCACCCACCCACCCCAGAGTCTTACATCGGCCGAGTTTGGTCAATGCAAGACTTGGTCCCTCCGTTGGTGTGGAGGCTGAGTTCAGCCTCCGTGGGCCAGCACACCGACCTAGCTGACTCACAAGGAGGCCCAAGGGACTTGCGCTGGCCCAAGGGTGCCTCAGGATTGCGCCCTAAAAAAGGCAAGTTCAGCAATGTTATTTTTTAGGAAAGGGACTAGAAACAAACGGCAAAGACACAACTGCTGTTTCCCCAGTATTCTGGCCACATTTGGAACACTTATTGTTTCCTTCCAGAGTGTGATTCCCAGTCCGAGCCTGTGCCCCGCTCTGGTTCCATGGGTCAACATGAGGAGCAGTTTGTTTCGCAGCGAGCGGCACTAGTTGGCTGGCGACGAGGTGAGCGTGGTGGCAACCGGGGAGCAGTGCCCCCCATTGTTCTGTCTGACAGGTGAGTTGCACATCTCAAAGGGAGAATCTGAGCAGAGGGTTAGTAGCATGAAATAAAAAGGAGATATTCTGTATTTTTAAAGCAGGAACGGTGTGGCATGGGGCAGTCTTGCATTTATCTTTATCCTGCCTTCTGTCATAACACTAAGACTTTTTAAAAATCGAAGCAGAAAAAGGGACATTTGTCGGATAGCTATAGCAGGCCTTATTAACAGCTGACAGGCAGGAAAATTGGTGGTGTGACTACTGTCCTTGTTGGGGGAGAAGGTGCTGCAAACCTTTCTCCTCAGAAACAAGAGAGAATTTTGAACATGTGACGCTGAGTCAGATCAATGGTCCATCAAGCTCAGTGTTGTCTACACTGAGTCATTGTGGCTCTCTGGGTTTCAGATGGGGGTCTTTTTTCCACCCTTGCTTGGAGATGCCAGAGGTTAAATTTATTTTTTTAATCCACATTTTTATACCACCCTTCCTCAAAGGAGCTCAGGACGGTGTACATAGTTCCTCTCCCCTTTTGTCTTCACAACAACCCTGTGAGGTAGGCAAGGCTGAGAGATAGTGACTGGCCCAAGGTCACTCAGGAAACTGGCTGAGTGGGGGATTTGAAACTGGATCTTCCAGCAATAAGTTCAACTCCCAAAGCAACCTGGCTGCAAAGCAGGTGCTCTATTACCTGTGGCTCCATTCTCATACTGACTTTCCTTTCCTAACAGGAAAGTTAGCAAAGCCTGGCTAAGGCTAGCAGGGATTCCTGGACAGAAACTCTTTTGAGGAGTGGGATGGGGCCCTTAGAGGTATATTCTTCATAAAGGACAGGCTCATGGCACTGAGTCAAGCTGACCTGACACATGCAGTAGAAAAAGGTAGTAGAATTCTAAGGTAGTTCAGAATGAACTGTATCATTATAGGCTACGCGGCATTTTTATTTTTCAATCCTTCCTCTCTGTATCTCTAAAAAAAATGCAAAAAACACCATATGAATAGAAAACTAGCACAGCAGGGATGGGCCTGAGCTAGGACCTTTCTCCCTGCTGTGCTAGCTTTCTACACGGAGGAAGTTGTGCATAAGAGAGCATTGAAAAAACACACAGTTTTTTCTGTCTGCTGCCTGAAGTGGTCCAGTTCATTCTGTCAACTCTGGATTCTGCTACCTCATTCTACTGAGTATGGAGACGGACCCTCATTAACTGCTCAGAGCCTCATTAACTGCTACGATGGGCAATATAGGGAAACACAGGTACAAAGAACAGTGGCCACGGGAGAGGGACAGTCTGACTTGTATCCTTTTTGCAGTTCCAGCTCATATATGTATATGCTTTTCACCACTGTCATGAGGTCTAGGAATTTAGGGGTTTGTTTTGTTAAAGAGAAGAAAAATGGAGGTGGGACTCACTGGGGGACCTAGAGGGGGGCAAACGGGGCAAATGCCCCAAGCGCCAACCCTCCAGGGGCGCCTCTCAGACCCTCACCCCTGCACCCCCCAGGAGGAGCGCCCAGGAGTGCTGCAGAGACACAGCTTGCTGCCCCCCTCCCCTCCTCCTTTATAGGAGACACTGACGCTCTAGGGTGCCCATCTTGTCTCCTCTTATCAACGAGGAAGGGAGGGGGGCGGCCCAGTTGGCGCTGAGACACTACCTGAGAGGCAGCTTCCCGCTGCCTCCCAGGAGCACTCCTGGGCACCTCTCTCTGCCTCTGAGGGCATCCCTCAGAGGTGGAAGGGAAGGGGCGCGTGCCTCCTCCAACTTCGGAGAAGATGCGTGCCACTTCCTGGGCTCTAGTGGTCTCCTTTGGAGTGGTGTGGGGCTGCTGGAAGCCCGCCTGTTTGGGGCGCTGCTTCCAGCAGCCCCAGAGCGCTCCAGAGGAGGCCTCTGTGCTGCTTACAAGTGGCACGGAAGGCTTCGCTGGCCCCGGGGCTCCCCTCCTCCGCCTCTGAGGGTGTCCCTCGGAGGTGGAGGGGAATCTGCACATGCCCCCTCAGACTTCGGAGGAGACGCGTGCTGCTTCCCAGGTCCCCACGGAGCCTTCCACACTACTTACAAGCGGCATGGAGGTCTCCACTAGAGTGGTTTGGGGCCGCTGAAAGCAGCCCTAGACCGCTG
Organism: Tiliqua scincoides; assembly: GCF_035046505.1. NCBI lineage: Eukaryota > Metazoa > Chordata > Lepidosauria > Squamata > Scincidae > Tiliqua > Tiliqua scincoides. Next base: position 115,134,520 of record NC_089822.1, read on the forward strand.
CCATGGAGACCTCTGCGGAAGGTCCGTGGAGGCCTTGGCTGCCTCCTCTGTTCCCCCTTGTTTTCAAAGGGGGAACTGAGGAGGTAGCGGCACAGAAGTAATTGCAGTGACAATGACGTCACCGCAATTACTTCCAGGTCATTGTCACCACAATTACTTCCGGATCAGTGGCCGGGGGTGAGAAGAGTGGGGCGCAAAAACAGGGGGTGAGGGGTGGAAAACGGGGGGGGGTTGCCCCGGGCACGGGTTGCCCCCGGCGCGGGGACTCCACAGGAACGCCTCTGGTGGGATTTCTTAAAAATGGAGCAGGAGGCCTGGATGTTTTCCTCTCTATGCTTGGTTAATTTAGGCCTGCCTGCTTCTCACAGATGGCATGACTGCATGGATACTGGCTCCCCAAGGTCTAAGCATAGGTTTCTGTGCTCTAAGCATTCTCAAACTGTGGGTCAGGACCCACTAGGTGGGTCGCAAGCCAATTTCAAGGAGGTCCTTATTCATTTCAATGTGTATTTTGAATATATACACTGATGCTACTATGATATTTGATTGCATTTGGGGAAAGATTTCACATATTTTAACAGGTGACTATGTCTATGCCTTTAACAATGATAGTCAGTGGGGCTTACTCCCAGGTAAGTAGATAGGATTGCAGCCTTTGGGATGTTTGAGGAATTTTTAAAAAACAGATCAGCAACTGCTTGGGAAGGTTAGGAGGGATCTTCTTTATTTTAAATAAATTTTTGAACTTATTGTAAACTTTTAATTTACTTACTTGATTGATTGATTTTGATCACTTGGAGGTGTTAAAAAATTTTCCTGCTTGATGATGTCACTTCTGGGCATGACATGACTTCCAGGTTAATAACATCACTTCTGGTGGATACCAACACATTGTCATTCAGGAAAGTGGGTCCCAGTGCTAAGAAGTTTGAGAACCACTGCTTTAAGGTCTTCTAGAAGTCTGGAAAGTTATCTATAAACATCTTAGAGCAGCTCAGGAGGAAACTTTGTCCCACCTTTTAATAAGTTTCTATGCTCCTCTGTCTCTTACCCTGACAGTGAGAAACAATCTAGTCCCCGGAGCTCCAGGTTGGAGATTGACACGGGATCCTCTTTGGATGAACTACTCCCTGAACCAACCTGCAGGTAGGAGGTGGCATGGCAGGTTTGTAACACAGGAAGGAAACCTAAAAAATGACTTCATTTCAGCACTGTATGATGAAAGATGGTGACTGCAATATGAATTGTTGATTTCCATCCCCGGCAGGCCCGTAGCCAGGATTCTAGGGGGGGGGGGGCAATTATGTCAGGTATCTATACTGGTGTGCAAAATTAAGGATAAGTATGGAGAAACATCAAAGACCCATAACTAACCCAAATTTCATTAGGAGGAAATATTTTGGGTTGTTTTTTTTTGTTTTTGAAAGATGCATTCATTATCTGTAAAGCAATCTAACAATGATCTGAATAGAATAAGTGCATCTCTGTATGCAATGTAAAATCTATTTGTCTACATCGAAATAACATGCAACTTGTCCTTTCATTTTGGACACCAGTGCAATACACAGACTTGCAACACTGCAAAAGTAAAACATATCACTATGATACAGGTAGTATTTACTTGTATTGAAAGCCTTTCATTTGCTGATGACAAAAGTAAATTTACTTTACCTAAAAGCAAGAGGAAAGATATTGAAGTAAAATATAGCAATGCCATGGAACATTAGTTTTTTACGTTATTCATTACTTTTAAAAAGCAAGGTACAGAAGATTTGAAACTACCTAGTAGAGCTGAATTCTCCTATCTTTCTGAGAATTGAATCTTCTTAGAACCTTTTCCACACATAAATTCTTGGTTCTCTTTAGCTCAAAAGATAGTTATACTAAATTAGCCATTCTTGAGTGAGACACTGATAGTCTTTGAGGTCTGTTAATTCATGTAAGCACTGAGAAGGTCGATTCACAAACTGCTGTGCTACATACAAAAGTTCTTACTGCCGCTAACATACTGTTAACAATCTTCAAAGGCACTCCAGTGTTTGTATATATCACTGAAGAAATTTCACTTTTCAATTTTGTTCTTCTCAAGGAAATGTTTTACTACTTTCATTTCTTCTTTACTTGGAATGGTAATATTAAAATTTTTAGATAATTAAACCTACCATTTTCATCATCTAAATTTTCTGCTGCAATTATTGCCTGAAGAATCTCTTCATTGTCATGGAATCTTCTTCTTATTTCGACTAGCACTACATCCAGAATTTCAAAAAAGTCAGAAGCATGCTTACTGTGGGTGTCACTACATGATGCTCTGTTACCTGTTGTTTCAGACACCACATAATCATCAAGTAAGGAATTAAATTTCCTTTTCCTTGGCATTTTAACTTCTTCCTCTTTAGCCAGTTTTGATGTTTCCTACAGAATTGATTTCAAAGTCTCACTGTTTCTTAAGTCTTCTAGTGAACTTTCTGTAGCTTGAAAAGTTATAGGCCTACTCCAAGGAAATGTCATGACTTTGGAGTCCCTTATCTACTGGAGAAAGAATTTCCAAAATATTTTTCATTACCACTAGACAAAATATAAACTCTTGCTTCTGCATTATAAGATGGAGACCAGTGCTAAGAACCACATCTTCCCCAGCAAATCTTTTTCCATTATTTATTGATATTAGTTCAAGAGTTTCTGATATATGTTTGTATTCTTCAAAAATTGTCCTACACACCTGAAGATGTCCTGACCATCTCTGTTACAGCAGACGAGAAAGAGCTTTGCCTTCATACTCAGCAGCTACTATCCCACAGGACAAAAAGTTGTATAATTCCACACATTGTTCAAAAAATTCCCTCACCACTGGCACAACTTCAACTGCTTTAACTACAACTAAATGCAGGCTGTGGTTAAAACAATGGACATATGGAATTTCTTTCTTCAGTTTTTTTAATTAATGCCTGGACATCACCTTTCTTGCCACTTATAACTGAAGCTCCAACGTAACATTGGCTCAACAGATGGTTGGGATTTAAACCATACCTTCGGAATGTATCTAAAGTTGTGTTTGTAAAAGTCTCAGCATCCAAAGCAGTTGTTGTCTCTATGGATAGCATGGATTCATAAATTTCACCATCTTTAACATATCTAGTAGCAATTGCTATATTTTCTCTTTGATTTTTGTTTTGTTCCATCCTCCAAGACAGAAAAAAATGGGACATCTGTATGTCATTGGAAACTTCCTCTTGAATGAGATCAATTATTTACGGATAGTCACTTTAGTCACTTTAACTATTTCATTTTGAATTTCTGGGGATTGGTAAGTGGCGTTCTTTGGAATAATTTTATAAGATTCAGCTAGTTTTGGGTCCTTTTTGAGGGTATATTTGAAAAGGTTTTTAAATAAACTTTCCTCCACATGTTCTTCAATGTTGCATATTCCCCTCATTGGAAGCTCTTTAGCTACAAGAAACTGAATAATTTCAACAATGCTTGAAATGTAATACCTATGTTTTTCAAGCATATTGTCATTAATTAGAGTTGAAATAGATGTGTTTGAAGCAGTTCTTTGGTTTCTTTCAGACCACATTAACATAGCTTGCAGATGGGTCTCAGATGAAGCACACTTGAAAAATCCTGATTTAGTTGTATCCAATGCAGCCTTCCAATTGCTAAATCCCTTTTTATGTAAGCTTGCTCTTTAGTAAATGGAACAAATTGGCGACACGGAGAGCAAAATGCAGCATCTAGTTTTGAAGAATATTCCAATCACTTAAAATGTTGAAACTACTCTGATCTGAATGATTTGCCATCTTTGTTCTTTGGATATTTACCAAGTTTAATTTGTTTAATAGACTCTCCTACTCATGCTAAATCATCAGGAGTCTTCTCATTAATTGCCTTACTGGTGCTAGCAGAAGCAATAATATCTCTATCTCCACCTGTTGTTTCCAAAGTTTCTTAATTACACGAGTTTGAAGCTCTGTTTGTTCTGACAACAAAACGGTCCATGTTGGAAGATTTCAACACTAATTCTTTTGCAGTCAGGTTCTTCAGAGTAAATGTCTGTTTATTTGGTGGTGTATATATCCAATACCCATGGAAAAAAAACTCTGAGATCTCTAGGAAAGATTCAAAATCTTAGACCCTACCAGACCCAAACAGCAGAAATGGTCCATCCAAAATCTCAGAGGCCAGAGCCATGCTTTTCTCTCCTCCCCCCCAAGAGAAAGGCCCCACCGGACCAAAACAGCAGAAATGGCCCATCCAAAATCTCCTGCCTGCGTACCCCCCAATGATGCCAGAGTCACTCAGCAGCAGCCTCCAGGGTCCTGCAAAGTGCCTGCACAGCCACTCAGCTCCCAGGAAGGTGATTGAAGGCACTGAGTACATTCCCTCCAGGCTTTTTCATGCCTGCCTCTCTGGTGTCCTGTGATTATCAGCAGGTGGCTATGTTTGGCCCCTCAGGTGAGTTACTAAGCATCAGCAGCTTGAGCTGATTGGAGGAAGCTGCCTGCAGGGAGGGGCTGAGCTCTCAAGGAACAGGAGCTAAACTGGAGGACATTCAAACATATTTACATGACAAGTGTGGAAAAAATGCTGGGGGGGGCAAACTGCTGGCTCCAGGGGGAGCAATCCCCCCCCCCGCCCCCTAGCTACAGCCCTTATCCCAGAGATGACTGAACTTTGAGGTTGGATCTATGTTATGAATAGACCCTCTCTTTTTCTCAGGCTGCAGGTGAATACAGATGCGGGCATTGGGGGTCGACAACGTGGTGGGAGTAGTCCCATTCGCAAATTGGCATCACCCTTCATGGATGGGGGCCGCCTGCCCCTCCCCCTCATGCAGCCTACCTACCCCAGGACTTTCCATGCCACTGAAAGGTGAGAACGTTGAAGGAGAAGGCATAGGGCATAGCAACTATCCAGTAGTTGCTAATGTACATAGACAGGCAAGGCAGGTATAGGACTGTCTTTTGCATTGTTAGATCCATACAGAGGGGTCCCTATATCCACAAATCCTGTATTCACTTATCTTTGAATTGGGTCTGTGGGGCTCCCTGTGTGTGTTCCATCCAGAGGTGAGGGGAGCTCTGCTGGCCTCCAGAGGGTCCTATGAACCCAGCATTAAAAAAAAAAAATGCAACTTCCAGTTTCTCCAAGAAATAGGAAGTGAGGTTTTTGATGCTTTATAAGGCATTGGGAGGCCCAAAGAATTCCCAGAGGGCTGCCTTTCTCCATGAAACTGGAAGTCACTTTTAGACTCAGAGGACCTTCTGTATCTGCAGTTTCATGTATTTGGGGGTTCCAGAACAGAAGCCCTGTGGATACAGGGGCATGCTTGTATGTATGTTTTTTTTCTGTAGGGTTAGACCTTATGCACTATGCCTAGAGGCAGTTTCATTTTTACATGGATAGCAGTGTTACCCTAACAAAAAGGGCTGAAAGTAGTGTTACAGTGGTGTTATGTGTTTTTATTCCAAATTAATATTTAATCAATTTTAAAGCATTTTTATTGAGTGTAATCACTGCCACATAGGTGAACGCCTCCTATGCCAGCAGGCATAAAACACAAACACCCTCGTAGAGCATAGCTACGTAGTCAACTAATTGAATTAAACTTACAGAAGCTGTATATTTGATTTGCATGCTTCTTGTATGAACAACTGCAGTGAGCCTAATGCTGCCAAACACAAACAAAAGGCACTGCCAAATTAAAACATTGAGAAGATAACAACTTGAACCAACAGAATTGAAAATAGCATTGAATTACTATGGAAACAAACTGGCTTTAAAGTGCAGGGAAAAAACTGCCCCAACTATGAGACAGCATTGAACTTCAGACAGACCAGGCACTGGCAGCCACCAGAGGGCGCCCATGGCCGGGTTGACACACTGAACTTCCCAATAGTGGTCTACCACCACTGGTTCCACCTCTCCACTGATGAGGAGGGTGGATAGAGCCACTGGCTACTGCCTTGGCCTCCCAGTGCCTACTTCTATAAACTGGGGTGGTGGGACAAGCAGGGCCTAGTGTAGGACTTTGACTCAGGGCCTCTAGCAGCCTGCCAATAAAGTTGCAGAAAGCCATTATGTAGGTTAAGTGAATCAAAGATAGATCAAAGGTAGTTCCGCAAGGAACTACCCCAGGAGCACAATGAAGACTTGTGGTTTATCTCTTCATGCCCTGCAAAGATGTAGTGCTTTCATCACTGTTGCCACTGCTCTCAGAAATGGCAGTATTTCAAGTGTTAAGGAACAGAAGCCAATTGCCAAGCCCTGCCACCCCCCTAAAAGTTGACCAGCATTTTCTCTCATGGGGTGGGGGGAGCTGTTCTTTGGTTTCTGGGAGCAACTTGAAACCACAAAATGTTCCTGAAAATGAATGAAAATAGTGGTTGAAAAAAGGGCACAAATAACTTACAGGAAAGACAATAGTTTGGTGGTAGAGCACCTACCTTGTATGCAGAAAGTCCAGATTCAGTCTCCAGATAGGGCTGGGAAGAAACCCTTGTCTGAGAGCTGCTGCCAGTCAGAGTACACACAACACTGACCTAGATGGACCAATAGTCTGACTTTGTAGAAGGGAGTATCCTGTGTTCATATGAAAAAGGAGAAAAGAGAGCAAATGGCATGAAGTCAGAGGGCGCAAGAATAGATGGAAAGGGAGGTTCTTTTCACCCATGCCAGCCTGTTACATAAAGATAAGGAGTGGCCTGCCTTCTCGTTAGTGGGGAAAATGAATTCTTGTTCAGAACCTTATTCTCAAACTAGAAAGGCACAGTGAGTCTCCAGTGCACTCAACACCCAGTGAGGCTTCCCTTGTTTGTAACAGCCATACTGACCTTTCCATCATGCCAAGGACAAAAGAGGATAAAACAATAAAATTTAGGGCAGAGAGATGGGAAGTTTCAAAAATGAAGGCTAGAAGCTTGATGCTATAGGAAATCACTGTAAAAGCTGGTTCACTACTTGGTACTTTTGACTTTCCCCAGAGAGCGGTCCTGGGGTGGCAACAACTTTGAGAGGCCAGGACCAACAGAGAAAAGGGTGGAAGTAGATAAGGTAAAGTATCCACCCACTCTTTGAGTTTTTATTTTTGCTCTTTTGAGTTTGTTTGGGTTTTTTCCCCTGATATTTTCTGCCATACTTGGAGATTTTTTTTTTTTCACTTTGTCTTCATGATTCTGTCTCTAACTCTCTCCTTTTTCCTCCACTTCTAGGAGGTAACCAGGAATATGGATTCTGTGTTCAAAGAACTTCTTGGAAAAACAAAAAACATGGGGGCTGATGACCCCCTAAACTTCTCTGAGCCACAATATCCCCCAAAGAGCATCCTTGTTGGCAAGAAAGGCTCTACCCCAGCTAAACAGGGCTCTTCAAACAGGGTACTCCTGCGTGGCAAAGTAGGCTTCAAGTCCTCTGGGAATGGAGAGTGAGCCAGACTTGGGAGGGGAAGGTGCGTCCCCAACTTGACCTGCCCAGTCTTATGATTTCCCCCACCTCCCCCTTCCATCATGTTCTTCATCCCAGCTCAGGGCAGATGTCTCTCTCTCTCTCTGCTGCTCCAGCTGCAAAATAATTTGGGAGGGTGGTAGGAAAGTTAGTGATTTTTATGGGAATTTAATTTCCAAGCCAAAAGTTTAACTTGCATTTGCTATACAGCGTCCTCATGCTTGGAAGGTAAATCTAAAGGTTTTAATTTTGTGGATGTGAGCAGTTGCATACGAAGGCCATTTGGCACCCAGGGCCCATAAAAATTTGGCACCCCTGTAACAAAAATCATTTAATAATTAATAAATAAATAAAAATTATTATAATTTATTATTGAATCCAGATTAGCCATTCCCCCAGCAGATCAGAGCATCCCCCAACACATTTTCCCCTCTCCACACAAATAGCATCCTCCAGATTAGCAGCCCTTCCTCTTTTCTACAATGAAAAAGTCCAAGAACAAACAGTGGTTCCTGGTGCTAAAAAGTGCCATTCTATACTGTATTATTGTTGACCCTGTGCCATGGGTTTAGCACTCAATGGAAGTGCATTCTGCATACATTCAGAGGCAACTCCATTTTATTACTGCACCTAGTTTAGTCTGTGTCAGATGCAAACATTCAAAATAAGAGGCAACACAGAGATATCTGCAGTCTATTGTGGGGGGGTTGTGATGGTAAAAGGGACATTGCTTATGTTCCATGGAGTTGAAATATAGAAATGAGACATGTCTTTAAAAAAAATTAGGGCCTCCTTTAAGGGAATCTGGCAACCCTATTGTCACAGAAAGTGCTAGTAAATCCAGCTGCAGAGATTCCCCCATGCAAGTAAAAATCTCAAACAGTGTATATGACTTAACGAGAGCCCAATCCTATGCATGTCTACTCAGAAGTAAATCCCATTGTAGCCAATGGGGTTACCCCCAGGTAAATGTGATTAGATTGCAGCCGGAACCTAGCTGAGCAGCATTGCCATTGTATGGAGATGCTAGAGAAAAAATGCAAAGACAACGCTAATATATTTACTGAAAAGAAAACTCCAGCCAATTTCATAATCTCTTGGAGTCTCATTCATTCTTTTTCATGAATTTGTCAAAATTGACAACAAATGCATAGTAGCCCAAAAGAGGAGACATAGGGCGCAATCCTAACCTGGGCTAGAGCAGGCAGGCCAGCAAGTTTGGGGCCAGAAGCTGCATCCAGCGCAAGTTTGGGGCCAGAATACTTTCCCCTTACCGCATGTGGTGCTGCACTGGCCCCAATGTGTCTCCTTGGATCTGCACCACCTCAGAGGTGGTGAGAGAGCCAGAGGCTACTCCGTGCCACCCAGGAATGGGGTCAGGATCCAACATAACTACTGGATCCTGACCCCACCTCCCACCTGCCCCTAGGAGTGCCTGTTGTACCACCTTCCCGTCCTCCTCAGACCCCTGCATTGCCCAGGCTTGGCCACCACAAATGTAACCTGCTGGGCCTGGATCCGGCCCGAGGAGGCCAGCACAACTCCTTGCATTGGCTCCCCGACTCCTGAGCCAACGCAAATGTGCCTTATGGCACGTTTGAGACACCCCCAGGGTCAGCACAAATGACGTGTGCTGCCCTAACCCAGAGATTAGGATTGCCCTAACAGCTACATAATGTGTGTTGTGTGTGCATAGACAGGCAGGTTGTGGCTTTTTTCTCTCAGCTTTAGAAACTAATCTACATAACCAGCAGATGCTGCCACCCACATCACACTGAAACTTCCTTTTTGGTGGGTATTTTTGGGAGATATTTATTCCACTATCATATTTTCTAAATCACTCCATCATTAAAGGTTTTAAAAGCAGTGACTTATTTCCAACAGGCCATTATATAGCCGAACAGTAGTCATTGGTGTGAAACATAAGGAACCCCCTCCCCACATTTTCCAAACAGGCAATTTTTTCCATCCCTTTGACTATTTTGTGTGTAGCATCTAAAAATTTCTGACCACTTAAGGTTGCAATCCTAACCACACTTTCCTGAAAGTAAGCCCCATTGAACAAAATAGGACTTACTTCTGAGTAGGCCTGGTTAGGCTTGTGCCCTAAGACTAGCATCTAACCAATTAAGACTAGATAGTTTTTGTATCACACTGTGAAATGAAATTTTATAGAAAAGAAATACATTAAAGCAGCATCACACACACACACACACACACACACACACTCATCATGTGACAAATGTTTTTGGGGTTTTTTCTGGCAGCTATAACAATCAGGACTTGGGGAAGGGCAAGCAGCAAAAATAAACAAAAAAACCCATAGGCTCCCCCAGGAAAATCAGGGCGAAAGGCATGCATGGTTTAATTAGGAGGCAATCTGAACTTCACAACCTGTCTCAGCCCAGTACTTTTGTCCCAAACAGGCCATTACATAATACTTGCCTCGAAGCACTGGAGGGGAAGGGGGGGGCAGATAGGGCTGTGCCCTGAGGGGGTGAGGAGATTTCTGCAGGGGAAGTGCAGGGGATTGACAGTCACCCACCTACGAGCTGGCGCTGAATTAGAAAACTTCACAGAGACAGGACAAGAAATAAAACTGCGCAGGGATAAGTCCCAACCCTCCAAGTCGAAACCAAGAATAACGAGTTCCTTTCCTCCTCCTCCCAGCCAATCAGAAGGAGGTTAAAGGAGAGGCGAGGGGGGTGCTGCAGAGGCCTACCAATAGCTGCAGTTGGCGGGGTGGTGGTGGTAGTGGTGGGGGGAACTGTACAAAACTAAGTCCCAAATCCTGACCAACTTTCCAGCACTGGCATAGGTGGCAATGCAGTTGGGTGGCACTCACAGAGGCGTCCTCAAAGTAAGGGAATGTTGGTTTCCTTACCTAGGATCTGCATTGCCCTTATTTTGGTACTGGAAAGTGGACAAAGTGGAAAGTGGACTCCTGTGCACATTTTCCTGGGAATAAGCCCCATTGACTATAATGGGACTTACTTCTGAGTAGACCTGCATAGGCTTGGGCTGTAAAAGTGTTGCTGAGCAGGAAGAGTCCTTGCCAGTTCCTGTCCTCTCTGTCCCCTGCCAGGGTTGACACAACCCTGGCTGTTGCCGCCATGCTCACACGCTGCTGTCAGGTGATGGGGGGAGCAGGCTGGCTGGCTCTCCCCATCACCTGACAGCAGTGTGTGAGCACCGCGGCAACAGCCAGGGTCACCATATTGGGAGTGGGGGACAACCTTTGTGTCAACCCCCACGCTGCCCTGCAGTGTGATACCAGAGGCCACCTCAGCGCCTGCTTTAGTATGCCAATGGATGTGGGTGCATCTTTAAATATATGACAATCCTAATGTTTTGGGCCTGACACCAATCCATTCAATCCCTCCTCTGCTATTAAGGGATTTGCGCTTGGATTTGCATGTGACAGCAGTGAAGAGGGATGGGGTATCAAGATTCCTTCATTCTTGGTTTGTGGGAGGGGAATAGTGTCTAGTGGGTTACAATGCAAGGTGTCTGAAGGGGAGGGCTCTTTTTTAAAATGTGTGTTCTGTTCCTAACATGCTTCACACAGGCTTTCGCCAGCTGTGTTCCTTGACCCCTTTCCACAGTATTCCTTGATGCTTTGCACATTTGTCTGAATCTGTAATCTCTTCCCCCACACACTCCATGATTCAGTCTTATCCCTGCACGCATCATCACCCTCCAACACTGGGGCAATAAGTAAGGGGGACATATTTGTGGGAGGGAGTCCATGTGTCAATTCTTTCCTCTACACCCAAGATGCAGTTTGTTTAACCCCCCTGCCCCTGCACCATCCTTTTTGGGGGTTTTGGTTTTGTCTCAACCACTCAGTATTAATCAGGACTGTGTGTACTCTGTGCATTAAAATTCTGTCAAGAAAGGCTGGATTCTGCAAACTGTATAAATTATGCAAACTTGTAGGAATCCTCTTTTTCAAAATTTATTCTGCTTGTGTTAGTCATGGGGATGTGCAAAGAACTACTCAGAGCACTGATATGCTATATTTTCACTAATAGAAATCTTATCCAACCACTTCTCTCGTTTCCAAAATTTTATCAGGCATTGAACATAGTCAAGTGTATCTTTGCAGCCATAAAGGGCTAGAAACATGCTTTTTAGAAAAGAAGAAAGCTGAGACTCTCAGGAAGCAGAATTCTGTTCCCAGAATTTTCTGTGCTTCACAGAATTGCAGCGTATGCACAGCCCTGGTATAATAATCCTGTTTTCTATTATCAGAACTCTTCTGTATTGTGATCTCTTCTTGCTGCCCTTTTTCTCTGTTGCAATAAACTGAATTTGTAAACTCTCCACTGAGAGTGCCAGCCAGATGGGATTTTATACAAATAAACAAGACACTGAAAGTTTGCTTGGACTTTTATTTTAATACAAAGCAGAATATTTAGAAAACATCATCATTTGTTCAAAACCAGAATTGGTGCTAATTGCTGGACTGAAATTGGGGATTGCTGGTGATTCTTGGATGAAAGGGTGATGTCTGTTCCATTCCTCAGGACAAAGAAAAGATTTTGAATTAATTGGCTTTTTTTAAGCCTAATAGTTAAGTTTGACCTAAAACCAAAATCACTCTAGTGAAGAGGAAAAACCACCTCCTTAGTTAAAATATGTTTAGGTGCCAACCCTCTTTGGAAAAACCACCCTGTATCCTAACGCATATGATTTGAGAGTAATCTGAGGCCTTCAGGCAGACTGGCAAGAAAGGGCTGCTATTTACCTCCTTCACTTGTGGAGCCTAGGCAGAGCTCTATTAATATTATACCATCTATGTAACAGATAAGAGGGCTGGTCCTTGCCCTGAGGAGCTCACAGTCTAGAAATAGACCAAAGGGAAACAACCGAGAGAGTGGAGTGGAGGCAGGGTCAATGGGAAGAATGTGATTGTTTCATCTACACATACTTAGGCTTAGGGCGCAATCCAGACCTTGACTTGGGCCGGCGCAAGTCCGTTGCGCCAGTCCAAGAGGATCACTAATGTGCCATAAGGCATGTTTGCACCTCCTCAGGAGGAAGCCGGGCCAGCACTCATAGAAGTGCCGCCCTGCGGAGGCCGCTGCAAGCCTCCGTGCTGGCTTCCTCAACACAGGTTGTGTCAGCCCAGCTGGGCAGACACAAGGAGAAAAGGGAGGTGGGAGGGAGGCATTCCTGGGCGGGGGGAGGGCGGGTGTTGGGTGGGCAGGAAGCGGGAGGCAGGGCTGGGATCCAGCAGTTATACCAGATCCCAACCCCTGCTCCTGGGGAGAATGGAGCAGTTCCAAGCCACTCTGCTCTCCTCGGACTTGTGCCACCTCAAGAGGTGGCGCAAGTCTGAGGAGACCCATAGGGGCCAGAAGCCCTTACCCAGAGGTAAGGGGAAATGTTTCCCCTTGCCTTTGGCTGAGCTGCTTATGACCCCTATCCTGCACTGGATACAGCGCAAGCCTCTTGGCTTGTGCAGGATAAGATTGCGCCCTTAGCTGCAGAAAGGTAGAGGGGCTGGCTAAGGGGTTGTGCCACAGGGGTCGTGTCACAGAAAGTGGATCTTGTGGCGGGATTTGAAGAGAATAGGAGAGGAAGCAATACGAAAGAAAGAATTTCAAGCATATGGGGGCAGCAAGCGTGCTGCTGTTTGTGCAGGTATGTGGTCTGATCTCAGAGGGCTAGGAGGAGGGGGAAAGGGATTGCAGCACTCTTTCCCCATGCCTTTTAATATGGATGTTGATGACATAGTGCTGTTATTTTCTCCATTGGGAAAGGCAGTAATGTAACAGGAGGGGGCTGGTCTGCCCTGGGTACCAGGCCGGAAGGGGGTGCCACATGATGCTGAACCAAGATGGCAGCAGGGAGCAGAAGCAGCAGCTCCTCCTCCTCATGTTTCAGGCTGGCAGCGCCTTTCCCTGGCTGGTAAGTGATTTGCCTTCTCATTTGGTGGAGAGCCTCCAAAAGGGAAGGAATGGGCATTGGCAGCCCAAATGTGAAGCCTCCTCCTCGTATTTTAGTGGCTGCCTCCTCCTCATGTTTTGGAAACATGAGGAGGAGGAGGAGGAAGCGGCAGCTTCACAATCTAGGTGTTGCTCCCCATTCCTTCCTTGGAGGCTGAATGAGAGCTGCTGCTGCTGCTACCACTTCCTGCTCCAGGAGAACCCACAAGTGACATTACGACATCACTGCCTTGGGCTCTGCTGCCTCTAGCACCGCCTCTGGGGAAGGGGCAACAATGATAGACTGAAGGTGACAGGTATCATAGCGTTAAAGGGATAGTACTGCAGTGATGAGCCAGGCAAAAACTTTATTGTGTGGTTATTAGTCTTGGGAGAGGATGGACCCTTGATAAATACTGAGATAATTACATTATGAAACAAAGACAGCCTTTATTCTGTACACAGGGGGAGCCCTACCATAATGCAATGTGAGGTGGCTGCCTCAGGCAACAGATGTTGAGCACCAGATGTTCAGTGGGAAAGTGAAGCAACCGATGAGGCAGATTCCACTTGCGAGTGTCTCCCATATAAGCCCCACTGCAACAAACAGGAACTCTTATAGTGGTGCTCATGCCTGGCTTCTCTATTTAAAAGTGGGAGAAATTTCCAGTTCTGCCTCATGAGAATTAGTGTGAGTAGGCAGGAGCAGCTAACTCATTCTGTCTTGAGTTAGCCCTGCTTTTGCAAAAGCAGATACAGTCATTTGTGGGGAGAGGGGCTCAACGGGCCAGGCAGCTTGTGCCAGTAGGAGGCATTCAAGTCAGCATCCAGCCATCTTGAAAGACATAAAAACAATAAAATAGTAAAGAAACTCAGGATTTACTCAGCACATCATAACCCCACCACAAAAATGAACAAATCTTTTGTGTGTCGCTTTGGAGGTCAGGGCTCTAGCTGGGATCCTGGCCCAGAGACAAGAAGGCGGCAGTGGCAGTCCTGTATGAGGACAGAGTCTCAGTCCTTGATGCGTTCCTTGCGCAGGGCCACTCGGATGTCACTGCAAACCTTTCCCACGGCTTCAAAGAGTGGGTTGCAGAAGGTGTGTATGCACAGAGCATAACAGCGCCCACAGCACTGCACCTCTATGAGATAGCTCTTGATGCAGGGCACAGCCCACCAGATGTGGCAGAAAGAGACACAGGCAAAGAGGAAACCCCAGAGCAAGGCAATCGGCACGCCCAGCACCCCTGATAGAATCCTGTAGCACCAGTACTTGCTGACGGTGAAGGTGGTGTTGCTGGCCTTCCACACACCATCGAAACTGTGGGTCCCCTCTGGCTCAGCGATCACATCTTCAAAGTCCACCTAACAAGGTTGAAGGAGAGACTATGAGCCAGGCTGGGCTTCAATTTCATCAGGACACGAAGATGTTTGAAGAAAAAGAGTGCTGTTGAGCATGCATGGGATGCTTTTTCCCTACAGCTGGGTGACTGCAATAAGGCTTACAAACCTATACATACTTACCTGGAAGCACTGGCGTCCCTAGGGGATGCAGGGGGTGCGGGCCGCACCAGGTGACATGCTGGGGGGGTGACACGCTAACATCGCGGGGTTAGGAGCTACCGTGTCATGCCATACACCGTTGGATGCGGAATGGCCAGCGGAGTGCAGTGCAAAAAACGGAATTGAAATCGCTCCTTTCGTTCAAAAGTTATGGTCAAAAAACCGGAAGGAAAAAATGCATGGAGCCCTATGGAAAGTGAAAGTGAGCCGTATCGCGCGTTTACTCGCGAGTAGGCGTACTTGCCATAGTCCGTCGGAAAGGGCAGGCTGAGAGGAATCCAATGACACCACAATGGTCCCGATCCAATGAGTGCAGCCCCAAAAGTCTGATCCGTAAACGAAGCCACGTGGCCACGTTTACTCACGAGTAGGCGGACTTGCCTTAGTGGAGGCAGGCTGAGAGGCTCCAATGACATCAGAATGGTCTTCGTCCAATGAGTGCAGCCCCCAAAAACACCAGAGAAGGAGGTTCCTCCCTCCCAGCTGCCTCCCTCCCAGTCTGTGGAGCCCTATGCAAAGCAAATCAGCCACATGGTAACGTTTACTCGCGAGTAGGCAGACGTCCCTTGGCTAGTGGTCAGGCCAGGCAAAGGGGAATGTGAGGACACCAGAAGGGTCCCAATCCGATGGAGTTGCTCTAGAAGGCAGCCTCCCACCCCTTAAAAAGAACAAAAAAAGAGGCTTGAACTGGTAAGGGGAAAGTTTTCTATTTTGCACTTGTGAAGCCAGGTGGGTCTTTATTCTGATGTGCCTGAAATAGAAAAACTTTAAACGGGGCAATGGGGAGGGCTGCAAATCTCACTGATTCTTTTTTGGGGTGTTGTTATTGCAGGCAGACTACAGACTCCAATGACAGCTGTGGGACTTACTTCAGAGTAGACATGCATAGGATTGGGCTCACAGGCTGCAATCCTACCCACTCTTTCCTGAGAGTAAGCTCCATTGACCACAATAGGACTTCAGAGTAGATTCACTTGGTGCAACAGAACTGGCTCCCCCTTATTTAATTATTTTATTTTAATTTAATTATTTATAGTTATTTATTTTAATTTGCTTGATGTTGTCACTTCTGGCCATGGCATCACTTCCAATGGGTCCTGGACAGATTGTCATTCTAAAAAGTGGGTCCCAGTGCTAAAAGTTTGAGAACTGCTGAAATAAGGTGTTAGTAAGTTGACACAAGGTGTGTGTGAGAGAGAGACTCTACAAGTTTTCAAAATAACTAAAAGCAGAATTTGGAGGAATAAGACCATCATGTTATATATCAATCAATGTGTACTTTCATGCAGAATGCAATGAAACAAACCACATTGAAATATCTGTGTTCTAACAAAAGGTACAGCCAAAAAAAATTTGGGGGCGGGGTGATGGTACATCACCATGGCCACCTGGGGCGTTGCCCCACCCACTACATGGGGTGACACGCAGGCCTCCCACACTGGGTGATGCAAATCCTAGTGACGCCACTGCCTGGAAGTAAGACTCCCTGAAACCAATGGGACTCACTTTTCAGTTCACATGTGTAGATTGTGCTGCAAGTCCCATATGTCCGTGGTTAAGAGGAAAAACTTCCAAGTACTGGTAGGTGACTATGCTTGAGCCCCAACTACAATCACATGCAAATGGAAATAACATGGCTACTTATACTGGAACCAAAGCCGCTTCAGAGAGGGGATAATTTTAGAGTAGAGAAGCATTAGGGGGGCAGGTGCTTAACCCTTCTCTCATCTGCCACTATTCCACTGTAACTCCCCTCCCTTAAACTGCTTTTTCCCCTGTCATGGGTTTCAGACTCATGCATGCTCTCACATAGTACCTGTATCTTGAATACTGTGGAGGAAAGCACAGAGTTGCAGGAGAATGAATTGCAGTAGAAAAGCAAAGGCTAATCTGCCTCTGCACTCCAAATTGCCCCCTTGCAAAGTTTCTTTTCTCTACAACAGTGTTCTTCAACATTGGGGTCAAGACAAGGGGGTTGTGAAGCCTCAGTTGTGGGCTCCCTGCAACTTGAGGGAATGAAAAAGGTCAAAGACCACTGAACTAGAGCACCACCAGGTCAAGGGGAAGGCATCTGGTGTACCCTGTCAGGTACCAGGAGATTGTGCCCCAGTCCTGCTCATGTTCATAGTAATTGTGCTAAAATAGCTTTCACTAGTGCCAAGCTTTATGGTAACTTTCTCTACTTTTCTAATAATATTCAATTACAGTGGACAGTGCTGGGAGGGTGTTAAAGGGGGTGGGGAGTGGGCAGTAATGAGTTGGTGGATAGGATCCTAGGACTGGAAGTGGGATCAATGGTGGGGTTCTAGTCTCATATTTTATTATTGGGGTCAGGGCACAAAAAAGGTTGAAGACCACTGCTCTACAAGAAGCAGAACCCTAGTGTTGTTGTTTTTTTTTACCCCACACCACAAAGAGCCAGAAGACCCAGGATGTCCCGGGCAGTTAAAAGGGGTGCAGCAACCCTGGGAAACTCTGCCCTAAGCAGATTCTGTGTTTCTGGTTTCTTCTGTCCTTCATTGTCAGTGTCTTCATCTTTGAGTTGTTCTTTTTAAGAAAAACTTCCTTAGCTCATCTCTTGTCTAAAAAGAGATATTTAACACACATTTGGTGTGCGCTGAACATGCAATGTTGACCATGTCCAGTTCAGCTGACCATGTCCAGTCTACTTTAGGGAGTGTCTCCGCCCAGTTAAATAATGAGGAGGGGGAGGAGGTCTTGCTTTGGGTACCAACTTCCCATGAAGTACCAGAGAAAGCATCAGAGCCTCTTACAGGCAGGGGTTCTGTGAAATCCCCTTTTGAGGAAAGTGCACTACTGTATTACTTGTTTTTCCTGCTATTTTGGAGAGCTTATTGAAATTGAGGTATGCCTTTAATTCCCTCATGAGTCAAGGAGAAGTGACCCCTTAGGTAGTCACCTCATTAGGGCCAACGAAGTAGGAGATGGGCAGATCTGATCCATGGGGCCCAATCCACCTGAACGTTCTCCTGTGCAAGCTTCACCAAGGAGGCTTGGGAACTCCCCATTCCATCCACTAGAATGGATGGGAGCTGCATTAGAGATGGCTGTTATTTCCTAGTGGGTGATGGTCCATGGTTGTTAGTGGAAGGAAGGGTGCCACTTCAAATTTTCTGCCTCGGGCTCTAAAAGGTTGTCCTTGCATGAGCCCATCTTTTGCAGGAGTTTTCTCTGACATGGATCAGAAGAAATGATGATGTTTTGTTGATTTGTACATTGTACTGCTTTTATATTATATCAGCTGCTGGAAGTAATCCTGGTTTTACCAGGAAGGATGAGATAGAAACATATAGTGAGCAATTGCCAAATAAAGTTATGCAGAAACATACCAGGTATCCTAACCAAAGGGTTAGGACAGTATGATCAGCCTTAAGTTGACTGAACATAAGTATTAACCATCTGGCAATTTATAGAATTCTAATAGTTGAAGAGAAACCAGCCTCCAGTCCTACTCCTAGTCAGAGGCATTCATAAATTGTTATTTATTGATCATAAATGGCTATTATTACATGATCACCTGTGGCAAGTAAGAATCACCACTAAGTGACCGACCAGACAGACCAATTTGTAAATTGAAAGATTTGTTCTCTTTCTCTCTTCTACCCCCATTTCAGGCTATTGAAGTGGATTGGTGAACTGGTACCAATTTGCATGGGTTAGAAAAATGCAAGATCTATTTTCAAAGCTGCTGTATCTGCCTGGTTGGAAAATACATGTTGCAGTCACCTAGCTGAAGTTAAACAAGTCTGACAGCCCAATCCTATGCATGCCTATTCAGAAGTAAGTTCTATTGAGTTCAATGGGGCTTATTTTTGGAAACTGTGTACTGTATAGCACTGGGACCCACTTTTTAGAATGAGAATTTGTCAGGACCCACCAGAAGTAATGTAATGACCAGTAATGACATCATCAAGCAAGAAAATTTTTAACAATCCTAGGCTGTAATCCTACCTACACTTACTCAGGAGTAAGTCCCATTGACTATCATTGTTAAAAGAATATACATAGTAGCCTGTTAAAAGTACAGGTCTGTAACATTTCCCCAAAAGCAGTCACTCAGGATGGTACCATTAAGTCTAATATATTAAAAATAAAATATTGAAATGAATATTTCACCTGAAATTGGCACCTAGTGAGTCCCAACCCACAGCAGTTGGGACACTGCTGTATACGATTGCAGTCTGCTTAGCATGGTCATTGCCTGAGTGGAAGACTGCTTGGGAACACCCATGGGGTGTTAAGTATTAATAATGAACGCTATTACTTAAGTGCTTGCAATATTTAGATGTTCCCTCCACCACAGCATACTTCTTGTGAACCTTTTTTTTAGAACAGCATTATATAAATATTTTTAATACTACTGTACTCTGAATCCTTCAATTGCAGAGCTATACTAGGAGAAAAATAAGAGCTGTTGAAAAGTCAGCAGGAATCAAAATTACTAAGGGCAACTTAGAGCAAGTCACTCAGACTAAACTTCTTCACAGATTTGTTGTTATGTGGTAACCAATTGCTCTGAGCAACTTGCAGGAAGGACAGGATACATGTGTAGTGAAGAAAGTAAGAAAACTGACAATGTCCTCCTGAATAGGATGAAAAGAGTGAGGGTAAATGGTAAATCCACTGTACGGGAATGGAAGTTCAACTGTTTCCCCAGTCAGCTTTACTGGAGGGGTAAGCTGGGGTCCCATTGTACCCCCTAAAATAGACAACTGGCAAAGTCTCATGGCCACAGCTGCCCCCCTTTCCTGTCTCAGGTGGGCATCTGAGACACCTGATGGTACATCTCAAAGGGCCTAGTTAAGTCCAGGCATTGATCCCCCCTATGGCCACCCTCAAGCATGTGTGGGTCTACAAGCCTATCATGCTTTGGAGCAATGCTGAGGAAGACAGACACAAGTGTGAGTTCCAGAAATAGATGCCACTTCAAATTCTTTTAAAAGAGAAGGAGAGATAATGACCACTGCTAGACTTTGAAGTAACTTACACATGAGCTATTTTCTCAATCATTTTTCCCGTTTTAAAAATTGTTTATGGAGTCTTTAACTGTCTGACTTTTAACTAGCTTTGTTGTCATGCAGTGTGTGTGCATATGTGTGTGCACACATGCCTGGCATGTTTGGATTAGGTACAAGGCACACACATTCTGTTCTGAGAAAAGAAATCCGTCTAGTGGACTTTCCCTCAACACTCTTCATGCCTGGAACCCCCTCCCACCCGTCTCTCCCTGTCAAAGTCTCTTCAAAACTACCTTTTTCCCCCTCTTTTCCCTCATCTCCCCCCCCCCCCCCCAGTCTTCACAAAACCTCAGGCATTGCCTGGCAATTTAAATTTTAACAAGAGTCATGTTTTTGAATAAGCCCTGATCAGGCAACAACAGTGTATCCACTTATTCATACAAACCAAGATCTAAAAGACACTTTGAAGCCAGCTTTGTCATCACAGTAAATTGCATGAGAGGGTTAAAAAATTCAGAACCTACGTTCACATCATAAGTAAAAAGGGGTGTAAGAGCTGTTTGCCCGAGTCTCAACTCAGGACAAAATGGCTGAGGTGTATAATAGTGGGAAGATGGGGCAACTTGGGCTGGCAGCCTATTCTGGGAGCTGGATGGGAAGGGGCTTATGCCTGGATTAGGCCCGTCTGCCCTTAGTCAATGCATATGTAACTGCATCAATTCCTTGTTACCCTTGTGTTTCTCATTGTTTTGTTCTCTCATTATCTACCTTGAGATTGTAAATTTTACAGAGGCAGGAACAGGGGTGGTGTCAGGTCAGACACTGGGTCCATCTGGGCCCACAGACGGTACACCTGGCCAGTACTTCTGAATGCTCAGCACTGCTGAAAGCTCAGCATCAGTGCAGTGATACCACCAAGTGCACCATCAGGGAGCAGGTAGGGAGGGCCATAGGGAGCCCAGTGCAGGGCTTTTGCCCCCCAGCCACCAGCAGTGAAGAAGGACTTGTCACTTTCACTGTTTTTCTTCCTTTTGTTTATGCTGTAGTGCACTCCACACTGATAGTACTGTCATGTATAAACTAATAAAAAGGGGAGGGAGATCACTACTGTTGCACCTGCTGTTTTGCCCGCAATTTAGAGTGGCTAGCTATTGTGAAGGGTGGTCAGAGAAACAGATCTCTCCTTTCATTCCTGTCTGCAGAAGGTAGCTTTCATACTCAAGTCACTTGGGAAAGCTTGACTCACCCCATTCCACCCTCTCAATTTAAGGGAAAGTTTCCTCACCACCCGCCACCCGTTCCTTCCACCATCCACTATAGGAATGCTCTCACCTTTACAACCTCTTGGTTGATCTGCTTGGGGTCTCTTTCTACCAAATTAATCTCTTTGGTGAGGGGGTCCCAGGAATCCACCTTCCCCAGGTTCAGTTCTTCTTCTTGCTGGGCCATAGCTGCAGGCCTTTTCCTGCTCAGCTTCTTTGCCTCTGAAGAGCAGCAGCCAGTTGTCCCTGGCTGTCAGGCTGGAGCTGCCTCTCCCCTTTCTCTCCCACCTGCTAACATTTTCCTCACTGCAGCTCATACATAGAGAAATCTGTGCTGAAAATAAACCTCCCTGGAGCCAGAATGCATCTGCCGCTGGCTTAGGGCAGGGTTTTTGTAGCAAGGCTTAGTATAGTTGATAGCATCGTAAAGGCCCTTTTAGAAATTTGGAGTGGCTGCATGTAGTTGTTAGAATACTGTTCCTATAGGCCCCACTAGGAGAAGAGAAAAAAAGTCTTTCTGCTGCTGGAGCAGCTGAAGGCAGGCAACAGTTTTAAGAGAGCTGAAAGTGGTGTTCAGACAAATTAATGTGGTTTCATTATTGTCTCTGATAATGCCGGTTTTGCAGCACGACAAAAACCTGTGTACAGTTTTTGCAGAGATGACTGTGGAATGAGCATGTACACCATGGGTAACAATACACATCTAACCACATCTGTCCCTTGGGGAAGGCAGCCGGGGTGGCTGCCCCAGACCCCACATTTGGAAGGGCCCTGCAGAGTGGTGCACCTCATTTCTTGTCTCCCAGTCTCATTGCAGAAAGAACCACCTCAGAAGCAGTGATAGTTAGAAGGCTGGGTCTGGTCTGTGCCCACTTCTGTAGCAAAGTGCTATGGCCTGAGCAGAGTCGGAGACAATCCTATGCACGTCTACTCAGAAATAAGTCATTTATTTCAGAAAGACTTACTCCCAGGTAATTTTGTATAGGATTGCCTTGCCCTAAAATAGCAGTTCGCAAACTTTTCAGTACCACGACCCATCTTGTCTTCCTTGACAAGGCAATGCTTGCAATGCTCCTTTTGGTGCAGCCATACAGCAGGACCCAGAGGCCTCTTCCAGGTTGTGCTGGGCCAGTGACCCACTCTGCTGGCAATACAGGCACCAGAATGGCCTGTAGAAGTATCTACAAACGACCTCCAATCAAACTGGAGGCTGCATCCAAAATCCAGAAGGCACTCCAATTTGGAGCCAACCTGCAAGAGTGGGACAGCAACTGTTACCCTGCACATGCCCGATCTCATCTGATCTTGAAAGCTAAGCAGGGTCAGGCCTGGTTAGTACTTGGATGGGAGACCACCTGGGAATACTGTAGGTGCTGTAGGCTTATACCATAGTCTTTCGAGACTGAAGGCTGCCAACCATGCAAGGGTGGGCAGGGGGGTCAGTGGGTCATGACTCACACTTTGGGAAACCCTGCCCTAAAGGAAGGAAGATGGAGTTTTGCTTTATGTTAAAAGTAATTATAACAGGCACATGTAGTGCAGAGGCGACAGGTGAGGCAGAACTGCCCCTTGTCTATGGACAAGCATCACAGCCACCCCACCCACTTACACCTGAGGAGGCTCTCCTTACACCCAAGAAAGCAGGTGTATAGGAGATCCTCCTTGGATGTAAAGAAAGCCTCCTCAGGAGTAAGGAGACCCTCCTCAAGTGTAAGCAAGTGGGGCAGCTGTGGTGCTTTTCCTCTGGCAACAGGGCAGTTCTGCCTCACCTGCCGCCCCGCACTGCATGTTCCTGCTGAGTAGTTTACTAGCCTCTGGCCTACTCTAGTATTTAGAAATGGTTCTCTCCTCTTACTCTCAGATGAGTCAACTTCTGGGGCGGACCATAGCTGGGGAATCCTCCATTGTGCAGCTGTCTCTGGGATTGATGGCAACTATGTGCAGCTAGATAGTGGCTTCCAGC
Source organism: Tiliqua scincoides (assembly GCF_035046505.1). Classification (NCBI taxonomy): domain Eukaryota; kingdom Metazoa; phylum Chordata; class Lepidosauria; order Squamata; family Scincidae; genus Tiliqua; species Tiliqua scincoides. Next base: position 115,157,663 of record NC_089822.1, read on the forward strand.
CAGCTCAGAGGAGTGGCTGGGAAGTGGAGGTATGTACTTGTAATGCTACACTTGCTGCATATATGCACGAAGCAGGCTTGCTTCCAGCTGAAGCATTAGGGCGCACTCTGGTGATGGGCACTGCCAGCTGAAGTTTGCAGTGTGCTTGGCAGCCACATGCAAAGGAAATATGGCATTTTAAGGTGTTGCTCCTGTCACTATGGAGGTCTGCCTACAGTAGGGAGTGAGATGGGGGTTGGGGAGACAGGGTAAGGCTGCAATCTTGTGTACACTTACTTGAGAGTAAGCCTCACTGAGTTAAATAAAGCTTAACTTCTGAGTAAACCCATATAGGATTGGTTTGTTCCTTACACAAAACCAGCATAGCTATGCAGAATGAAGCAATATAAGAGTATAAGAAGAGCCCTGCTGAATCAGGCCAAAAGCCCATCTAGTCCAGCTTCCTGTATCTCACAGTGGCCCACCAAATGCTTCAGGGATTTGCCAAAAACTTTTGCCTCTGCGCCGGCTTCCTCTCAGATGCTTGCATCGGCCCTACTGGGCCAACGCATGCAGAAAAGGTAGACAAGGGGGAGGTGGGGGGGAGGAGGAGGAGGGAGGAACGCCTGGGCGGGGGGAGTGCAGGAGACAGGCAGCCCCAGCAGTGAGCGGGCAGGGAGCAGGGGGTAGGGCTGGGATGCGGCAGTTATGCCGGATCCCAACCCCTGTTCCCCGGGGAGAATGGAGTGGCTTCAAGCCGCTCCGCTGGCCTCTGACTTGTGCCACCTCCAGAGGTGACCCACTGGGGTCAGCAGCTCTTACCCATGGGTAAGGGGAAAAGTTTCCCCTTGCCTCTGGTTAAGCTGCTTATGCCCACTATCCTGCGCTGGATACAGCGCAAGCCTCCTGGCTTGCCTGTTCCAGTGCAGGATAGGATTACACCCTATGTCCATCAGAGGGCCCACCTGGCCATGTTAACCTCTGAACCCTCATATTCAGTGGCAGTGGTAGTGCCCAACCTATTATCCAGGGTTGGGCAGCGGGTACCATGGTGAGATCAGTGCAGGGCTTTGTCCCAGGGCCTCCAGTAACACTGGAGCAGCTTGAATAAGGAACAGAAGTTTACATGTCCCTGCCGCACCCATACATCTGCTGCAGGGATGACATCAAGCATTGGCCAGATTAAGCCATATTGAGGGCTCACCCCCATCAGAGAGTCCACCCTCTGAACCCTCAGAGGGAGGCAATGGTAGTGTCCTATCAGAGGACCAGGCAGGGGTGCCGCAGGGGCACAGTTCAAATTTTGTCCCAGCAAGCTGGCAATGCCTACATAGCTGTGAGACACTACTGTCCTCTTTGAGGTGCACCACCACCCCTTCGGTTACAAAGCTTTGTTTCTGCACAGCACACTTTAACCTGTGAATGATGCTCTCCCAGGTCATCCCAAGGAACTGGGATTGGTGCCCCCAGAATAGCTTTTGGTCATCCCAAAGGATACACTCAAACCATTGGGAGACTGCTCCCTAGGATTGTGTCTGGCCCAAGGCTTTATTTGTATACACAGCTCACTCTCAAGTGTAACACCCAATATCAATGAGGGCTTCTCCCCTCATTTCTGTATAACTCCATTGGTTCTGAAAACAATCAGGTGAGAAACAAGACAAGCAAGGTTAAAGGGTCCCCATTAGTTCTATCTTGTATGAAATCAAACATCTTCAGAATATCTTCATGAAACACGTTGAAGAGTCTTTGTCATGAAGGTGTCAGGGGAGAGATGGCTGCTGTTAGTCACTTCTGAGTGATGGTTAGGTAGATGGAACTGCAGCAGCGCCCCAGGCTGGCAAAAAGTGGGGCTATTGCCACATCCAGGATACTGGCCCACAGGGTGCGGACTGGAGGCATTGCCATGGTGCAGAGCTGGATACAGGGCATCACACACCTGTGGAAGGAAGGTATAAGACACTAATTACCTTTGCTTGATATACCTCAAGTGTGAACAATCCCAAAACCTTGCTGATTTTTCCCCCAAATACACAACCCAACACCCCAATTAAACTGGTGAGTTGAAATAATTACTCTGATTAGGTGTGTGGTGTGCTTGGAACATGCTCTTGCCCTAAACAATATTGTTTTCATTCATACAGTCAGAATAAAATGGTGACATTTTTTCTAGTTGGTACCACTGTAGTTTGCAAGTGAGGGATTACATTGATCAAATGCTCCTCCATGAAAAAAAATCATTCTGTGTGAAGAAAAAGAAAAAGAAGTCAGGAGAGAAAAAAATGAGGCTGAATCTTTCTCCCTGACAATCTAGTTTGCAGGTAGGTTTTCTCCCCTCTCAACACACACACACAGAGGAGTGAGGAGTGGAGGAGTGTGAGTGGAGCAGGTACATGATTGACCAGGTAATGGAGGAGCAGGTAAATGACTCTTTCCTTCTTTTGCCCTTCCTATCTGCCAGCCACCATGCTTAAGCTGTGCAAAATTTTCACCTTGCCAATTTCATAACAATCTGGCTCTCCCATATTCTTACATTCTTCATATCAGTGCCCTTGGAGTATACATTGCAACCACTTGGGAGCAGCAAATGTGTTGAGAATGGCCTTAGCAACAGAGGAGTGGGTGAACATTTGCTGTCCCTTATTTGAGCTACTTAGAGCTTATTTCACAGGATGATTTCACTTTCCAAAAATTTAGTCCTGCCAACAATTCTTGTGAAATGCAGGCACTCTACCATCTGTTCAAGGCTTCACCCTTCTTTCTGTAGTCTACACACAGGAGAAAAAGGCTCCCTATGTCTCCCTAATAGGGAGGGCAGTGTAGGGTGTAAAGGGCTCTTATACACTGTTAATGCATTCACGCTCCTTCCCTTCCAAGCCAGTAAGAGATCAAAGGCTGATCTGTATACTCAAAGGCTAAGGGTGCAAGCCTAACCAGGTCTACTCAGAAGTAAGTCCTATTTTGTTCAATGGGACTTACTCTCAGGAAAGTGTGGTTAGGATTGCAGCCTGAGTATGCTTTGTATACGAAGCTTTGTATAAGAAGTATATTTTGTACACTCAGCATACAAAGGCTGATTTGTATACTATACTATAGAATACTACGTATAGTATATAGACCTCCTGGGAGATCAGCAGATCTATAATATGATATGGCTGGTTCATCATATGAGAGAGGTTCATCTATGAGGTTGATAGGTTAAGGTTTCCTGAAGGACACCATTTGAAAATCACTGAGCTAGAATATGAATGAATGTGTGCAGGGCTGGATCCAGGTCTGAGAGGACCTCAGCAAAATGCCCCATCCTAGATGGGGCTCCCTAAGGATTGTGGAGATGGGCTTATTTGAGGTGGCCATGGCACTTCGCTTGGCAGTCATTAGCCACCATTCTCTGCCACAATGCCTCCAAAGTAGCACTGGTTCAGGGCAATGTGGAAGAAAAATGGAGTCCACCAGTAACTAGACCCTATCTCTCTAGGGGCCCAAGGATAGAAATAGAGAAACCAGCGGCTGCCGAAGTGTGTTGCTGGGCCTGAACTACAGGCAAGTAACAGGTAAAGCTGTGGTTGGCCCAGAGAGCTTGCAGACACAAAGGGTAAAGGGAGGCAGAGCAAAGAGAATGCACCCCTTCTCCTCACCAGATATGCAGACAGCCTAGGCAGGCAAAGAGGAAGCCTGAGAACAGGGAGACTGGCACGGCGCACAGCAGTGAGATGATGCGATAGCACCAGAGGCGTGAGCTCTCAAAGACGATGTCGCTCCATGTCCAGACCCGGTCAAAGCTGCGAAACGAGGAAGGTTCAGCAAGGATGTCGGAGAATTCCAGCTGCAGGTAGGAATGGGCAATCAGGTCAGTGAGACTTTCCCAGCAGTGGGATTGGATATTAAGAAGTGTAGAACCGAGGATCTTGCAACTTTGATTCTCTTTGTGGCTCTGGGGCATGGGTGGAGAGCAAAAACAGGAGGACTCTATGAGGCTGAAGAAGGGAGAGAGTTGCAAGCCTGAACTCTAACTCTGGGAGGAGCTTGACTCAGTAGCTGATGAAGACACACACAACTCCCATGGGTGGGTGGGAGCTTCGAGTGCACTAGGAAGTCCTAGTCTAGCTTGGAGTCTCGTCTAGCTTGGAGTCTAGGAAGCTTGGAGTCTAGGAAGTAAAAAACTAGGTAGCCTCAACTAAGCATAGGCCACACCTTGCCTCCCCTTGTTACCTTGAGGTGCTGGTTGATCTCACGTGGGTCCCGGGGATCCGCTTTGGGTGGTATGTCTACAGCAGAGTGCAGGAGCCGAGTAGATCCTAGCTCTTGCGGGTGATGGTCTTCTGGGTCCAATTTGTACTCAGTCATGTATTCATCGCTGATCATCTTGCTGGGTAGATTTGAGGTCAACACTGCGAGCACAGCAGCTCACCCGAGAGGGAGATTCCAGGAATGGTCTGGGGCACCTCTTATAATTCTGTCTCCAGTCCTTTTCCTTCTCCCATATGCTATGTATTTTATTGAAATGGTCCTCTTGCTTATCTAATACAGTATATCTATCCTCTCTCCTCTTGCACAGTTTTTCTCTGTCTCTGTGCAGGAACCTGACTCCAGTTCTATTCTCAGCCTTGGGCAGCATAGGCTGAAGGGTGGGGGGAGCTGAGGCGGATGGATCTCAGCAATTGCACGCCCCCGCCTGGTATTTGCAGCCATGGGATGAGCTATGCAACTGAAACAGGGACTATAAGTATGTCACCATCCAACAGTTCCTTCCCGAGGAGCAGAAATGGACAAAAATGGCCCAGCTAAATATATGCAAGGATGGCATCTTCTTGGAACTGGGAGCAGAATAGGGTTGGTGGATTACAGCAGCAGGGCTCACAGCCAAGTAAACTAAATGGGATTTATAGTACACATGGCAGCTAAATGGATTTATTGACATGGGGAACCATCTAGTGGCTGTTGCACATGGAAGACTCCCTTCATGCAGGAAATTGCGTGAATCCTACATGCAGCTTGCTACAGGGAATGTATGTGTGCAAGTCTATTTGACTGGATTTCTTTGCATTACCCAAGAGTCATGACTAATTGTGGCTTCTTGGTAAGGACATACTGTGAAATAGTTGCATGTGTGATTCTCACACGTGATTTTTTTCTATAAGGAGGTATGGTCTGTTGTAGTCTTTGAAGCAGCCCTCATTAATATATATCCTGCCTTTCTTCTGTAGTGAAACTCAAGGTTGTATATATGGGTTTGCAAACAGTCCCCCTTCCATGCACCAATTGGATCTAAATCTGCATAGCCAGCAAGATGGTTGCTTTGTGTGCCCTAAAATCATGCCAGGAATCAGGAATTGTGGGATCATGCCAGGAATCAGATTGTGGGATCAGAAATACCAGTAACCTACTTTAGCCTTACATAAGAACAGCCCCACTGGATCAGACCATAGGCCCATCTAGTCCAGCTTCCTGTATCTCACAAATGCCCCAGGGAGCAACAAAGACCTGCATACAAGGCAACAAAAGACCTGCATCCTGGTGCCCTCCCTTGCATCTGACATAGCCCATTTCTAAAATCAGGAGGTTGCACATACACATCATGGCTTGTAACCCATAATGGATTTTTCCTCCAGATTGTTGTTCTTATTAAACTATAGTGTTGCACTGACTGCCCTTGAAGATGGTAGAGAACAGCGACTGGTAAAGTGAAACTTTTTTTAGGTGGGCTCTGATGCTAAAAAGTTGAGGAACCATTGGTCCAGAAGTTGAAGTTAGTGCAGAATGTGGTGGCCTGCTTTGTTACTGGGATTTGGTGGGTTAAGTCTGCCATGCTGTTACTCTAGCGACTACATTGGCTGTCCATTCAGATCTGAGTCCAATTCAAGGTGCTGGTGATGACCTTTAAATCCCTATATGGGATGGAATGTATCTTAAGGTCTGCCTTCAAAATCCTGCATGTCTCCTACAACTGTCAGATAGGACTCTGCTTAGCTACCACTACCATTTGAAGCCAAGGGGATGTCAGCAAGGTGCAGGGCCTTTCCTGTTGTGGCATTTCTATTTAATCCAGTGTTTCTCAAGCTGTGGGTCAGGACCCACTAGGTGGGATACAGACCAATTTCAGTTAGGTCGCCATTCATTTCAGTATTTTATTTTTAATCTATTAGACTTGATCGTATGTGACTCCATTTGAGAAAATGTTATAGATGTGTACTTTCAACAGGCTACTATGTATATGCTTTTAACAATGATAATTAATGGGACTCCTGGGTACCTGTGGGTAGGATTGCAGCCTAGGATTCTTAAAATTTTTGCTGCATGATAATGTCACTTCTGGTCATGATATCACTTCTGGTGGGTCCTGATAGATTCTCATTCTAAAAGTGGGTCCTTGTGCTAAAAGTTTGAGAACCACTGGTCTAATCACCTCCAAGAAGATCTGAGGGCAGCCCACTCTTTACATGGTTTCCGACAGGGTTTAAAAACACATCTTGTTTTGCTTGGCTTTTGAAGAGGGAGGATGTTCCTAGGGACCCCTTTTTATTTAGTGTGTTTAGGCTTTACTATATACTGTTTTTATGGTTTTGTTGCAGGTCTTGTAATCTGCTCCTGTATTGTTTTCAGTTGTTCTTATTTTATTGTAATTTTATATTTTAATTTTTTAATTGTTATGTACCATTTTGAGCTTTGGCAAGCAGTAGATAAGTCTTTTAAATAAATAAAATAAATATTCCCTTTGATGCAGTAGGTAAACAATCATTTTATAATACAACAGAAAATGAAATGTTTAGATCAAAATAACAGTTAAAATACTGTTAGCTATACCAAGCTCCTTTTAGAACAATGTAGCATGTTTCTTCCAGAAGAATGCTCAGGTTCAGACTTTGGTGGACCATCAGTACGTGACTTTGCATGCCCTCATAGTTCTTATCTGATGCTTATCTGATAAGCATGATCACATCCAATGGTAGACCATAGGATACACTGTGTAGAACACAGGGAAGAGCTGATCTCTTGGTTCCCTACCCTGATCAATACTATGTGTCAGTGACGGGCACAAGAGTTCCACTGTGGTGTAAATATAACATTTCTCTTCAATCTATGTGGATTACATGGCTACATTACTCTAGTGGGAGTACATATCCTCACCTGTGCACCTTTGCATTCCCACACCAGTGGTATGCACAATAGGTACACATCAATGGGTCCAGTCTTCCATCTATGCAACCTATATGCATAATATATTATGCAGGGAGGTGAAACCAGACAGGGCCTCTGAGAGGAATTTTATCAGGGGGTGCAAAGTTTATTTGGGGCTCCATCCCAAAGCGGGAGAGAGTGGCAAAGGGGTGGGAAGAATGAGGGTAGAGATGAGCAAAACAGGCCAGGGAAGAGTGACAACAGCCAGAATAGTCTTTAGAACCCAGGTCTACCAGGCTTCCCAATGAGGAGCCCAAATCTACCTGCCCGGGTGGTGGTGACAGTCAGGTATACTGCAGATACTTGCCTATAAGTTGATCTCACAGAGAAGTCAAGGGCAGGTTTCGAGCCAAAAAATCATGGAATTTTCTATGACCCTTGGATAAGTCAGGGATTAAATTTAGGGGGGGTGTCTGACTATAGTTTTGTCTGATTTTACCTGAGGCCCGATTCTGAAAAATAAACTACTAGTAATTGTTACCTAAGAGCAGTACAATCTCTAATTTATGAAAAATATAGTAAAAGATGATAAGAAACATTTTTATCCTTTTACAATTCTGGTCTTCGCCACCTTTTTGTAAACACTATCAGCACTGTAAACAACATACCAGTAAAACAGTGGTTCCCAACCTGGAGTTCATGAACCCCCAGGGGTACTCAACAGGACCTTTAAGGGTACTTGAAAAGGAATGGAATAATGGCAGAAAAAGGCAGGTAGTGCTCCAGAATGCCTTGCAGGGCCAGCAAGGCAGGAAGGGAGGTAGCTAGCTGGCTGTGAAAGCCCCACCAATAGCTAGTTTTTGGTCATCAATTCATGTATGAATCAGTGATTGAAAACCAGTACAGTAAAAAAAGCTGAAACAAAATATGGAAAGTGATCACTCACCCAGAATTTCTCAGGACACTTCTGGTGCAAAGGCATAGTCTTCACTTCTTCAAACAGATAAAAAGAGAAACTACTGTGATGAATACATGAAGTATGGATTTTCATATAGAGATGAGGGCTTATATTATTAATTACATTTTGCTAAAATGAAAGATACAATTTATGGAAATAGGCTGCCAAGGGATATGCAAGTGAAAAAGGCTGGGAACCACTGCAGGAGAACCAGGAATCAAATCCACCTTTAAGGTGCCTGGTGTGTTAAGCCAGAAGCTCTACCTATAACACACAACTTATAACACATAACTGGGATTCAAGTCACAGCAGAGAGATGAACAAATGCAATCCTTTTTACTATAGCCTATAACTGCAATCCTTTTTACTCAGAAGTAGACCCACTGCTTTCCATGGGTGGTTATTCTTAAGTAATGGTGCACTGAACTGTAGTCTGGGACTTTGCTTCAAATGGAAAGGAGGATCTCATCCTGGTGTTTAAAAAGCAGATCTCTGCCAAATGCAAGCATTTACATAATGGAATGGTTGAGCCCTTGTCTCTGGAAGAGAATAAAAGGTTGACTTTGGCTGGAATTTCCCAGGGTGGTTACCATAGGAATTAACAGCCCTCTAATGATCTCTGCATTGCTTCTAATGATGAAGGGGTGCCTGCCATTTGAAATGCAACTGCTTGAAATGAGACTCAGGACAGGATGCAGTTGAAAAGCTCTGCCCTCTGATTGACCTCGGAGATAAGGTGAGGTGATAATTTAAGCTTGATTACTTGGCAAAAAATTCTCACCCTGTAGGCGAGTATCTATAAGTATCTAAGGTAGTAACACAGAAAACCAAACACTCTCCTAAGTCTCTCTAAAACCTTTAAAGCAGTGATTTTCAATCTTTTCCATCTCATGGCACACTGACAAGGCATTAAAATGGTCAAGGCACACCACCAGGTTTTTGACAATTGACAAGGCACACCATGCTGCCAATGGGGACTCACATCTTCTATTGGTCCTATTAATAAATGACCTTCCCCCAAATTCCTGTGGCACACGTGTGGACCACGTGTGCCACAGTGTGCCACAGCACAATGGTTGAAAATGGCTGCTTTAAAGTATAGAAAATCATTGCAGATATTTAGCATCAGGATATTTATGCTCACACTAGAATGGAAAGTGTCCTGGTTGCACCAAAACTGTTTGCATCTGATGCTCCACTTGGTGGTGATATTAAGCCATGCACAGAACAAATTTGTTACTTTAATTTCCCTACAAACAGTAAAACTGTGTTTCTCTGCCTTCCTCTAAGAACTGATGCTAAGCCAGGTAGACTGAAGTTATGTTTTACCTCCTACTCATTATGCTTAAGGTTCATCTTTACAGAAGCCTGTACTTCAAACCTTTAACTCTGAAACTATCAGGCAGTGGCGTCACAAAGATATGCGTCACCCAGTGCAGGAGGCAGCACATCAGCCCCTAATGCACTAAGGGAGTGCGGGGGGTGCGGACCACACAGGTGATACACACTGGAGCGGTGATGCGCACTGGAGTGATGATGCGCTAAAATCACGGTGGTTAGGAATAATACCATCATGTTATATGCTGTTGGATGTGGAATTTACAGTTGAATGCAATTAAATAAACCAGAGTGAAATATCTCCTTTCTATCAAAAGTTATGGCCAAAAAACCGAAAACAAAAAATGTATGGAGCGTTATGGAAAGTGAAACTGAGCGTTTACTCATGAGTAGATGAACTTGCCTGAGTTCGCCAGAAAGGGCAAGCTGAGAGGAATCAAATGACACTAGAATGGTCTCAATCCAATGTACACAGCCCCCAAAAAACACCCAAGAAGGAGATCCCTCCCTCCAAGCTGGTGAATGTATTGAGCCATATGGAAAGCGAAACTAAGTCACAGGGTCGAATTTATTTGCAAGTAAGCAAATGTGCCTTGGCTCTTGGTCAGGTCAGTCAAAGTGGAAAGCAAGGCCACCAGAATGGTCCCGATTTGATGAACATGGAGCTCAACAAATGTTTCAGAAGGCAGCCCCCCCCCCCCCAAAAAGGGTTAAAAAAGAGGCTTCAACTAGTATGGTGAAATTTTTTTATTTTTTTGACTTGCAAAGCCAGGTGGATCCTGCCAGTGATATGGGTTATACCAAAGTTAAATTGAACTGATCACTGGCTAGGGCTGAAAACCTTACTGATTTTTAGGAAGTGGGGTATTGCAGGCAGGCTACAGAGTAAATTCACTTTGTGGAACAGGGCTGGTTTCCCCTTATTTAATTATTTGTTTTACTTTATTTTAATTATGTATAATTTATTTTAATTTGCTTGATGATGTCTCTTGAGGCAGAGGTCTGGTCTGCCCAGCATTCAAATGCTAGGTACCTGGCCTCCCCACAGGGAAAGGGATCTCAAGGTAGAGGCCAGGTCTACCCATAGCTTTGAGCAGTCAAGGGCAGGGCAGTGGGAGCAGAGTACTGGGTAGGGCTGAAAATTTCACTGATTTTTCTTTTTGTGGACAGGGGTATTATTATAGGCAAGCTACAGAGAAAATTCACTTGGTGGAACAAGATTGGCTTCCCCTTATTTAATTATTTGTTTTACTTTATTTTAATTATGTATAATTATTTATTTTAATTTGCTTGATGATGTCTCTTCCAGCAGGTCCAAGACAGACTGTCATTCTAGAAGTACTCTAGAGGTCTGAGTACTAAAAGTTTGAGAACTGCTGCAATAAGCTGTTAGTAAGTTGACACCCGGGGGAGGGGGCATGACACTACTAGTGACCAAAATCACAGTTTGGAAGAATAATACCATCATGTTATATATCAATCAATGTGTAATTTCATGCAGAATACAATGAAACAAACTGCGTTGAAATATGTTTTCTATCAAAAGGTACAGCAGAAAAAAACCAGTGGGGGCGGGGCAATGTTACATTGCCCGCCCATCACCCAGGGTTTTGCCCTACCCACTGCATCTGGGTGACGCACTGGGTGACAGAAACCCTAGTTTGTGATGCAAACTATGCCTGATGCATCTCCTCCTGTGCAATGGGTGTGGCAACCCCCTGATCAGTGGGCATGGTGATGCACTATTATCCCATCCTGCTAGTTTTTTGGCTATAACTTTTGATATAGTAGAAATAATATAATATAATAACTTTTGATATAATAGAAATATTTCAACGTGGTTTATTTTATTGCATTCTGCATGAAATTACAGATCGAATGATGTATAACATGATGGTATTATTGGAAAATACTAAGTTTTTAAAATTTTTGACCGTAGTAGTGTCACCCAGAGACATATCCAAGAAACACCCAAAAGAGTGACATACAGCATGACACAGCTTGAGAGAAATTAATGCCTCATTAGCATCCCTGCAAAAACCAAAGCAGCAGCCTGCACTCCCCTCTTGTCTAGAACTGGAATTTTTTTTTTTAATCTTTCACAAAAGATGACATTTTTGCAGTTTGTGAATAATCATATACTGAAAAGTCAGTTCCCTTGGATTACAATGTCCTGGAACAGAAGATCAACCTTTATGAGGGGAATAGAAAGGAAGAAAAAAAGGGGAGGAGACATAATTTCTCTTACATGTGTGACTGAGTAAAGCAGCCACACGACTAACTAGGAGTACAGTCCTAACTTTGGCTTGGGCTGGCGCAAGTCTCTTGCGCCGGCCCAGGAGGGTTGCAAATGCATATTTATGCCTCCTTGAGAGTTGGCTGAGCCAGTGCAGGGACAAGCACCGGCCTGCAGAGGTTGAATTCAGGCTCTGTGCCAACTTGGGCAGGGAGGGTTGTGTTGGCTGAGCTCAGCCAATGCAAGGGTCTGAGGAGGGTGGGGAGGAGGCCGGAGAGAGGCATTCCAGGGCGGGGGAAGGGCAGGGTGTGGGTGGGGAGCGGGAGGCGGGACTAGGACTCAGCTGTTATGCTGGATCCCAACCCTGTTCTCAGAGCAGCACAGAACAGCTTCAAGCTGCTCCGCTCTCCTCAAACTTATGCCACCTCCTGAGGTGGCGCAAGTCTGAGAAGACCCACTAGGGCTTGTGATTGGGGCAAAGTTTCTCCTTGCCTCCGGCTGAGCCACTTCCGGTACCAATCTTGTGCTGGATACAAAGGCCCCCTGGCCTGCCTGTTCCAGTGCAAGATAGAATTACGCCACACCATGACTAACAGCCCAATCCTATGCATGTGTACTCAGAAGTAAGTTCCATTGTAAGTCATTGGAGCTTACTCCTAGGTAAGTGTGTATAGGACTGCAATCTGAGGAGATGGGTCCAGCTGAACTGCCCCACTGGTGCTACCTTAGTCCTAATCTCTCCTCAGCTGTGAAGTGTGCTAAAAGGGTCCCCCCATTCTGTCTACATGACAGTCAGAAAAGAACTAATTCCTTAAAAAGAAAGGGGGTGCCTGGAATTTGCAGCCCACATTCTGTACCAGATGGGTGCACCCACCAACCAGGAACGGGGCTACCAGGGCCGGGGCTTGAGCATTCCATTTCTTTCCATGTTTCCTGGCCAGTTGGAGTCCCAACTCTCAGGAAACCATGTTCAGAGCCTGGAGTGCCCCCATGCCCAGCCAGTGGTGCCTTTGCGAGCCACTCCTAGCTGCCATTCATCCTCCTCCTCCCCCCAGGCAAAAGGTGCTTCCTGGGCTGGCTGGAGTCCCAACCCAACTCCTGGGAAACCAGGCTGCCAGGACTCACCTGAAGGTTCAAGTTGAAGAATGGAGGTGTCAGGTGGCATGGTGCCTCTGCTGCAAACGTAGCCATGGCCAGCCAGAGCTGTGTACAATCTGAAGCCCACCATGAGACTGCACACACACACACGTGCCCACTTTACAATGCACCTGCAAGCCCCAACCCTCCCCTGCTTCCCTTTCAAGCTTGTCTGGGCACTCACATGTGCCTATTGAATGTGATGTGCTGCCATTTTTGGTGCCTCTACAAATGGCACTTAGGGCAGATCCTCATCTGGTGTCATTCCCCCTTGGCGAATCACTCCCCCCAGACATAACACCTGGTGTGGCCCTCATTCCCTGCATCCCCCTAGCAATGCCAGTGCTATCAAAAAGAGGGTATGACATGGTGCAGAGGAACTCCATGTTGGCATGACACTTTGTAGTGTTTCCAGAGGGAAACTGTGTTAGTCTGCTCATACATCTGATGAAGTAGACTGCAGTCCACAAAAGCTTATGCTGAAATACACAAGTTCATTGTTTAGGGTGCTGCAAGACTCCTTGTTGTTTTTACCTTGTATTGTGATGACAATGTAGTCTGCACTGAAAATGGTCCAGCGCAGTGTTTCTCAAAGAGTCAAGAGCCAATTTCAGGTGGGTCCCCATTCATTTCAATATTTAATTTTTAGACTTGATGCTACCATGGTATGTGACTGCATTTGGGGAAATGTTACAGACCTGTACTTTTTAGCAAGCTACTGTGTATATTTTTTTAAACTATGATAGTAAATGGAACTTACATTGTTAAAAATTTTCTTGCTTGATGATGTCACTTCTTGTCATGACATCACTTCCAGTGGGTTCTGACAGATTCTCATTCTAAAAAGTGAGTCCTGGTGCTTAATGTGTGAGAACCACTGGTCCAGCGTTTGTCCCTTTTCCTAAGTATATGAATCAGCACTGCTGGAAAGGCCATTTATGAGAAACCTGAATCAATTTTGTGAGACTACAGTGCAACAAAATGATGCAGTGGAGCCATGCAATGCAACACTGAGAGACAATATACTCGTAGGAGTCCAAAGCAAGGCAAGTCTAGGGTTGTTCCACTAGGCAGAGTGAGGCAGCTGCTTTGGCGAGTTAGTATGGGGCTCCATAAAAGGGCAACAGATTATCAGTTACGGGAACACCATTTGTATTTTCTGTCTCAGGAACCAAAATGTCTTCGGCTAGCTCTGTGTAAGGGAGTGTAAGTTCTCTGCTGATAATCATGCCTAACATAAATCTTGCAGGTTAGGCTGGTGGTGAGCTGCAGATGTGGAAGAGAAGGAAACATGGCATGGAATGGTAGGGCATTAGGACCCAGAGGGTCTTGCCTAGGTTCTACCTGCAAATTGGAGTGAGAGCTATGTGTGACCAGCTGGGAAGGCTGGAGATGTGGACTCTGGGAGCAAGTGTGTAAAGGGAGAGTAGGCAAACTAGGAGAGGAAAGTGAAGCAGCTGCATGATGAGTGGAATTCCTACCTAAGCATTTGTGGAAATGAGAATTTGAAAGAGCCAAGAATGTTTCTCCAGAACCCCACATCTCTCTCTCTCATTTGGAGGGCTGCAATTCCACCTCTCCCTTTTTTGAAAGAAAAGCTTCCAAGTCTATTGCTGTAAACGTTATATTTCTTTTTTCCTGTGGGCAGATGGTTAGTTTCCATCCCTTGTGAAAATCTGGACTCTTATGTTACACATACACACACAACTAGTTATAAAGCTGTAAGACTTTATTGTTGTAGGATGTGTATTCATTATTCAGGCAATTGTTTTTTTGAGTGTGCTGTGTAGAGCAAACTATACTTTCATTACTGAAAAATGTTATTCAGAATGTATAGAACTCACAATGTTTCTGTATGCTGTATATCTGTATGCTGATGACACAATGACAAAGACTTTGTTCTCTTGATAAGCAGCATTTACATGTATGGCTCAGTTTAGTGCTATCTCTGGTTCAAAAATTAGAGCTCAAAAATCAGATTTCTTTGCTTTCAATATTTCACAACAAATTAAAGACCAGAAACAAATAATTTTCATATCCAAAGGACAGATTCTGTGAGATATCTAGGAGTAAAGTTATTTGTAGCCTCTGTGATTTGCTGCCATTTAATATATACTTCTTTTCAATTAGGTGAGATGAGATTTTATTAAGTGGTCTACTGCCGGTATTTTCTGGCCAGGTGGAATTGCTGCTATTAAAATGAATATCATAGCAAGAGTTCTGCTTATGTTTGAAAATATGTCAACAGCTGTATCTTTCACTATCTTAAAGAACTGGTAGCTCTTAAAATCAGTTTTGGCTGGGAAAAAGGCAAGAGTAGCTATGGCCACACTGGGGAAAAAAAGTTTGGAAATGGGACCATGAGTGTCCCAAATACAGTAAAGTATTACTATATTGCTACAGGTGCCATTTAAAGATAGTCGCCAATGGCTAAATACACCTGCATAAATGTCCTGGTATCTTCTAGAACAGCATAGCAGTACCATTCTTCCTTGGTACAGTGCAATAAAAGAAAAAAGAAAAAAAGACAAGACTTTAAAATGTTCAATAAAGTACAACACTTGTGTTTTTGTGGCAGTGACAGTATGGGACCAATTCAAAGAAACTACTGTCCTTCCATTTCCGTTTACTGTTTCTTATATAAAATGAGAAATATGTACTAGGAGGACATCTTTCACTTTGCATAAGATGTGGAGTGTTTAGCGTTGTTGATGCTTTCACTATAAAAGTTGTCTACAGCTGAATGAAATAACTCATTTGCTAGATGGAACTGTTCTGCTGAGGTTACACTAGTTTCAGCTAAGAGTACATGGAACAGAGTTTAAGAATAGAACACTGAATTGTAAACTTTCTTTATTTGAGTCCGTAATATACAACAGGTGGAACTGGAAAATGCATTTTGATATAAGGTGGTGATGGTCACTATCTTGGATGGCTTTAAAGATGACTAGACAAATTCTTGGTGGACAGGTCTGTTACTGGCCCCAGGTGCATGCCATAATGGGATGTCAGTGTACCTGTCCTGTCAAATGCTGCGTAGACCTGGCTTCCTCTGTGGGGAATCTTGAGGCAGAGGTCTGGTCTGCCCAGCATTCAGATGCTAGGTACCTGGCCTCCCCACAGGGAAAGGGATCTCAAGGTGGAGGCCAGGTCTACCCATAGCTTTGAGCAGTCAAGGGCAGGGCAGTGGGAGCAGCCTGCCCTGGGTACCATTATATATGCCATGGGGTTCCTGGATTAAGTGGGTGTTTTTTTCTGATTCAGCAGGGCTTATGTTCTCAGATATACTCTATACCACTGGTTCTCAACCTGTGGTTCATGGACCACAAGTGGTCCACAAGACCCTTAGAAGTAATCTCTAAGGACTCAGGGGGAAAAAAAGATTGTCTTCAATCACTTCCAGCTTCTTGCCGAGGGAGCGCTCCACCACAGATCACCAGAGAGGGTGGAGAATGGACTGCCCACAGCCACAGCAGGCATTGAAGTCTCTAGTAGTCTGCGGGAGAGCGCTCACTTGGGAGACACTTCCACAGATCACCAGAGAGGGTGAAGAACAGACCCCCTGCAGCCACTCATCTCTATTAACAATAAAATCTCTAATAAATCTTCTCTAATCATTATAAATTTAATTGTATTTTTTATGTGAAGGGGATTGCATGTGGTCCACAACAATTCCAATTTTTGTCTTAGTGGTCCATAGGCTCCTAAAGGTCAGGAACCACTGCCCTATACCTTTTGGGATTTATATTAAATAAAAAGAAAGAGAGAAAAAAAATTGTATCCCATATTTTTTTTTCCTGGTAAGGGACTCAAAGCGGCTTACAACAAAAAATTAAATAGTCCATACAATAATGCAAAAATCTGAAGCCAATAAATCCCCACAGCACTTTAGCAAAGGCAAACCAATCAAAACAGAGGATGCAGCAAGTGCCTTATTGTGCCGTGGTGCTAAGCAAGAGTCACCCAGTGCCACCTTCTGGAACCAATCCTCCTGAAAGGCCAGAGCCACTGCAAAGCAGTGCTTACTTGCCCCAATCCCAGCAAAGTGGTCCAAAAGGATACCATGCCCCAATGTTACCTCTGGAATTCTTGAGGACTTCCTTTCACCAGCCTCCAGAACCTTGAATCCCTCTCCTGCTGTAAAATTTGAGCCCATTTGGCATGAATTAATACTCCAGTATTTTGTATTTCTGGGCTATCTTAATTTCACATAATGCTGCTGCTTTATGAATTTTGATCTTCTATGTATACATGTTCTATACCCAATATGTCCTCCAAGTGGTTTAGTCTTTTGTTTCATTCTGCTGTCTGAGAATTCCCCTCCCCCCCCACACACAGCCACTACAAGGCACAATCTGCTCTTTTTGCACAAATACAGTTGAATCTAGTGAGAATTGGGTCAGATCTGCCTGTCTTCCACTCTCCTCCCACAATTATATTCTGACCTCTGGTCAACACAATTAGTGTTTCTCAATCAGTGGTATGGGTACCACCAGTGCTACTTGTGGTGGTGTCTGGGAGCACTTGTGGGAGCCCTGGAGCCCTGCCACCCAACAGCGAGACCAGGAATGTGACACAACAGACAGTGGTAGGAGGCTCGGCTCAGTGGGCAGAGCTCCAAAGAAAACTTTTTTACACTCAAAAAAGCCCTCCCATCCACCCTGAGCCTTTTACTCGTGTTTTTTGAATTGCATCTGGCCTCCCAACCCAGAAGTAACTGGCAATGATGTTATTGCCAGTTACTTCTGGTGGTACTTGGAATAGGTGGACCATGTTAAGTGGTATGGCAGAGGACAAACGTTGAGAAACACTGCTCTAGATGAAGGCATCCATTCATTGGTTTTGGGTGCCACTTTAAAATAGAGAGCCATCCAGCAATCCTAAGTGCTGCAGGGTCCTTTCTCTTCATTTGACTGAAGGATGCTTCCTGCCCCACCCCATCAAACCTCAATGTGCTGCACATCCTTCCACCCTGGTCATTGAAAGAGTGGTTCTCTCCCATTTGTCTATCTTGTCACACTCACACCCAGTACTTTTTTGTTGGCAGAACAGATTCTTAGGTGCAGCTTTGGGTCTGGGGGCTCAGGAGAGAGTGTCCCGTCCCAGGCAGGAGTTGGCAGTGAGGGTAGAGTCCTCGTGCAGGGAGCTGACTCGCTGGTGGGCCAGCTTAGGGCAGAAGATTCGACATAACTCGCCTGAGATGCTGCTGCTGAAGGTGGCATAGACCCAGGGGTTTGTGCAGCTATTAAGACTGGCAGCAAGCATCAGGAGGGTGAAAACAGGACCTGGAATGGGAAAACAGAATGGGCATCAATCAACCAGGTTACAGGCACAGTTAGGAGTCAGAGCTCAGTTCTGGAAAGCATTCATTAATCATAAGGCAAGGGGGCATCTGAACATAGGCATAGTATAATTCCCTCCCCACTGAGAAACCACACCCTCCCCACCCATGGGGAGTTATAATTTCCAAGGGGGCTTTAGCTCCAGCACCTTTTTGGTTTGCAAGTTGATCATTGATTGGAATCTCTGCTTGTTCATCGCTTCATTCTGCACAGCCCAGTAGGGCTATTTACATTATGTGCTGATTAAAATACATGAATTCTGTGCCATAAAGTGCTTAACTTCCAAGCTCAGAATAAATGAGGCAAATCCAGAGGATGTGTGCAAATTGACTTATTTTGCATAAATCTGTTCCAGTTCCATGGTTCATGCTGAGCTCCTGATGGGATTTTCAGCAATATTTGGTCCCAGCACAGAGTTAACACAAACAGCTCAATCCTATTGGGCTCCTCCTCATACTATTGGAATGACTGCTGCAAAGCAACTGCAAAGTGCTCCAGCAGCACACTAGAGCCTTCCCACACATATCAGGGGATCACTGGCCACCTACAGAAGCAGGTAAGCCAGTGGGGGAGGAAGAGAGAGGTGGGGGTGGGGAGGGGGCAAAACTAGGCAGGGAGGGGACAGAATGGGGGCAGCAAGTTTACGGAAGAGGTGGATCTGGTGGCAGTGGCGCATACTGGATCATATCCCTTCTGTGGGCAGCCTCCCTGCCCTCTTTCTGTCTGTGCCAACAAAATAGCTGGTCTCCATAAGCCACCCATTGCAGAGTGGGAGGCTTATGGAGATGTGAAGTCCTCCAAAGTCTCCCAATCTGCCCCCCCCCCCCCACTGGATACAGCTTGCATGTTTTGGCACGGCTGTACCAGTGGGAGACGACGACAGGATTGGGCTATAAGAGGATTGGGTCATAGGCAAGTATGGCACCTAGCACCATAGGGAGAGCGTGAAGGTGGACCACGTGTTCAAGCCTGTACTCCTGAACCCTGGAGCGTTCTGTGGGCACTAGCTGCCTATTGCCAAACTCATCTCCATAACTGGGAGGACTAGAAGGGTCAGCCCTGCCACAAAAGCAAGGTAGGCAACTGCTCTGGGGTACCAACTTTCCAGAGATGCCTGCTTCAGTTAAAAGTTTTTAACTGAAAGTTTTTGAACTGTCTTTTCTCAGAGAAAAAAACATATGTCCTTTGAAGGAGGTGCACAAAGCCAGCTGGGAAATTTTCCTTGTATTCTAAAGGAAATTGTCCAGAGGGTCTGACCTCCATTGGCTGCCCAGAGGCACAGTTGTAAAGAGAATGGAGTAAAGAATTGACAGATATAAAAAATTAAGAAGAGAAATAATTTTTTGGTAATTTTCTGGATCATTTAATGTGATCTCATTTTGCATATAAGACACAATGATCAGCAAAAACACACACCCTGGGCTGCCTTTGCAGACCAAAATCTTGCTTATCATAAAGAAAACAGTCTGAAGATTTTTTTCAGGAATTTAACTACTAGTACCAAACTATACACAAAATTACTGATGAAGAGCCCCAGCAGCGGAGGGGCTGAGTGGAGGGTGACTCCTGGGTTGTGCATGACTCACCATCAGTAGGTGCCTGGGAATCCCAAACAGACCACAATTGAACTAGAAAGAAGGGGGCCCAGCAGAACACGTAAGTCAGCACAATCACCAGTGTCATCTTCAGAGTTTTGGTCAATGCACCGGAAATTGGAGAGACCCCTCGGTGGCTGCCCCTGCCTGCAAGGGCTCCCTCTGGACTCAGGCGTAGGCTGCGGTGGACCTCACGGAAGATCATGCCCTGACAGGTGGCAATGAAGCAAGTGGGGAGGATGAAGACCATCAGAGTCACCCATGTGATGTAGACCCGAGTTCCCCAGGGCTCAGCAAAGGTTGCCCAACAGTCATGGTCTCCACTTGGCAGTTTGGTTTTGGAGAAGATGAAGAGCTGGGGGAGGCTGAAGAGGAACGAAGCTGTCCATGCCACAACTACAGGCCGATACCAGCAGGCTGGGCCCTTCCGGAAAGCCAGCATGGGCCGGCAAATGGCACGATGGCGGTCATAAGTCATGGCCACAATGACATAGGAGGAGGCAAACATGCCAACCACCTGCAGGTATTTGATGGTGCGGCACAAAATGTCTGGGCCCTGAAAGCGATCGGTGATATCCCAGATGAGCTGTGGTAGCACTTGGAAGAGAGCCACAGTCAGATCCGCTAGGCAGAGGTGGCGGATGAAGCGGTGCATAGGTGTAGCATGGTTGCTGTGGCGAAGGAGAGCTCCCAGCACCATCCCGTTGCTCAGAGTGGCTAGCAGGAATATGGTGGCTAATACAGCAATCTCAGCTTGGGCCAGAGCATCATCACGGTCATCAGATATAGGAAGAGAAGTATTAGGGGTGGGACCCAACAGTATGAAGGAGGCATTGAACATTTGCTGCTTTCGAAGGTGGAGTGCACAGAGAGAGAGAGAGAGAGAGAGAGAGAGATTGTGGAGAACATTAGAACAAGAGTGCACAATAGTTCAATTGATATATATGTTTTGACAAAAACACAATGAAAGATACACATAAGCTGGGTTTAGACGTAATAAGAAAGTGTGATTTGCTTATCAGAACTGTAGTTTTGCTACAAAAAACTACATATGGACGCAGGCCTGCCCAGAAACTGGTATCTGAAAATCATGGGTTGAAACTGTGGTTTCCTATCATGTCTGAACTCACAGATCACATTTAGGGCCATTGCTCCACCTCAGGGTCCTGCCCCTGAACTTAAGAAGCTGAGTGCTGAGCAGATGGGAGACAAACAACCCAATCCGACCTAAATCCTTGCACAGCTATGCAGCAGCACAGGTGCAGGCATTTGTCCCCTTGCCCCAGCAGCTGCAATGGGTCAACTCAGACCTGCACCAGCAATACTGCTGCAAGTCTATGTTGATCTAATCGGGTCCAGGAAGGGGTTGGGATTCAGCATGCACCACCACTGCTGCTGAATCCGCTCCCCTTCTAGGCCTGATCCACCCATTCCACCCCATATCCTTCCCATTCTGCCTCCCTGCCCCATTCAACCCCCTACTCACCCTCCCCCCACCCCATTGCACCCCCTATGCTGGGGTTACTAGCTCTGATTGACTTTCATTGTTCTGCTGGCATGTGTGGGAAGACACCAGCCTTTCTGCTGGGACGCTAGCTCCCCGTAGGGCTGCAAAGTGCTTTAAGGCACTTCTGTGGCAGCCAGCATGGAGAGAACACACGTTCCACTGGCACTGCCTTTCAATAGGATTGGGCTAAAAACCAGACATGCAGCTCTAAAGCAGGCTTTGTCCTGCAGCCCAAACCATGGTGTGGGTTTGTTTTTTTTTAAACTACAGTTAGCACAAACCATGATTCTGCCTTGTGTCTGACCCCAGCTGTTAAACAGCACTGTTAGATCATGCATTACTCCAACTATGTACTATATAACAACGGAAAGCAGTACAGATCAGCTAAGTTTGGTTAAGTATGTGGAAGGCATTGTAGAGATAGTCTGTTAGTTGTCCTTTTAATTTTTATAGGCAGAATTTTTGTAGACAGAGTTGGATTTGGATGAGGGAGACCTATATAAATGTTCAGTCCTGAAGCTCACAATGCCCTTAGGGAAGTTGCCATGGCTGTAATCCTGTGTATACTAATTTTGTGAGTAAGTTCTGTTTAGTTCACCAACAGCCCAATCCTACCTAACTCCCAGCACAGCTATGTAGCTGCACCAACATGGCACCTGCTCTATCCTGAAAGGGAGTTTGGCATCTGGAAGCCAAAACTTCCAATAAGTTTTGGCTTCCAGATGCCAAAACTTGGCAAGCTCCCTGGGGTAAGCTCCCACTGCCACCAAGGGTCAGTTCAGACCTGCACTAGCGATATTGCAGGTGCAAATCTTGTGTCAACTGATGAAGGTGGATTGGATCCTGGGAGGGGGCGGGATCAGCAGCAGCCACACATGCTATATCCTATCCCCCTCCCCAGGCCTGAAATCCTGACAAGGCTCAACTGGAACTTCTGACAACTATTTAGCTAGTGCAGGTCTGAGTAGATCTATTGCACAGGCTAGGGATTTTCCCTGGGCAAGAGGAAAAATGTCCCCCTACCTTGAGGAGACTTCCAACCTGCTCAGTTCCAGCACAGGATGCAGAATGGCCGCGCTGGCCCTGCTGCACTGGTGCTGGTTAGGATTGGGCTGCCCGTCTCCTATTCAGTTATCTATTTCCTTCAATAAAGTTTTTTTCTTTTTTGATAGAAACTAATAGGCAAGTTTCTATTGTCTAGATAGACAAGTGTGGCAGTGATCTTTTTAACAGAGATTTCCCAAAATAAGCTGTGTAAACCAGCTGTGCCAAGTTTAAACTTATGTATAAGTCTGGGTTACCTTTGATCTCCCTTACAGGTGGCGGGGACAAAATTGGATAGTTACATTATCATGTAAATGAAGTAGGCTGAGATGTTGGTGGGCTTCAATTGGGTTGAAGAGCATTTGAGAGCAAGCCGAGAACAGCATTACAAAATAAGCAATGGGAATTACAACAATGCATCTTGATAGTTGGTGTGTGCAAGACAGTGGTGCAGTGCATCACCTAAGCATCTGCTATAGAAGCAAGTCAAAGACGAGTGAAAATCATTTTTTTTATAGTGAGAGAATCCTCTTTTTGTCCATTCATTCCAGCCTGTCTAGTTTTTGTTTATTAAATTCTCTTAAGTGCCATGTACACAAATGGAGCTGCAGAAATTCCATTAACAGGTAAGATAAATAACCTTCATTCATGTGATATCCCAAACAATGAAAAACAATTGCACCCTCTCACTTCA
Source organism: Tiliqua scincoides (assembly GCF_035046505.1). Classification (NCBI taxonomy): domain Eukaryota; kingdom Metazoa; phylum Chordata; class Lepidosauria; order Squamata; family Scincidae; genus Tiliqua; species Tiliqua scincoides. Next base: position 115,180,612 of record NC_089822.1, read on the forward strand.
ACAGTTCTTTGACTTGTTACTGTAGTATCGTGTAACAATCCTATTGTCTGAGGTAACAGAAAAAAGGATATTTAAGTCCCATGGATTTCAGTGGGGAAGTTAACCACTTGCTTAATTTTTTAACTTGGCTTTAAGAAGTGCTTAATTTTAGCTGGCTTGCGCAGAAAGTTTTCCAGGAAGCTGAAATCTTTCTGGATTTTGTTAATGTCTATTGTTTGCCCATTTATCTTTCAGTCAGAAAAGACCTATCTCACCAGGGAAACTCCTCAACATACCAGCATTTTTTCTGGGAGAGCTCCTGTGCCTTTAACAGGCAGTAGGTGAAGCTCAGTTACTGATGGGGAAAAAGTCATGAAGATTTTAAGTGGCAGGGGCTCTGCCTAGGGTTACTAGATACAAAGGGGAAGAGAGTGCCTTTACAGTGGTTGAAGGTATAGAAGAGGGAATTTTGGCAGGTATAGCTTCTATGTTGAGCTGCACCTGACAAAATTCCCTCTTCTATACCTCTTAAAGGTACAGGCAGTCTGTCCCCCTTTGCCTCTGGGCACCCCAGCTCTGCCAGATAAAAAGCTGGCAACACTGCCTTGAAAATTAGATGTGCTGACCATCGGGCTATCTCAGTTTTACATTATGAATGTGCCTGAAACCAAGTCAGACCATCAGCCCAGTATTGTCTATACTGGGGAGTAGCAGCTCTCCAAGGTCACGGTTAGAGACCTATCCACTGCTGCCACTTAAGAACCTAATTTCACAGGAGATGCCAGGGAATTAACCTGTCTATGGCCATACTACTCTGAAAGTGCCTGATCTTGTCTGATCTCAGAAGCTAAGCAGAGTCAGGCCTGGTTAGTACTTGGATGGGAGACCACCTGGGAATACCTGAAATCTGAGGCATGTTTGTTACAGTCACTGCTTTGCTATTGATATTCACAGTGGATGTGATTGTTTTAATATTTTGTTTAATATTGTGCCAGCAACATTATACAGTGGAATATCAATCTCTAAACTAAAATATAAGGAGGCGTATGCAGTAGAATTTCCTGGTGGATTGTGCCCCATGGGGCATATCTGTCTTTCACTCAGCCACATTTAATAACACCCAGAATCTGCCACCTGAAGGGACTGTCTCACCTTGCCGTGTGGCAGGTCTGCCTCCTAAAATAGAAGCCAGGAATTTCTGCATCAAAAGCCAAGAGCTGGGGGCTCTGTCACTAGCTTTGGAAAGTATATGGGGGTGTGTGGGACTCACAACCCTGGGAAACTGCTGCACAGTCCTGGAAGAATCCACGAAGAAGCTTGCCACTTTGGTGTATGACCTGTTCAGTTACCTTGTCATCCATAGTCAGAGCATCAGATGGCTAGTAGTTTCAGGGACTAAACCTCACTCTGTCCACTCACAGTTTGCTTGCAGGACCCACTGAGAAGGATAGGTCTGTTCCAAGATATGAAAGATCTTCCCCCTCTTAAGGGCAACGGTTCCCAGACTCCTGGCTTGATTCCTGAATTTTGGTGACAAGGATGCTGCAGTGCTCTTCCCAGTGAGACTTGGTGAGAAAGTCGGTGTGGAATCTTAAGCAGCTTGAAGGAAGGAGGGGGCCAATTGGGTTGGCTTTTCCCCACCCCCTGGGCAACACAGCTGATATAACTTGGTCTGTTGCCAAACTAAATAAGTTTGCCATGGTTGAATGCTCCTAAATATGAATGAGTAGGATTTCATTCACTTTTAGGAGAGTTCAGCCACAGCAGAGGAAGGAGAGGGAACCTAACAAAGAGGAAATACTGAAGACTCCCTTCTCCCCTCCACAAATATGTGAACTCTGGAATCACAAATTGATCAAAATAGCACCATTACTCCAATTCTGAGTTTGGCAGCTCTCCAAAGTACTATAACATGCACATATCCAGCCTCCTGTAGCCTTTTTTGTAGGTTTTCTGTTGCCTGCTCTAACCAGTAGACTCCATTCCTTCCCAGGGATCAGATTATGACATGCCCACATATTTTGTGACCCACAGTGACTAAGGTCATGGCCTTGTTTTCTAGCAAAGTTTTTCCCTGCCCTTAACAGCTGCACAGCAGGTAGAAATTCAACAGAAGTCTCCCTATCAGCAGGGAGAAGCTGCTCTGTCTGAAGTTCTGCCAGCCATGTAGCTGTTAAAGGTACAGGAGCCCTTCACGCAAGCAAGCAAGATCTTCTTACCTGGACAGAATCCAAAAGCCCTGGAAAATGAATCCAAACCCCAGCCCCCCTTAACTGCAACCCTAAAGGAATGCAGTTCCTTTTCTTGGAGCAGCCATCATCCTGTTCCACATCAGTTACCACCTTATCAAACAAGAGGATATGGGCCAGAGAGATTTTATCATCATCCTGACTTGAAAATCTCACGTGCAGTCACCTGGGAGAGAAACTGTTCTCCCTTCCCTTATGTGCAGCCCAGGGCAAGTGCCATTCTCAGTGAGGAAAAATGTCAGAGGAAGGCCTGGAACCCAGTTCTATTCCCCATTCATTGAATAATTGACAAGGCACTCCACAGAGCCAGTGGGAGGCTCACATCCCCTTTTGGTCTTACAAATGACCCTCCCTCAAATGCCCATGAAACACCTGTGGACCATTGATGACACACAACCCAATCCTGAGCTGCCTGGGGCACGCAGCTGTAGCTGTGCCAAAAATGGCTGCTGCAGCCTCCTGCACACTTTGGGGAGCCACCAGTGGCTCCTCAGGACTTTTGTCCCCTTCCCCCAGGTAAAGAGAGTAGCCCTGCAATGGGGTTACTCAATTCACCACCAACCAAAAGGTCAGTGGTGAATCAACAGCCTCTGTGTAGGGCCTCCTTCCCTCCGGCACCTTCCCCCACCCTCTTGCCTCCCTGTAATGTCTCCTCCCCACTCTCTCCCCATACTCCATTTGCCTCCCCACTCCCAGAACACCTCCTCCCCATCTCTACCCATGCCCCTGCTCAGTGGCGTCACTAGGGTTTGTGTCACCCCTATGCAGTGGGCAGGGCAACACCCCAGGAGGTGGGCGTGGTGATGTACCATCACTCCGCCCCCACTGGTTTTTTGGCTGTACCTTTTGATGGAACAAAAATAGAGCACATTCTGCATGAAATTACACATTGATTGATATATAACATGATGGTATTATTCTTCCAAATTGTGATTTTAGTGACTTTGGTTGCTAGTGGTGTCACATCCCCCCCAGGGTGTCAACTTACTGACACCTTATTCCAGCAGTTCTCAAACTTTTAGCACTGGGACCCACTTTTTAGAATGACAATCTGTTTAAGACTCACCGGAAGTGATGTCATGGTGGAAGTGACATCATCAGGCAAACTAAGATAAATCAGTATAAATAATTAAAGTAAAACAAATAATTAAATAAGCAGAAGCCAGCCCTGTTTCACCAAGTGAATTTCCTCTGTAGCCTGCCTGTAATAACACCGGCCCTCCAAAACCAGTAAGGTTTTCAACCCTTCCCAGTGCCCAGTTCAATTTAAGAACTTCTGTTTAAACCAGATCACTTTCAGGATCCACCTGGCTTTGCAAGTCTCAAAAAGGCTCACCTTATCAGCTGAAGCTTCTGTTTTGATCCTTTTTAGTGGGGGGGGGGGGGGGAGGGCTCCCTTCTGGAGCACTTGTTTAGCTCCAGATGCATAGGATCAGGACCATTCTGGTAGCCTTAATAATAATAACAACAACAACAGGTATTTATATACCGCCTTTCTTGGTCTTTATTCAAGACTTTATTCAAGGTGGTTTACATAGGCAGGCTTTTATTTAAATCCCTTATTTAAATAGGGATTTTTACAATTTGAAAGAAGGTTCTTTCTTTCAAGAACGACTACATTCAAGGTGTTTCATTCCAATCTGGCTTCACATTCTGGCCTCCATCTTCCCACGCTCAGAGCAGATGGAATTGCTCGGCTTCAGCTTGTCAGCTGCTCCAAGGTCGCACGGTGCCGGTGGCCTCGAACTGGCAACCTTGTGGATGTTATCTTCAGGCACCCTAATGGCTCTACCCTCTAGACCAGACCTCCTGCCCTTACACTCTCCCTCACCTGATCATCCACACCAGCCAAGGCACATTTGCTTACTCATGAGTAAACACAACTGTGAGGCTTAGTTTAGCTTTCCATAGGGCTCAATACATTCATCTGCTTGAAGGAAAAGACTTCCTTCTCAGGTGTTTTGGGGGGCTGCATTCATTGGATCTGGACCATTCTGGTGTCATTGGATTCCTCTCAGCCTGCCCTTTCTGGCTGACTAAGGCAAGTTCACCTACCCATGAGTAAACCAGCGATACAGCTCACTTTCACTTTCCACAGGGCTCCATGCATTTTTTGTTTTCCTGTGTTTTGGCCATATCTTTTGATAGAAAGGAGATATTTCACTCTGGTTTTTTGCATTGCATTCCGCTCAAAATTCCACATCCAACGGTATATAATATGATGGAGTTACTCCTAACCACCGTGATTTTAGCATGTCACCCCCCCCATGCAAGTCACTTCCCCAGTATGCATCACCCGGTACAGCCCGCACCCCCCTAGCAATGCCACTGGTAGACATACATCTTTCAAAATCACTGTTCTATTCTGCTCAAGTTCTTTACATTCATTAGGCCCTGTTACATCACAGGGTCTAGCATACGATACCTTCCGGTTCTGGAGCCAAAAGATGCTGTTTCCCCCCTGCTGAGGCTTGGCAGGAAGACTCAGGATCCACGTCACCCCCAAGGAGGGTTGCCAATGACCCACAACCCCCTTCTCCCTGAGGGAAGTATATCAGTAAGGTAGTTCAGCTGGATGGGTTCTGCCCTGGTGTTGGTGGGCACCCTCTCCTGGAGGTTGTAGGGGGCTGCTGGATCTAGCCTCTGCCCCATAGGAAGTTGGCCCTCCCTCAGCCCTGAAGGGCTCCTTGGCCCTTCTCTCCACCCATCACTCTCAGGCCCAGACTCCCGAGATCTCTGCCTTGCATCTTGTTCCCTGGGAAGGAGCCCAGGGGAGAGCCTTCTCTCCTGTGGACTGTCTGGCTCCTTATGAGCCTGCCAGCAAGCCTGTCAGGCTCTGCCCTTCCTGCTCTGCTCCCTGCCTGAGTTCTCACAGGATCTTGACCCTGGAGGAGGCGGCAGACAAGCCATAAAGGTATTCTGGCTGTGTTTGCAGGTTGCTTCTGTAGCCATGACCACAGACTCATCCTGCATTGTCCTGTCCCCTTCCTCTCAGGTAAGTGGGGGATGGGAGGGGGGCTCCCTAAAATTTTGTAAAGACATATGGGAAAGCCCAATGGAACATGATAAAAATGCCTCATGGATTAAAGATGTTTGTAAAGAATTGAAAGAAAACATATGAACTGTGATAACAACTGACATGATTACAAAGCAAGTAAAGAATGTGAAAAACTAGAGTTCACCTGTGCCAGATGAATTGAATGGATTCTGAATGGTTAAAGCATCTAATAAGTTTCCACCAACACTTAGTAATGCATTTCAACAACGTTCTTCAGAAGTCCGTCACTGAAGACTGGATAACATCAGGTCGCACATTTTTAATAATAAATTATCAAGAAAAAGGCAATGAACGTAACAACTATGGGCCAGTCACACGCCTCCCAACAACATTCAAACTACTTATAGGAATAACTGCAAGATCGATATATGAGTATTTATTGGAAAACAACTTGTACCCAACTGAACAGAAGGGGAACTTCAAAAAGTCAAGAGGCACAAAAGATCAGCTGCTAATTGACAAAATGGTGCTCAAAAATTCAGAAGACAAAGAACAAATCTAAATGTGGCATGGATAGATTTAAAAAAGGTGTTTGATTTGTTGCCACCTAGCTGGATCAATAAGTGCTTAAAATGTTTGGAATTAGCAAGAACATCCAGTAGTTCCTCAAAGAAAACATGAAAAAAAGGAAAACTATGTTAATGGCCTATGGTGAGGAAACTGGGGAAGTTAGTATCAAAAGAAGCATATTTCAGGGGATTATTGTCACTCTTGCTGTATAACATCTCTTTAACTTCCCAAGCAGGGAGGATTTGGTCTGTTTAAAAAAAAAAATTTCCCCAAACATCCCAAAGGCTGCAATCCTATCCACACTTACCCAGGACTAAGCCCCACTGAATACACTGTTTAAAGTATATACGCAGTAACCTCTTAAAAGTACAGTAACATTTCCCCAAATGCAGTCACATACTGTGGTAGCATCAAGTATTGTATATTAAAAATAAAATAGACATTAAACTGAATGGGAACCTGAAATTGGCTTGTGACCCACCTAGTGGGTCCTGACCCACCATTTGAGAAATACTACCCTAGAGCAGCAATTTTCAACCAGTGTGAGCCCAATTCTGGGCTTGGTGCGCCACCTCACTGCCAGCGTGCACTGTCACAAATGAGCTGCAAGGCACGTTTGTGGGCCCTACTGCTGGGCAAGTGCCAGTAGTAGCCCAGTGCTGGCTGGTGCCAGGCTACTGCTGGCTGGGTATCCAACCTCCACCGCTTGGTGGTTGTGCAGACCACTGAGCAGTGGTGTCACTAGGGGGTGCGGGTCGCACTGGGTGACACGCACTGGGGAGGTGACGTGCACCGGGGGGGGGGTGACATGCTAAAATTGCGGTGGTTAGGTGTAACCCCAGCATAACCCCATTTGGCAAAAAAAATTTTATGCCCCCCCCCCTTAGAAATGCACTTCTGGTTTTCGCAAAAACTGGAAGTGCATTTCTAAGACCTCAGATAGAACTTCTGAGGGTCAGGGAGGCAGCACACAGCCTTCTCGATCCTTAGAAGGCTTGCCAGAGGCCTTACAAACACGCTTCTGGTTTTCACAAAAATAGGAAGTGCATTTCTAATGGGGTGTGAAAAATTTGCGTAATGAGTTGCAAAGCTCAGGAAGGCTGCAAATGACTTTCCTGATTCTCAGAAAGGCACCCCCTGATGCCCCCCCCAGGCGTGGAACCTGGGACAATTGCCTCCCTGCCCCCCCTTAGCAATGCTACTGCCAGGACATTGAAAGCATCCAATGAAATTGATTCACGGGAGATCTAGAACAGTCAGAAGGAGCTACTTCTTCACACAGTGCACGATTAGACTGTGTTTTGCCACAAGATGTCATGGTGCCACAAGATTGTGTAATGGAAGATCAGAAGATCATCAGGTGGATGGTGTGGTGTTGACAGCGATTCTATGTTTTGACAGCTGGTTGACGGCTCTGGGAAGGGAAGGGTGGCTCCACAGCTGTAATCAATCAAGGCCAATGGGACTCTGATGGACACCTGAGCTTCATTTGACCTTGATGGGACTTTGAATGGACATGGACTGAAGAGATGGCTCAGCTGAGCCTAATTTGGACTTAACAAGAGGCTAGCAAGGTAGTTCACAGCTGAGCTGCATTTTGGATGATGAGACATTCAAAGGATAAAAGGCAGCTTCAGAAGGACCAAAGGGTACCCTGACCCAGAGGGAGAGGCTACCTGATCCAGAGGAGACCTGACTGGAGTTTGACCTTGGACTGGACCCTGACTTTTGCCTGCTGCACTTGTGAGTTTAACAAGGGAAGCTAATTAGCCTTAAGTGGGCACAAGGCCCAGTGGATTAGGATTTGGCAGAACAGATTGTTGCCACAATTGCCACAAGACGTGATATTGGCCACTAGCTTGCATAGCTTTTAAAGGGGATTGGGCAAATTCATGAAGGACAGAGCTAGCAAGGATTATTAGTCATGATGGTTTTGTGCTACTTTCAGCTTCAGTGCCAGTATGCCTGTGAATACCAGTTTCAGGGAGTAATGGTGGGAAAGATGTGGCTGATGGGACCACTGTAGGAAACAGGATGCTGGATTAGAGGGGGCTTCACTGGATCCAGCAGGGCTTTTCTTACATTCTTATGATCAACATACCATAGGAGTAATTTTTTTTAGTGTGCAAAATTATGATCTGTGCTGTTGACAAATCACACAACTAGTTCACTCCCAAGTGTATTTTGATGTCATTTTTAAAACAACTGCTCCCCATCCCTAAGCAGCAGAATCTTGCAAATTGATTTTTCATAGGAACTGCCACTTCCAGAGGCAAGTCTCTTCAGGGAATCCTGGAAAGGGACAGGACATACTGATACTTCATTCATTCATTAATAGTAAGGTACCTGTGGTGGAAAAGTCAAATGGCTCCACCTTTACACATACTTTATACACAAAGCAGGGCACAATTCATCAAGATGTTCTCCAGCAGAATCCTCATGGAAAGAAGCAGGAGTGATGCAATTTTTCATGTGAGGGACAGTTTTCCCATGGGGAAACATTTAAACAAATGACCATGCCCCCCCCCCCATGAAAGTTAGGTGGTACAATTCCCATAGGAGCACTGCCTCAATGAAGCTGTTTGACATGGTCATTAGAGTAGAACCACCTATTACCTTGGCAAATAAATGTTTTTCAAATGTGTGTTCCCCAAATACGTGTTAATGACATCAAACTAATTTCCTCCAGCCTGGCCTCTCTCTCCCCAACTGGGCTTATTTCCAGTCTCTGATGGGGGGGGGGGGATAGAGGGGAGGCAGGAGAAAGATAAAACATCACACTCTTTTTTTTTTTTTTTTTGGCAAATACCCTCCCAGTCCCACATTTGCCTTATGTATGTTTATGCACTTCCTGCTCTTAGTTATGGCCTGGAAACTTGGTTAGTAATTTTCCAAACACTGAGCAGTTGTGTATTGTAAACAATGGGTTGAGAGCATTTAGAGGAATCAAAAATTGTAGATAGCCAGGTCAGTTTAGTAGAAAAAATTTAGAAGCCCCATTAGAGTAATATCTTTATTAGATCAACTGAAAAATCAGCAAGCCTGCTCCCTACTTTGTTGCTCCTAGATCATAACAGGATAGGAGACCCATAGGTTGGTTTCAGAATGCCCTCTCTCTGCCCTCTCCTTGGAGGCACCAGTTGAATTGGCTATTCTGACCTTCACTGAGCACCTGGAATCCCCATTAAAATCATTTCCTCATTTTTCACCCATTTAATCTCCAGTTCATCTCACTCAGTGGGTCCAGGCTGCCTGGAAGGGTTACCCAACTTCCCCCACAATTGTGAGAGCAGCCTGGAAAATGCTGCTTAGTAAAGCACAGTCCCCTCCATGGTAACTCCATTCTCAGGCGACTCTGTGGTTTTGGAAGCATTGCCAAACTATGCAGGGAAGAGTAGGACACATGGTTGGCTAACAGAGAACAAAGAACAAGAAGTTGGGGAGGGGGTTGTTACTGCATCCAGTCAGTGCCAGATGTGGTGATGGTTACTGGCAAAGATGGGTTTTAAAAAGCATTACGCACAATCATGGAGTATAGGACTGTAGCACTATCAAAGGCTATCTGCTAAGACCAGCTGGGTTCAGAGGCAGTTTTGTTGCTAACTTTTAGATATTACAGCTGCATCCTCTTCATCTGTTGTTTTCTCATTCTGAGCCTGTGGCAAATTCCTCTGTAAAGTAAGGAAATGCTGTACATTTAAAGTAACTAAAATGTGCTGTACATCTATGTCAAGATGACACAGGTCCTGCCCACAGGCTTACAATATGTAATGGAAGATCAGAAGATCATCAAGTGGATGGTGTGGTGTTGACAGCGATTCCATGTTTTGACAGCTGTTTGACAGCTCTGGTAAGGGCAGGGCTGGCTCTACAGCTGTAATCAATCAAGGCCAATGGAGACTCTTATGGACACCTGAGCTTCATTTGACCTTGATGGGACTTTGAATGGACATGGACTGAAGAGATGGCTCAGCTGAGCCTAATTTGGATTTAACAAGGTAGCTCACAGCTGAGCTGCATTTTGGATTATGAGATATCCAAAGATAAAAGGCAGCTTCAGCAGGACCAAAGGCTACCCTGACCCAGAGGGAGATGCTACCTGACCCAGAGGAGACCTGACCTGGCCTTTGACCTTGGACTGTGACCCAGCATATTGACTTTGGACTGTGAGTTGGCAATCTGCATTTATTGGACTGTGACCTGACTCTGACCTGAAGCTTCTGAAGGCAACCAGAGCTGTACAGCATGTGGCCTTTATGAGCCTCAATATGGCCTCTGGCCTCTGGAAGGGTTTTGGTTTCAGCCAAAACTGTGTGTGGCCTCTTTGGGCCTCAGAATGGCTCCGGGTGGAACCAGAGCCCCAGTGCAGAGCAAATGCAGGCAAATATATTGAGCCCTACGGAAAGCAAAGCTAAGGGCGCCATCTAGCCCTTGACTTGTAACCATAAGACACGTTTGCACCTCCTCAGGAGTCGGCTACACTGGTGTGCTGAGGCGTGCTGGCCTGTGGAGGGTGGAACAAGCCTCCATGCCTACAGAGGCACCAAGGCTTGCGTTAGCCTGGCTGGGCGGATGCAAGGCTCTGAGGTAGGCAGGGAGAGGGCAGGAAGGAGGCAGGAGGGAGGTGTTCCTGGGCAGGGGAGGGTGGGTGGTGGGCAGCCCCAGGGTTGGGCGGGCGGGGAGCGGGATTTGGGGCAGTTATGCTGGATCCCAACCCCCGTTCTCTGGGAGATCAGAGCGACTTGAAGGGGTGGCGCTAGTCTGAGGAGACCCATAGGGGCAAGGACACCTTGCCCAGAGGTAAGGGGAAAAGTTTCTTTTGGCCCCTATCCTGTGCTGAATACAGTGCAAGCCTCCGACTTACCTGTTGTTGTGCAGGGTAGAACTTCGCCCTTAGTAACACGTTCGCGTTTACTCATGAGTAAGCAAACGTGCCTTGGCCCATGGTCAGGTCAAGCAAAGGGGAAAGCAAGGCCACCAGAATGGTGTTTGAAGTCAAACATGGCTAGCATTAGCATCAACACACATATAACTCAGCACTATAGTTAGTGCTGAAAAGAGAAGAGGGAAGTTCATGTGGAAAAGCAGGGGAAGAAGGAAGTTGACGAGGAAAGTTGTCTTCACCAGGCTGCTGTGATTGCCACACTTGATCTTTCACTGGCATTGGTATGAACTTTATGCTTCCCTTACTCCAATCTCAAACCTGTGACAGCTGGTAGTCCATGTGGTTGTGAGCTTTCTTTGGTGGCACACATTTTCCTGTTTTCAGGTAGCTTGACACTGAAATAATTTGTGCCAATCTGTCACTGCTTTCCCTGGACTGCTTACTGAGCCTCATTCAACATTTTGCAGCACCCCCCTCTCCCAACCCGAAGCTTTCTTTTCCCTCTCACTACTGTAATGGCGACACCTGTGGCTTGTGGGGCTGACCCAAGCTGACTGGATTCCCTTCCTCCAGGTACTCTATTTGAGCCTCTGGTGCAAGCTGAAGGAAAAGAGCCAAAGGGCTCTTTGCCCAGGGGCTCCTGTTCTAGTGAACCAGAGAGCCACTCTCAGCAGCAGACATTAGTAGCTGACCTGTGTTGAGCAGAGCAGCAGCAACATCTCCTCCCCTCCTATGTGATCATCTGCTGGAGATTAAGAGTAACACTGTAGATGCCTGTAAGAGACACATGTTATCTATAGCAACCTGATTGAAGAACCACTGTGGGCACAGCTGGAATTTCTACTGTTCATCTCCACCGATTGCCCTGTTCTGCCCTGGAACTTTTTCTACCAAAAAAGGGGTCTACATTACCAAAGGGGTAATACAAAAGGGGGTAAATCCCTTATCTGCTCCTTTGGGGAATGACATGGTTTGGTGCCCCCCCCCCTTGTCTTTTACCCTAAGTCCTGATGCAGGAGTGAGGGAAGAGTAGGGAGGCTCATGCCCTTGTGAGGGAAGGGTGAGGGATCCTATGTGAAGCTGCCCCCTGAGAGAGAGGGGAGCTGGAAGGAGGGTGAGGTTGCACCTCTGTGAGGGAAGGTTCAGTGTTCTGTTATCAGAACTGGACATAGGTGAGGTGGTTTGGGAGTGGGCTGTTGGACTTTGCAGACCAGGGTCTGTCCTTGCCCCCCCCCCATTCCTCTAGCTTTTAATTTTAATTGTAGATGTGGAAATTTCAATGCTAAATTTAATTTGAGCAGGCGCATTATTATAGTGATTTATAGGGTTAGCTTTGCCGGTAAGGGATGTGTTTATCTTCAGAGAGGAGCTTAGGGGAGGGGAATAGTGCCACCATCAACAGAGTGACAGGCCATGGAAGATATGGTGGGGGAGGGCGGGCTGGCCCCCCCCACCAGGGGGAGGAGGGCCCACCATAGACAGATTGTCCCTCTCTCCAGCCTTCCCTCCAGCTCTCTGACAACTGGGGGCCTTGGTAGTAGTGCCCTGGGTCTGAAACGACTGCTCTTGAATGCCAGATCAGTTAATAATAAAACCTGTCTCATCCAGGATTTAATCCTGGGTGAGAATGCTGATCTGGCTTGTATTATGGAGACCTGGTTGGATGAAGCTGGAGGAGTGAGTCTTTCCCAGCTTTGTCCTCCAGGTTTTCAGGTAGTGCAGCAGCCACGACTGCAGGGACAAGGAGGGGGGTTGCAATAGTCTATCGGGATTCCATCTCCCTTGCCAGGAGCCCTGTCCAGCAATTCACTGAGTTTGAGTGTTTGTATGTCTTGTTGGAAGGGCGAGATAGGATTGGGATTCTGTTGGTGTACCGTCCACCTTGCTGCCCAACAGTCTCCCTGCCTGAGCTGACTGGGTTGATCTCAGACATTGCATTGGAAGCCCCCCGCCTATTCGTACTGGGGGACTTCAGTGTGCATGCCGAGGCCCCAGAGGTAGGTGCAGTTCAGGATTTCATGGCCGCCATGGCAACCATGGGCCTGTCACAGAAGATCTCAACCCCAACCCACAAGGCTGGACACATGTTAGACCTGGTGTTTTTGTCTGGACAAAGGGATGGTGATCTGGATGTGGAAGAGATTAAGATCACTCCTTTGTCACGGATAGATCACTTCTTGGTAAGTTTTAAACTTGTTACGGCCTCCTGTCTCCACAGAGGCAGGCGACCTTATTGTATGCTCTGCCCCTGAAGACTAATGAATCCGAATGGTTTCCTGAGCACTTTGGGTGATTTTCCTGCTGCTAAGGCCAATCACTCATCTGAGGCTCTGGTTGACCTCTGGAATAGAGAGTTGGCCAGGGCTGTGGATGAGATTGCTCCTAAGTGGCATCTGCCAGGTAGCAGAGTCAGTGCAGCTCCTTGGTTTACCAAGGAACTGCGGATGATGAAGTGGCAAGGTAGACGTCTTGAGCAATGGTGGAGAAAGACTCGTGATAAGTCCAACTGAATCCAGGCTAGGGCCCATTATAGGGCCTACTCTGTGGTGATGATGACCACCATTGCATCCGCACAGAGCCAACCAGCGGAACCATTCCATGCTGTACAGTCTTCTCCATCAGACCACAACAATTAATCAGGAGGAAAACACAGAAGTCAACTGTGACATGTTCTTCAGGCACGTTGCAGATAAAATCACTCAGATTTGCCACAACTTGGACTCCGTGTTGACAATGTCTAGTGAGGTCTCTGTGGCATCTCTGTTTTGCCAGATTCCCAGTCCAAGTTTCACTTAAAGAATTATGCCCACTTTAAGCTAATTAGCTCCCCTTCTTTCCCTAACAATGGCCCTATTTCTGCCCTGCAGCACTGCTGGACCACCCTGCAAATCTCTACCAGGTATGAATACCCGTCAAATGCTGCTGCTGTTGTGATGGTGCTCCGGAGGGAGTGGGCCGTAAGCCCCATTGGAGGTACCTCCCGCCAGGCCTTGTAAGTGAGTTGGATGCAGGCTCCAAGCCAGCATGCTAGAGAGCTGGCAGATGCCTTGTGGCCCAGGTTAGAGCCCTTGTACATCACGAACAGGGCCTCGAATTTTCTAGTTCGCGACTGGAACCAGCCTCACCAGTTAACGGGTCCCCCCCACGCCCTGCCAGTCAGCTAGCCAGCCCCATCAGAGCCAGGAGAACAGCCCAGCAGGTGCCACCACCCACCGCAATGGTGGGTGAGTGCGTGGAGGGCTGCCCAACCCACTTTTTAGAATGACAATCTGTCCAGGACCCATTGGAAGTGATGCCATGGCCAGAAATGAAATCAAGCAAATTAAAATAAATAATTAAAAATAATTAAATCAAAATAAAATAATAAGGGGGAGCCAGTCATGTTCCACCAAGTGAATCTACTCTGAAATAAGTCCTATTGTGGTCAATGGGACTTACTCTCAGGAAAGTGTGGGTAGGATTGCAGCCTGTGAGCCCAATCCTATGCATGTCTACTCTGAAGTAAATCCCATAGTGGTCAATGGAGCTTACTCTGTAGTCTGCCTGCAATAACAACGCCCCAAAAAGAATCAGTGAGATTTGCAGCCCTCCCCAGTGCCCAGTTTAAAGTTCTTCTGTTTCAAGCTATCAAGATAAAGACCCACCTGGCTTTGCAAGTGCAAAACAGAAAACTTTCCCCTTACCATTCAAGTCTCTTATTTGTTCTTTTTAGGGGGTGGGAGGCTGCCTTGTAGAGCAACTCCATCAGATCAGGACGCTTCTGGTGTCCTCACATTCCCCTTTGCCTGGGCTGACCACCAGCCAAGGCACGTCTGCCTACTTGTGAGTAAATGTGACTGTGAGGCTGCTTTGCTTTCCATAAGGCTCCATAGACTGGGAGGGAGACAGCTGGGAGGGAGGAACCTGGAAAAGGTGCAAAAGAGAGCTACTAAGATGATTACTGGGCTGGGGCACCTTCCTTATGAGGAAAGGCTACGGCGTTTGGGCCTCTTCAGCCTAGAAAAGAGGCGCCTGAGGGGGGACATGACTGAGACATACAAAATTATGCAAAGGAAGGACAGAGTAGATAGAGAGGTGCTTTTTACACTCTCACATAACACCAGAACCAGGGGACATCCACTCAAATTGAGTGTTGGGCGGGTTAGGACAGATAAAAGAAAATATTTATTTACTCAGCATGTGGTTGGTCTGTGGAACTCCTTGCCACAGGATGTGGTGATGGTGTCTGGCCTGGATGCCTTTAAAAGGGGATTGGACAAGTTTCTGGAGGAAAAATCCATTATGGGTTACAAGCCATGATGTGTATGTACAACCTCCTGATTTTAGAAATAGGCTACGTCAGATGCAGGGGAGGGCACCAGGATGCAGGTCTCTTGTTATCTGGTGTGCTCCCTGGGGCATTTGGTGGGCCGCTGTGAGATACAGGAAGCTGGACTAGATGGGCCTATGGCCTGGTCCAGTGGGGCTGTTCTTATGTAACCTCCTTCTCTGGTGTTTTTGGGGGCTGCACTCATTGGATGAGGACCATTCTGATGTCCTTGGAGCCTCTCAGTCTGCCTCCAGTAAGGCAAGTCTGCCTACTTGCAAGTAAACGCAACCACGTGGCTTCGTGGGCTCCGACTTGTAGCTGGGAGGGGGGAGATTCTTGGGTGTTTTTGGGGGGCTGCACTCATTGGATCGGGACCATTCTGGTGTTGTTGGATTCCTCTCAGCCTGCCCTTTCCGAAGGACTATGGCAAGTACACCTACTCGCGAGTAAACATGCAATATGGCTCACTTTCACTTTCCATAGGGCTCCATGCATTTTTTCCTTCCAGTTTTTTGGCCATAACTTTTGAACGAAAGGAGCGATTTCAATTCTGTTTTTTACACTGCAGTCTGCTGGCCATTCCGCATCCAACGGTATATGGCATGACGTGGTAGCTCCTAACCCCGCGATGTTAGTGCGTCCTCCCCCAGGACTCGTCACCCCCCGCGCATCACCTGGTGCTCCCCCGCACTCCCTGCACCTCCTAGTGACACCAGTGGTCTTGAGATCCTTAAAGGAAAGGCACACTGTGAATATGATCAGTGGGATGCATGTACTCAAGCTGGCCATGGGTTTGGCATGGCAGGGGGTTGTACTTGCCTCTTTGCGGGTCCAGTTTAGCCAAAAGGCAGGATATATATTTTAAAAAATGAATTAATCTACATAAAGAATTAAAAGGGTGTTGTAGCATTTTGTTTATGTACTGGATTGCATTTTGTCCCTGCTGAGGAACTCTGTGCAGATCAAAGTTTCTCTCCTCAATTTTCTCTTCACTGTAACCTTGTGAGATAGTTCAAATAAGTGTGACAGGCCAAGTCAACTTCATTACTGAATGATGGGGAGTTGAACTCAAATCTCCTTAATCCTAGTCCAACACAATTCATGATAAAGTGTGGAATCATTCTCACCTGAATAAAACTTTTTGAAAATAACTTTCTTTTCTTGTAAATTAAACTGAGCAAAATTTTAGCAAAGAAGGGGCACCAATAACAGGAAGAAGGCAAGACCAATTAAAGGGCCATTATAAAGTAATAAGTGATTCTCAGTGCATTTAGGCTGCCTTCAGCAAGATAATTTATTGAGTAGTTAGTCAGACACAAAATTGCATCTCCTAAATATTATATGCAAGGTTGCTGGGATTTAAAAAACGTCTGTTGAAATATATTGGGAACAGGGTCACCCCATGACCTCCCAGTGCCTGAGGTGAAGTGCCAAATGCTTGCAAGGCACCTTGCTCTACAAAATGCCACCCCCTCTTATCTAGTGCTAAGGTAAGCGACCTCTGCAGCTCTTCCTCCCTTTTCCTGGATTTTTGAAAATGAAGTGGGGAATTAAGTGACCACCCTCTTGGCCTCATGAATGGGCGGGCAGGAGCTTGGGAATGACTTATAAATTATAACAGCACCTTACCACCTTTTTTTGTCTCCTCTCAGACATCTGTTCTCCATGCTGAACATACCAAGTTCCCTCAACCTTTTCTCACAGGGCTTGTCCTCCAGCCCTCTGACCAGGAAACAGAGTGGGTGTCAATGGGTAATTTTCACAATGGAGAGAGATGAAAAGCAGTGTGCTCCAAGGATCTGTCCTGGGACCGGTGCTTTTCAACCTCTTCATAAATGACCTGGAGACAGGGTTGAGCAGAGAGGTGGCTAAGTTTGCAGATGACACCAAACTTTTCCGAGTCGTGAAGACCAGAAGCAATTGTGAGGAACTCCAGAAGGATCTCTCCAAACGGGCAGCAAAATGGCAGATGCGTTTCAATGTAAGTAAGTGTAAAGTAATGCACATTAGGGCAAAAAAATCAAAACTTTACATATAGGGTTCAGAGTTATCTGTGACAGATCAAGAGAGAGATCTTGGGGTGGTGGTGGACAGCTAGATGAAAGTGTCGACCCAATGTGCAGCGGCAGTGAAGAAGGTCAATTCTATGCTTGGAATAATTAGAAAAGGTATTGAAAACAAAACAGCTAATATTATAATGCTGTTGTACAAATCGATGGTAAGGCCACACTTGAGTATTGTGTCCAGTTCTGGTCACCACATCTCAAAAAAGGACATCGTGGAAAAGGTGCAAAAGAGAGCGACTAAAATGATTACTGGGCTGGAGCACCTTCCTTATGAGGAAAGACAACAGCGTTTGGGCCTCTTCAGCCTAGAAAAGAGGCGCCTGAGGGGAAACATGATTGAGACATACAAAATTATATACGGATAATAAAAGGATAGAGTGGATAGAGATGCTCTTTTCCCTCTCACACAACACCAGAAACGGGAAATCCACTAAAATTGAGTGTTGGGAGAGTTAGGATAGACAAAAGAAAATATTTCTTGACTCAGTGTGTAGTTGGTCTGTGGAACTCCTTGCCACAGCATGTGGTGATGGCATCTTGCCTAGATGCCTTCAAAAGGGGATTGGACAAATTTCTGGAGGAAAAATCCATTATGGGTTACAAGCCATGATGTGTATGTGCAACCTCCTGATTTTAGAAATGTCAGAATGTCAGATGCAGGGGAGAGCACCAGGATGCAGGTCTCTTGTTACCTTATGTGCTCCCTATGGCATTTGGTGGGCCACTATGAGATACGAAGTTGGACTAGATGGGCCTATGGCCTGATCCATAGATGGGCCTATGGCGGGGCTGTTCTTATGTTCTTATCATCCTCATCACTCTCCTCTGAATCTGCTTCTGTTTGGCAGCAACTTTCTTAACGTGAGGTGCCCTGAATTGGATACATTACTCCAGGTGAGGCCTAACCAACACAGAGTAAAGCGGAACCACAATTTCTCATGACTTGGAAGCTATGGTTCTACAAACCAGACTAAAATTGAGTTAGCTTTCTTTGCAGCTGCATCACACTGCTGGCTCATGTTCATCTTGTCATCCACTGCAACTCCAAGATCCCCCTTACATGTTGTGCTACCAAGACAGGTACCTCCCATTCTTTACCTACATATTTGGTTATTTTTGCTTTAGAACCTTGCATTTGTCCCTGTTGAACTTCATCTTATTCATGTATTCCATTTTTGTCTAGGTCTTCCTGAAGACTTCTACTGTCTTCTATTGCATTCGCTACTCCTCCCAGTTTGGTGTCATTCACAAATGTGATGAGGTCCCCTTGTATCCCTTCATTCAAATCATTGATGAAGATGTTAAAGAGAACCAGGCCCAAGACAGAGCCCTGGGGAACCCCACTCAAAACCATATTCCAGGTTGATGTGAAGCCATTGACAAACACACTTTGTTTACGACCATCCAACCAGTTGTGAATTCACCTAATGATTGTGTCATCTAGAGGCTATATTCTAGCCCAGGGGTGCCCAAACCCCGGCCCTGGGACCACTTGCAGCCCTCGAGTACTCCCAGTGCAGCCCTCAGGGAGATCCCAGTCTCCAATGAGCCTCTGGCCCTTTGGAAACTTGCTGGAGCCCACACTGGCCTGACGCAACTGCTCTCAGCATGAGGGTGACGGTTTGCCCTCCCACATGAGCTGTGGGATGAGGGCTCCCACCAGGAAAGGCCAGCCTTGCTTTGTGCAAGGCCTTTTATAGGCCTTGAGCTATTGCAAGACCTTCATTCATTCATATAAGTTCATCTTTAATATATTCATTGATGTAAACTTAAGTAAATTTATTCAAATTTTAAATGTAAATTAATTCTTTTTTTCCAGGGCCCCTGACACAGTGTCAGAGAGATGATGTGCCCTCCTGCCAAAAACTTTGGACAGCCCTGTTCTAGCCTATATTTTACAACTTGCTGATTAAGATATTATGTAGAACCCAGTGACGTTGCTAGGTCATTTGATACCTGGGGCCCATAAATTTTTGTCACCCCATAACTAATTAATTAATAATAATTATTTCAAATTTTTCACATTTTTCTACCATCCTTCTTCTAAGGAGCACAGGGTGGTGTGCATGGTTCCTCCCCTTATTTTGTCCTCACAACATAAAATTATGAATAAAATTATTTAAAAAAATTATTTTGTCCTCTGCATAAAATGATATAAAACATGATTGTATTATTCTTAAAAGCCATGATTTCCACAATTTTGGTCACTAGAGTGTCACCCCCCCACCCCCCGAGGATGTTCCATTGGTCTATTATGAGTTAAGGCAGGGGTTCTCAAACTTAGCATCAGGACACACTTTTTAGAGTGACAACCTGTCCGGGATCCACTGGAAGTGATGTCATGGCTGGAAGTGACATCATCAAGCAAATTAAAATAAATTAGAAATAATTAAATTAAAGAAAAACAAATAATTAAATAAGGGGAAGCCAATCTTGTTCCACCAAGTGAATTTTCTCTGTAGCTTGCCTGTAATAATACCCCTGTCCACAAAAAGAAAAATCAGTGAAATTTTCAGCCCTACCCAGTACCCAGTTCAATTTAAGTTCTTCTATTTAAACCATATCACTATCTGGATTGACCTAGCTTTACAAGTCTAAAAAATAAAAAAAATTCAACTTACCAGCTCAAGCCTCTTTTTTTATTATTTTTGGGGAGTGGATTGCCTTCTGGAGCATTTGTTGAGCTCCACATTCATCATATAGGGACAATTCTGATGGTCTCGCATTCCCCTTTGCCTGACCTGACCACGAGCCAAGGCACATTTGCTTACTCGTGAGTAATCACAACTGTGTGGCTTGGTTTCGCTTTCCATAGGGCTCAATACATTCATCAGCTTGGAGGGAGGTACTACCTTCTTGGGTGTTCTGGGGGAGACTGCGTTCATTGGATCGGGACCATTCCGGTGTGGTTGGATTCCTCTCAGCCTGCCATTTCTTCTGGACTAAAGCAAGTTCACCTACTCATAAGTAAACATGCCATATGGCTCAGTTTCACTTTCCATAGGGCTCTATGCATTTTTGTTTTCTGGTTTTCTGGCCATAACTTGATAGAATGGAGATATTTCACTCTGGTTTTTTTTTCATTGCATTCTGCTGTAAATTCCACATCGAAGGATATATAACATGATGGTATGATTACTAAAAATCACAATTTTAGCAATGTTGGTCACTTGTTGTGTCACCCTCTCCAAGTCTGGCACCTAGGGTGGACCGCCCCCCATCCCTCTCTAGCTACGCCACTAGTGGAATCTTGTCAAATGCTTTACTGAAGTGAAGATTCCCACAGCATTCCCACCGTCCAGTAATCTAGTAACCCAATTGAGAAAGGAGATGAGATTTGTCTGGCAAGATTTATTTTTGACAAATCTATGCTGCGTTCTGTTGATCACAGTTGTTGTTGATCACAGTTGATCACAGTTGTAGAGTTGTTATCTAGATGTGTCATGACTGGGTGTTTTATAATTTGTTCTAATATCTTCCTGGGTATTGAAGTCAGACTGACAGGTCTGTAATTTGAATCTGAATTTGACCATAATTGACTTGCTACTGAGAATGTGTTTTCAAAATTAATCTTTGACCATTACAATGGTCACTATGTTTGGTTGCTTCTGCTTTCCAAATGTTGTGAGAGAATCTGTATGGTACCAGAGCTTGTAATGGAAGATCAGGAGATCCTCAGGTGGATGATGTGGTGTTGACAGCAATTCCATGTTTTGACAGCTGTTTGACAGCTCTGGGAAGGGCAGGGCTGTCTCCACAGCTGTAATCAATCAAGGCCAATGGAGACTCTGATGGACACCTGAGCTTCATTTGACCTTGATGGAACTTTGAATGGACATGGACTGAAGAGATGGCTCACCTGAGCCTAATTTGGACTTAACAAGGGGCTAACAAGGTAGCTCACAGGTGAGCTGCATTTTGGATTATGAGACATCCAAGGATAAAAGGCAGCTTCAGAAGGAGGAAAGCTACCCAGGCAGAGGTACCCTGATCCAGCGGGAGAGGCTACCTGACCAGACAGAGCTACCTGACCCAGACCTATGGGAGAAGGGGACTGCCAGGACTCGACTGGAGGACACAGAAGAGAGGACTGCCAGGACCCTGCTGGAGAGTACACTGCTGGAGAGGACAACAGCTGCTTATCAATTGCACAAACTGATAAGGAGTTGTTTGTTTCCTTTGCACACTGCAGCTGTTGTCCTTGGAAAAGGAGGGTGTTAATTAGCCAAAAAGCGGGCGAAGGGAGTTGGAATATTTGGATGGGACAAATTGGCGTAGTCGGTAGGATAGGGAAAATCAGGCAAGACAGCACTACAGACTAATTCTCTTCCTATCTGCTGAATTTCCAAGGGGAAGTTTCTGTTTTTTGCTTCCACTTACTGCTTTCTCCCTGAAGGGAATTCTTGTTCACTGAATATTACCAACATGGCCATTTGTAATCCAATTAGCAGTGTCTGCATTATAAGCCCACTTCCTGCTTTATTGTCTTTAAAAGCAACAGACTTGGCTGAGTAAACATCTGCCTAACAACGCACCACTTGGATTTTTCCTTTTTACTCCCTCTCTCTCCCTTCCCCTTCTTGTTTTGAAAGCAGTGCATGAGGAAGAGTTAACAGTTGAAAGGTTAGCTCCCCCACTTCTTTCTCTGCTTCTTGTATGTTAAACACCATAAGCAGACAAGGCAATGATGGGTGGAGTGGGAAGGTGAGAAGCAATGCATTAGTAGTTCACCCATGTGTGTATTTATATCACTGCTCAAATTAGATAGTGCCCAGAGTAGGGGACCCAGACTGACCTTCCATTTTTAGAAGATTGCAGGGATGGCGATGGTAATACCGCTCAGTTGGGGGGGAGTTATGGAGTGGAGCATGCCCATTTCATGGGCCCATAATCCAAGCATTAATGGACACATATGTGAACTCATGGCAAGATGTACAGTTTCTCTCCGCTGCTATAGATTTGACTAGAGATGTGGGAAAGGGCTAAATCCTGAATAACAATTATAATATCATTTGTATAGCCATTCTTGAGTGTATTTCACATGCATTATCTTCATGTTTTCCTTACAACAACCCTGAAAGGTAAGAAAATATTACTCTTCTCATATTGCAGCAGGAGCTGAGGTTGAGAGGGGGTGGCTTACCTAAGGTTACCTAGTGCATTGATGGCAAAGGTGATTTTCAAACTGGAGTCTTCCTGTGTTGCAGCTGTCTTGTATCTTTTAGGGCACAATCCTAACCCCTTATGTCAGTACTTTCCAGCCAATGGGATGTGTGCTGATCCTGCAGTTGGGTGTCACTCACGGAGGCCTCCTCAAAGTAAGGGAATGTTTGTTCCCTTACCTTGGAACTGCATTGCCTTTATGTCAGTGCTGGAAAGCACTGACATAAGGGGTTAGGATTGCACCCTTAGTCACTCTGCGTCACCAGCTCTCGTGCATATATATGCACAGAGACAAACTTTCTCTGAAAGGCAAAAGATGTCCCAAAGCCAGATTTGATTTAGGAGCTAGTCTGCATAGACCCCCTTTGTTCCATTTCCAGAAATCCCATGTGTGGAAGCCAGAGAGATTGCAATGTGACCAGCTTTGATGCTCAGTCTGAGGATTTGGCTGCAGCTGGAAGGATCACTTTCAGGAGCCATCTTCGTAGGAATTGCAGGACTCCATGTGGAACACTGTTCCTTAGCTGGAGGCTACTGTAACTACTCTGACTGATGCCAAAACTTCTCAGTCAGAGGATAGTATGCTCAAGACTTGTGACTTCTGATTGAGGGGTAGTTTAAATTGCTCGTCTCAGCCACAACATCATCCCTAGAAGAATTCAGCACCAGGCTCTAGTGGTTTCTCCCTCCCAGGTTTGTGGAGTCTAAATGCATGGGGATGTCTTGTGCAGTCAGGCACATAATGCCTTAGTGTTAAACTATGAAAGCATACAAAACAAATGAACATTTCCAATGGACAAGACTGGCCAGAGTGTATAAGCAACCCAGGTATTTGACTGGAGTGCATTAATTCTAGGAGTGGCAATGAATTAAGCAGCATGCAATCGAACAGCAGAGTCCTAGGAATCCTCCCAAAGCTGCAGCAAGTCTATCCTTTAATATTTCCATAGAGATCAGGGCTAGAATTAAAGCAGTATCACATCTTACATCTTATGTGTGGTAGGCTCTGGAAACTGCTTCTGCCAGGCAGTACTCCTATGGTGCTGACCATAATTTTGGAACCCTGACACTAAATGTGCACTAGTGCAATTGCATGGAGGATCTTTATGCCGACGCTGCACATTAAATGCCGCACATCGCTCTAATGCTGGTAGTTGGTTGGCACCTGCATAATCGTGACCTGTTGGCAATGTCTTACATGCATAAATGATCACATCACAGATGAAATGCCACAGATAGAATTTTCATACCACTCAGTGTCAATCCAAAGACGCTGCATTTACATTGAGCCAGTTCACACATTCAGCAGAGAGTTATCAAGAAGTATATGTGCCTTGATGAAGTGGCCTCTGGCCATTAGTTCTGGCATAGAGACACTGTCTGGGCATAGGAAAAGTTTTACACAGTTTACACAACTGTCACCATCCTGATATGGATCAACTTTTGCCGTGGGGGCAGTGGTTTTGGATGGCTTTGCTCTGTATTTCTAACCAAGTGAGTGAGTGAGAAACTGTGTGTGTGTGTGTGTGTGTGAGAGAGAGAGAGAGAGAGAGGGGGGGGGTGTGAGAAGGGGAAATTGGTTTGTCTGGAAAGTCCAGTATAACTAACCTTTTTCCATGTAAGATAATCTGGATTTCCACCAGATGGCAGCATTTGCCAGCACAAGAAGGGCTGAAAAGGATGTGGTGTGATGTTGAGTTCACCCAGTGGTCCTATGCCCTCTCCCTTCCACATTGCCAGAGCTCTTCGTGCATCCCAGCCACCCTGCCCCCATGGCCTCGTAAATCACAGCAGTGATTGCCTACCAAGTATAAAATAATTCAATCTGCAAGCAGCCAGGAGCAAGAAAGAAGCAACCAGAGAAAGCAGGAGCTGGGGGAAGGAGGCTCTTAGAGATATCGGCACTGAGAGATATCAGCAAAGGCAGGAAAACAAGGGTGTTATAGGGAAGGGGCACAGGGACTCCCAATTGGGGAGCAGGCATCACTGTGGCAAGGGCAAGCCTGAATGGCTGGCAGGATCATGGGGCAGTGAAAGGGCATTGCTGGAGCTGGGTGTGTTGATGTCCATGTTAAATATATAAAAAACTGAAGCAGAGGAACAGATTGGAGGGTTGAATCAAGAATGGCTGGAGGGACAGACGGCATCTCCCTCCTCCTTCTACAGCATCTTTGTTCAGTTTTTCTCTAACATCCCTGCCCTGCCCAGCTCCCCTTACTCCAATGACACAATTGCTTTTATTGCAGGGGTTACAGTGACATCACTGGAGCACAGCTGCCAACCGAATAGGCCAGTGGTTCTCACACATTTAGCACCAGGACCTACATTTTAGAATAACAATCTGTCAGGACCCACCGGAAGTGACATCATCAAGCAGGAACATTTTTAACAATCCTAGGCTACAATCCTACCCACACTTACCCAGGAGTAAGTCCCATTGACTATCATTGTTAAAAGAATATACGTAGCTTGTTAAAAGTACAGATCTGTAACATTTCCCCAAATGCAGTCACATACCATGGTAGCATCAAGTCAAAAATAAAATATTGAAATGAATGGGAACCCACCTGAAATTGGCTTGCAACCCACCTAGTGGGTCCTGACCCACAGTTTGAGAAACACTGAGATAGGCAGTAAAGGCCTGAAGTTTCTGGATTCAGGAATGTTAGGTTGCTCTGGAGAAGCTTTAGGGCTGTCCCCTCTCTGCCCCCGTACCTTGGAGCAACAGGTATAGGACAAAGGATCTGTCTCCACAGTATCCCAGATTTCCTTCCCCTCACCTTCATTCACTTCCAGAGCAGAGGAAAAAGGTTGAAACAGGGAAAACCCCATGGAGCAAACACAATCCTCCTCTCTGTGTTAAAGTGTGGTGGTGATGTGGGGAACTGGATTAATTTTCAGCAGGGAAAGCAATATAGTTTAGCTGATCCTACACTGGGTGTGCTGTGGTCTTATACAAAGACTAGAATAACAAACAGAACTGCTAGATAAGCAGTCCACATGCAGTTTTGCCCATAGTTGCTCTGTAATTTCCCCTTCCTTGGGCATACAATCTAAACATCTTTTAAACACATAGCTGCGGAGATTTGCAAAGTGATGACCTGTCCCCTCATGTAAACCAAATGCCTCTTACCCCTGCTAACTGGGTAAGAGGCACTTTTTCAAGTGGGTGCTCCTCTTTTATTTAGCAGGGGGAGAGTAACTGGCCCACCTCACCCCAGCACTGCCTGTTCTAGTGGCTGTCTGCTGGTATTCCTTTGCATCTTTTTAGACTGTGAGCCCTTTTGGGACAGGGACCCATTAGATATTTGATTTTCTCTGTAAACCGCTTTGTGAGCTTTTTGTTGAAAAGCGGTATATAAATACTGTTGTTGTTGTTGTTGTTGGTTAGATGTGTTAAGAGGTGAACATAAGAACAAGTGAGTTGTGGTTACTGAAAATAAAGAGGTGTTAGGATTGATCTCTCAGTTCAGTCTGTCCAGACACAGAGAATGAGTATGTGCTTTGTGCCGCACAGTGTACAACTTGTCCCATTTCTGCTGCTGTTTCTTTCTGAGGCAGTACAGTTGAAGTAAGAGCCAGGAGGCATTGGAAATCTGCGGGACTTTTCTGAGCAATTGGATCTGTCAGATTTGATTAGTTACTTGTGCTGGCCAGGCTCGGGCACCCACCAGGCAGACAGAGAGAGCCCCAGCTGGGTAGAGTCACTCCCCATAAGCTGAAAGCAGCTTGTCCCAGGATTAGAGCTGGCATGCCATGAAATACCATGCCCTGCTGCCATAGATTGGAGATGCCAGGGCCTAGAAAGGTTGGGGGTGTGCAGATTCATTCAACAACATGCACCTGCATGTGCCACACAGTGCTTCTGGTAACTCATGCTGATAGTACTTGTGACAGACTTGTAGATATACTGGGACGCAGAAACCCCCAAACAAAAAACTTTAGTGTGTGCTGATGGGCTCTGAATTGCCTGTGATAAACCAGGAAAAGAGATCTTGGGGTTGTGGTGGAGACTGCAGTGACAATTCAGACGCAATGTGCAGCAGCTGTGAAGAAAGCAAATTGCATGTTGGGATCATTAGGAAGTGGTCTGAGAATATGACTGCTAATATTGTTTTGCCCCTATATAAATCTATGGTGTTGTCCCATTTGGAATACTGGATACAGTGCTGGTTGACATATCCCAAGAAGGATATTGTAGATCTGGAAAAGGTACAAGACAGGGTAACCAAAGGCATCAGAACTCTTTCCTTGCAAGGGTTTCCTTTGCCTCTTTCCTTGCCACAAACTGGCAACCAGTGTAGCCGCCGAAGCAGTGGCCCAACTGAGTCAAACGGACGAGCCCCAGCAACCACACGGGCAGTCACGTTCTGCCCTAATTGTAGTTTCCGGACTGTCTTCAGCCCCATGTAGAGTGCGTTGCAGTAGTCTAATCTGGATGTCACTAGGGCATGGGTCACCATGGCCAGATCTGAATGACTCAGGTATGGTCGCAGCTGGCGAATCAGCCAAAGCTGAGCAAAGGCTCCCCTGGCCAGAGCCGCTACCTGGGAATCCAAGAGCAGCTGCGGATCCAGGATCACCCCTAAGCTGCAGACCTGCTCCTTCAGAGGGAGTACAACCCCATTCAGAGCAGGATGGTAGTCCAATACCTGAATCTTGGACTTCTGGACCAGGAGAACCTCTGTCTTATCAAGATTCAATTTCAGCTTCTTTGCCCACATCTAGCTCCCAACAGCCTCCAGAAAGCAGTCCAGAACTTTGCCTCCTTGGAATCAGGAGGAAAGGAGAGAAAGAGCTGGGTGTCATTAGCATATTGATGGCACCCTACCCCAAACCTCTGGATGACCTTTCCCAGTGGCTTCATGTAGATGTTAAACAGCATGGGGGGCAGAATGGAGCCTTGCGACACCCTATACCGAAGAGGCCAGGATGCCAAACAAGCATCACCATCACCCCAGCACCACCTTCTGGAATCTGTCAGCCAGGAAGGAGCAGAACTGCTGCAGGACAGTGCCTCTGAGCCCCAACTCAGCCAACTGACCCAGAAGGACACCATGGTCGATGGTGTCAAAGGCCGCTGAGAGGTCCAGCAGGACTAACAGGAACGCACTCCCCCTGTCCATTCCCCAGCACAGGTCATCCACCAAGGCAACCAAGGCAGTCTCTGTCCCAAACCCTGGCCTGAAGCCAGACTGAAAAGGATCCAGATAATCACCTTCATCCAAGATCCTCTGGAGCTGGGATGCCACTACCCGCTCGATCACCTTGCCCAGAAATGGCATATTAGATACTGGCTGGAAGTGGTTTAAGTTAGTAGGATCCAGGGAGGGTTTCTTCAGGAGGGGGTGAACCACCACCTGCTTCAATGTCATAAGAACATAAGAATAGCCCCGCTGGATCAGGCCAAGGGCCCATCTAGTCCAGGCTGGGCAGTACTCCTTCCCTCAGAGAAGAATTCACCACCCTCCCTGTCCACTCGGCCAGTCCCCCCTGGGTGGATCTAATTAGCCATGCCGGACAAGGGTTGAGCGGGCAAAAAGATGGTCTCGCACTCCAGAGAATCCTGTTCACATCCTCAGGTTCTACAAGCTGGAAAGAATCCCACAAGATTGGATAGACAGATGCCCCAGGGACATTATTAGGTACTGCTAATGTGGCGTCCAAGTCATGCCGGATCTGATCGACTTTGTCCGTGAAGTGCTTAGTGAACTCGTCACAGCAAGCCTCCGTGTGCGCCTCCCCATCAGTAGGGGGGTGAGATGGAGTAGGCCACGAACCACACAGAAGAGCTCAGTCGGACAGTTCTCTGTAGACGTGATGGCGGCAGAAAAATATGATCTTTTAGCTGCCGCATTCACCTTAGAATAGGCTCTGGCCTCTATGCGGTCTGACTCAGCACAAGTCTTTTGCCACCGTCGCTCTAGATGTCTGCCCTGCCCCTTCATCATTCACAGGTCCTCAGAAAACCAAGGAGCTGCTCTTACTCTGCGGTTGGGCAGATGCCGCTCAGGAGCGATCTCATCCAGGGCCGTGGTCATCTCCCTGTTCCAGAGATCAACCAGGACACCAGGTGAGTTGCCAGCTCTGGCAACAAGTAAGTCCTGCAGAGCCCTCAGGAATCCATCCAAATCCATCAGCCTCCAGGGGCGAACCATACAATGCGGCCCCCTGCTGCTGTGGAGGCAAGAGGCTGCAATAAGCCTAAATTCCACCAGGAAGTGACAAAGGAGTGATCTTAATCTCCTCCACACCCAGATCACCATCAACCTGCCCAACAGTAAAAACTAGCTCCAGCGTGTGTCCCGCATCATGTGTCAGGACAGATATTCTCTGAGACAGACCCATGGTTGCCACGGTGGCCATGAAGTCCTGAGCCACAGCCATCTTGGGGGCCTCGGCATGGATGTTGGTCCCCCAGCACTAATAGGTGAGGGCACTCCTACACCATGCTCAAGATCACTCCAGTCAGCTCAGGCAGGGAGTCTGTTGGGCAGCACAGTGAGCGGTATCCCAACAGAATCCCTATTCTGTCTCACCCCTCCAACACGACATGAAGGCACTCAAACCCTGTGGACCACTGGACAGGGTACCAAGTAAGATGGATGGTATCAGGATAGATCAGGGGTCTCCAAACGTTTTGGCCAGAGGGCTGCATCAAATATCCGGCATGGTGTTGAGGGCCAGAAAAAAAATTTAATTATAAAATTTAAATAAATAAATTAGAGATGGAACTTAGATGAGTGAATAAATGAATGAATAGGCTCATTCATTCAACCTCTCTGGCCTTCAGAACACCCTCCAGACACAATCAGAGCACAGTTCTGGTCATGTTCAGTTGAGTGGGCCAAAGGGGGGACAAGAGGTTGGCCACAGGCCGGAAAGAGGCTTGTTGCGGGCCGCATCTGGCCCCCAGGCCGGAGTTTGGAGACCCCTGCAACAGACCATCGCAACCCCACCTCCCTGTCCCTGTAATTGTGGCTGCTGCAGTACCCAGAAACCTGGGGGACAGATCTGGGATAGGCCTACACCTCCCATCTCATCCAGCCAGGTCTGATACATGCCAGGTCAGCGGCCTCATCCAGGATTAAATCCTGGATGAGCCAGGCCTTGTTATTCACTGACCTGGCATTCAAAAGCAGGAGTTTCAGATTAAGGGCCTGAGGGATGGAGGAAGGGCCAGAAAGAGGGACCGTCTATGACTGACCCTTGTTCTCCTGGAACATGCTGCCTGACTGTCACCGCCATATCTTCCGTAACCCGTCACTCTATTAATGGTGGCTGCACTCCCACCCACCCCCCAACTCCCTTGAGATGTCAAACACATTACCCTTCCGCAGGGTTGACCCATAAACCACACATCCTGGACCACATACTCCACTCGGCATTCAGTCACTGTCACTGCACTATTAAATTATTACTACATACAACACCCCCTATCACTGAACTCTCTCGCCCCCTGTCCCCCTCTCACGGAGCCAGAGGTCCCCACCTTCTCCCCATCCCCCTCTCATGGAGCCAGAGATCCTTACCTTCTCTGTGTCCCCCTCTTGTATTGGAATCGTGGAAGATCTGGCAAGGAGGGAGAATGTGGTGTCAGCAGTGGCCCTTTTAAGGGTAAGGCCTGGGCATTCAGCAGAGAGTGCGCTGCACAGCTGCAGCCACTTGAAGGCAATAGGGCCCTCAGGCATTAAAGCACCTGATGAAGGGAGAGGTGGGTGTGGGTAGCAGAAGGAGGAAAGCTTGAAGAAGGGGAGAGTGGATTAATGGCTAATGGACTACTGGAACTGCTGATGGACTGATTGATGAATGGATTTTGGAGACTGCTGGAACAGACTGCTGGAGACACTGAGATTGGTGTTTGGCTGCCACGCCCAAGGCCTGCTGAGGACCAAAGTGCTGCTATAGTGGTGAAAGGAGCTGCTGGCAGGAGAGGGAGGAAGGAGAGCCTCTGCAGGTTAAACAGGTGAGCTACCCTGGTTGTGATAGGGACCAGCAGTGCTGCAAGGCAGAACTAGGGTCATTTTGGGGGAAAGAAGGGGAGCTAATTAACTAAAAGTAGGCCTAATTCTCTAAGTGAAGTCTGGACTGAGAATCTGGCAAAACTCACTCACATGACAGCTCTTCAACCACCCACTCGCAGTCCTGCATTCAGTCTCACACAAACCCTAATGCTGACACAATGCTTCCTAACCCCTCCCAGATGTCCAATCATTAAACAGCAGGACACAACATTAAAGGGGAGGGTATAGTGCTGGTGATCAGGGATCCAAAGATGATGAGCTGCTCAGCAACAAGGACCACAGCAAAGAGTCATACAGCCTCCTGATCCACTGTCTTGATCCACGGGCAAAGAGCCCTTAGGCTCTTGCTAAAGGCTTGCGCCTCTAGCACACCAGAGGCTAATGTACCTCAAGATGTGGGGACGAGGAGAAAAGGTAGCTGGAGTCCAGCAGCCGACCCCACAGGTGTTCCACTCCTTGTCCTTCTGCAGCCTTCTCTCCCTGCTGTTCCACTGAGTGGAGGCTGTTCCCTCTCAACTCATTCCTCCCTCCACAGTTGTCTTACCCCTCTGTTTCACAAGGAGA
Source organism: Tiliqua scincoides (assembly GCF_035046505.1). Lineage (NCBI taxonomy): Eukaryota > Metazoa > Chordata > Lepidosauria > Squamata > Scincidae > Tiliqua > Tiliqua scincoides. The sequence goes on from NC_089822.1 coordinate 115,211,419, forward strand.
AGGAAGGAACTTTTCCACAGGGAGATGAAGAATCTTTTTCCCTTCCTGTATTGCTTGGATAAGACTCAACCAGCCCCCAAACTGGCTCCAACACCAATCTGCAGCTCATCCAGCCTTATAATCTCCATGTCAGATTTAGATTTGGCAATACAGTTCGGAAAGGAGATCCCCCTTCTTCTTTGGTCAAGCGTTCATAACACTCCCCTAGCTGCTTTGAAGGAAGAGAAAGGCTGAGACTCCAGCTGTTCCCCCACAGGCCCTCTATTTATTAACCATGGTAGGTTACCAGAATCTCCATGCTCAGCAGCAGTTTACATCTGAATGGCAGATGCTGGGGACAGATGACAAGAAGTCCGGTGGCTTCATGTCTTGCTGATGGACTTCCCCAGAGTATTGGGCTAGTCACAACTGCAAACAAGATTTGGCCCACTTTGGTGTCATCCAGCAGAGCTCTTCTGTTTCCTGGATCTGAGTCTTACTTGCCTCTTGCTGCCTGGACAGATTTATCCCCAAGACCTGTTCCTGCCATGCCCATTCTCTGTTCCTGATTTTGTGACCCGCTTCTGTCAGATCCTGGCCATGCTCCTTGGGCAGATTTGTGTGGAGGCCTCAAGTCCTGCCTTCTGCACTTAGAGTTGTCCTTTTCAGCCTTGAATAGTAGTCTTGTTGCAAGGTTGAAAGAAAGCAGGACTCAGTATTAGGAGTGAAGGTTTGCATGCAATTGGCCCATGGGACTCTTGTCTCAAAGCTTGGGCCCCTCCCTAATGGAGATTTGGACATTTATACAATTTGCCGTCCTTTGTCCTCAAATCTAGACGATTCATTGGCTGAAATTTTACATCAGAGATGGGGCAAACACTTAATAGGTTACAGATAAGGTACAATTTGCATTAAAGATGGGAAATAGGTGGGCAACAAGTGGGCAAAACAACTGATTGGCTATGATTTACATACAGGTGGGGTTTCACCTTAAAACCTAGAAAAGTACAAAAGTTTCTAAATCCTAGCAGGGTGCACTATAATACCATTTATCCAGTACTCAATAACCTGGTCATCATTCAAGCCAATTATACCAATTGTTTTGACAAGGTTTAGAATAACATCATTAGCAGAGAGCAGTATAACATAAAATACTTAAAGACAGGTGTGGAGATTGACATGACTTCATCCTGGCAGAACTTCGGACCCATTTTTTTGGCAGGACTTCAGGCCCATCTCGTTAGTGTGGCCTGATACAGTTGCCTAGTCTCCTGTTATCTTTTACACCTGTTGCTTAACATAAACACCCATGGGGCCCAGTTCGCAAAGCCAAGGTTTTTTTGGTCTTAAAGAGTCTTAAAAGTTTTACTAAAAACAAGCAATTTGATTTCTATGGCTTATTTTGATATAACTATTGTGACCCTTTTACCTTGGGTACAGTTTGGCATCAAGGGATCACTTGGTCTCCATATTAGACATGTGCTTTTACTCTAAAAGCATAAAGGTTCATAACATACATTTACCAAGGCGTGACAGCTCATTGTCTGGCACTGGTACTTCTTGTTATCTCTGCTATATTTCAAAGGGTAAACAACCTGTATGAGGCCCCAAGCCCCAGCTTCAGTCCGACTGCAATTAAAGTCCACTAAGCAGCCTCTTTTTTTCATCTTATGTGTTGCTATGCTTTATACTGGGCTATCCAGTGGCCTTTACATGTGGGTTACAGTCTGGGGTCAAAGGTCACCGCGCCTTAGTCTTATTACACAGCAAATTAGTAAATTTCCCCCAGCTTTGTTCCCATACTAAGAAAGGCTTCACCTATTTCAGTGGTGTAGCTAGTGAGAGGCGGGAGGGCGGTCCACCCTGGGTACCAGCCTGGGGGACACACACCACAAATGACTCAACATTGCTAACATCAAGGAGTTTACGAATAACGCCATCATGCTATATACCCTTGAATGCGGAATTTCCAGCAGAATGCAATGGAAAACACCAGAGTGAAATCTCCATTCTATCAAGTTATGGCCAGAAAACCGGAAACCAAAAAATGCATGGAGCCCTATGGAAAGTGAAACTGAGCCATATTGTGTGTTTACTTGCAGGTAGGTGAACTTGCCTTAGTCCATTGGAAAGCGCAGGCTGAGAGGAATCCAACAACACCAGAATAGTTCCTATCCAATGAAAGCAGACCCAAAAAAAACCCAAGAAGGAGTTTTCTCCTTCCAAGCAGAGGAATGTATTGAGCCCTATGGAAAGTGAAAGTAAGCCACACAGTCACATTTACTCATGAGTAAGAAACATGCCCAGGCTCCTGGTCAAGTCAGGCAAAGGAGAATGCAAGACTAGCTGCATAGTCCCAATCTGATGAAAGTGAAGCTAAGCAAATACTCCAGAAGGCAGCACCTCCCCCCCCCCCAAAGGAATGAAACAGAGGCTTCAGCTGGTAAGGTGAATTTTTATTTGTATTTAAACTTGTAAAGCCAGGTGGGTCCTGATAGTGATATGCTTGAAATATAAGAACTTACCCTGGACACTAGGGAGGGCTGAAAATTGCATTTCTATTTTTTGTGGGGGGGGGGGGGGGATTTTACAGAGAAAATTCACTTGGTGAAACAGGGCTGGCTTCCCCTTATTTAATTATTTGTTTTTCTTTAATTTAATTATTTATAATTATTTATTTTATTTTGCTTGATGATGTCACTTCCAGCCATTACACCCACTTCTGGTGGGTCCGAGACAGAATATCATTTTAAAAAGTGGGTCCCAGTGTTAAAAATTTGAGAACCACTGCTTTAGCTCAAAACAGGCCAATGAGACGTCCTGGGGGGGGGGTGACACCCTACTGACCAAAATTCTGAAAATCATGGCTTTTAGCAATAATGCCATCATGTTTTAGTCATCATGTTTAGCCTCCACAGGCGCCTAGGATCCTGCAGAGTGGAGCTCCACGGATCCTCCTCCTGCCCGCCTTACAGCACGTTTGCAACTGTGGTCTGTGCCGCAGAGGCACAGCGTGGACCACAGGATTGGGCTCTGTATGGGGTCCCAAAAATTTATGGGCCCCATGTGTCAAATGACCTAGCTACGCTACTGACCTGTTACATTTCTGTGCCTCAGGCTGCTGTTAAAGGCACATAAGCACTGCCAGAAAACATTTGGCAAACATACTTGTGTCTGGGTTCAGTTCTCCATAGTAGTGAATGGCCTGCTGTAACAGAGGTCCCCTCCACACCCCCAAGCTGTCAGCCTGACCAAACAGATGTGGAGTGCATTAGCCTGAGGCTGGCTGGTTGGCTGACTAAGTAGCTCTGAGCAGTGGGCTTGCCTTGTGAGATGCACTTTGCTGGGCACTGCCTGCAGAGGACAGATGAATTATTCAGAGTACATCCCTCCCCCCAGTATTGGGTCTCCTCTGGCCTCGAAATGCTCCCTATATTTCATGTTCTCCAACCTTCCTCATGACATCCCGGGCTCATGTCCAGTTTTAGAAAAGCAGAAGAGCCTGCTCCATGTGGGAGCGGGTGGACAATTAAGGTTGGGGTGTGGTGCCAGTTCCTTCGTCCTCTTGTCTTTCACAAGCCAGTGAATCTGAAGCTGTGAAATCAGTCGTGAATGCGCAAAATCACACCCACTCTCAGTTTGTGATAGATAGCAGAGAATTAATTCTTGTAGCCATAAGGAAACTGGGTAAGGAATGGGTGGGGGAGGTGGTGTGGTGATGGCAACAGAGGGTTGAGAAAACGCTGAAAGAGATCTTGACAAAGGGATCTCCTAATAAGGTTGCCACCTTTTGTACTGCACCTATGCCTTTAATAGCAGCCTGACACACAGCAGATGCTGAATTTGCTTTGTGGTTCTATACCTAGACACCAAGAAAAGCTTCAGTGTTTACATTTCAGCTGGTGAAAGGTTGGTGGGAGGGGTTGGCCCCCCTCCCTGTAGGAGGAAGAGTCAGGGAGCACAGGCTTTGGGGGGGAAGGAGGATGGTACTCCCTCGACTTACAGTGTGGTGTGAAGCTGCTGTTAAAGGGTCAAGAGCAGAGACTGAAAAAATATGGCAACCACAACCATTTATCTTCAAAGTAGATGTGGAGGAGGGCAGTGAAGTTTCTGTAACAATTTTGCCTAACAAAAAAGGGAAATTCCAGTAGATTCAGTGTTTCAGAAAAATTCCTGTCCCTGAACTTCACACTGCCACACAGTTGTTAAAGACACAGGAACCCCTCTATTCTCTTCTGCATTTGTTCACTGAAGGCACAGAAACTGGGGAGGGGGGGGGAGAGGTGGACTAATAATACTGCCACTTCCCCAATCTGTATTGAAGGGATGAAGTTAATATTAAGCCTAGTGGCACAGAGTGATAGGCATTCTCCCCCCCCCCCTTTCAGAGCACCTCCCTGGCCCACAGCTCTTAAAGACACAGGCAACCGTCTTTAGGTTGGGATGTGATGTGTGCCGTGATGGCTTTGTGCTGAACGTTGGTGGGAGGGGTTGGCCCCTCCCTGCAGCAAGAAGAGTCAAGGAGCATGGCCTTGAAAGTGGGGGGAGGAAGGAGGGTGGAACTCCCTCCACCTACAGCTGAGGCCTGTTCTTCACTTGCCCTTCACCATTCCAGCAGCAGAGGGTGGGGAGCACACAGCATTACATACGTGTGCACACATAGAGTGACTGCTCAGGCGGAGCTGTCAACTGCTACCATTCACTGATGACAATGCTCTGTGATGAGCTGCGTGTGTCCTTGTTCCCCAGCATGAAGCAGTGCACTCCCTTACCCCTACAGCCACTGCCTTCACCACGGTCTCTCCTGGAACATACTTTCACTTCCGTGCCTCACTGTGCCTCATGTTTTCTGCTGAAGCCAGGAAACCTGTGGGTCTGACCACAAATCTAGGAAGAGCATGTCTGTGCAAATCCTGGCAGCTGTGAAGATCTTGTGCCTGCAACAGTAGCTTGATTAGAAGGGATTATTAGTGGGTGACCCCAGACCAGGCTGGTGTTTGTTTCATTTCAGTTGAGCAGCCTACCTGAGGCTATGGCAAGGTGAAAATGGAATCCAGGAGTCTTTCCTTGGTTCTGCGTTAAGCTTTGGAAGACAGTGGAATGTCTAGAGATCCAGATCTCCTGGCTTCTTTCTCTGGTATTGGGGAAGGGTGAGAAGAAGGGCTGTCCCAAGACATTTGGATGCCTAACCTGAAGGCCCCCATTGCATCCTCTCCTGCTAAGAAACAGGGGGCATAGGAAATGTGCAAGAACCATCCCCAGCAGTAGCATCAGAAAATTTTTTGGGGAATGCCACTAAAGGACAAAGTGCATTTCGGGGTGGGGGGGGGCAGCTTTGTCTCACATGTTAGTTTCCTAAAAGAGAAATAACAGAATATTTAATCCTTCCTTCCTATTGTTATGCAGGATCGAAAGAGACCACTGACACCAAACTAAGTTTAAGGCTTTTATTAGGAGGAATGGAACCTGAACCAAACAAATCAAAGTGACCTTGTCCCAAATTCCATGAGGACCTCAGGCAGGCAGGCAGGCAGCAGAACTTGAGGCAAAGGCTGGATGGTTGTTCCCTGGTTCTCAGCTCCAGCGAGAGGCTTTAGCTCCTTTTTTGCAGAGATTCCCTGGTGGTTCCTCAGCTTACTCTTTTAACTCCTTCTCTGCAGAGCTTTCATGGTGGTTCCTGAGCTCTTTGCTGGTGCAGCACCTTTTATAGCCTCAGTTCCTCTGCACACAGCAGCCTCCACCTTTCCTCCACTGGTACTGCAGCCTTCTCTCCTGCAGCAGTTTCCCATTTGGTCCTCCCCAGACAGACTCAGACTGACTGTCTATTGGCTCATGAAAGGCACAGGCTACGATCCCCTCAGGCCAATTTACAGCAGTCAACTCAGCCCAAGTTCTGCACATATCACTAACCATGTTTCTCTGAATGAAAATCCCATTGATTTTGATGGTGGTCAAGTAAGCATGCATAAGATGCATGCATAGGATTGCTGCTTTATTTTAATTTCCAGTTTCGGATTAGGCAACAGGGTGGTGGTAGTGGGGCACTTATCTTCCTTATCCTACCTGCTGCATTCCAATGTTTCAGTGGATCTTTTTCAGGAGATCCTCCTTGGGTTGTGCTCCATAGAGCTCAAATTTGTGTATCTCCCACTCAGCTGCTCTAAGCAGCATCCAGAACCTACATCTGAAGCTGCTTCTTCCCATTCCTTGTGGGGTAGGAGGAGAGTGAGGCAGAGCAGCAGTTCCCAAATCCGTTACTAGAAGAGAGTGTGTATTTGTATTTGTGTAAGTTTTATTCTATGCTGCTTGGGGTGTGTGTGTTTTCGTCCTAGCAGTTCTGAGACCTCCAAACTAGAGGGCAACTTCATTGAACATTTACAGGGCAGGCATCAGGGCGAGGGGAATGCAGGGATCAGATTTCCAAATGGTTTAGTGGCAGGTCTCAATCTTGCTGTGAATCTGTACCTTCCTAGTCTAGAAGCCTTGCTCCCTAGGATAGCCAACTGATCAGAAAAATGGCCTGGTTTGTTCTTGGATCTTTTACAGCAGCTGGATCATCAGAAGCAAGCAGGCAAAGCTTTTAACAGCATGGAGATGATGACTGGCTAATGTCTGCAGATCAAATTGCTGTTTAAAAGCACAGCTGCAGGAAGTGATCCAAAAGTTGGCACCCTTATTGCATTCTCCTCTCAGATATATATCAGCTGTTTCTGATGATCAGAAGTGCACTTTGCATCTGCTCGGATACATTTGTTTTTCTTATACTTCACATATTCTAAGGGCTGACCACTTGGCATGGAAAACAGGCTCTGGCCTTGTGAGCTGGTAGCATCAACACAGAGTAAAGTTGTAAAAACCTCCAGAAAATGTCATTTTTTTTCCCTTCCCATAGCGTTGCCCCAATTATGTAAGTCTGTGATAACGTGACCTCGGTGCTGCAGTTAGGATGGCCATTTTTTAAATCTGGAGCTGTGCTATTAGTAGCAGTGTGTAAGAATTAACAGATGTTGCTGCAAGTTGTCTCCAAGGAAAGAAGTCCTCTCAGGATAACCCTCCAGGGGTAGGGTATGAGGCGCTCCTAGTAGTGGGTGATTCAATAATTAGGAATATAGAGAGTTGGGTTGTTATGGGCATTGGACATGAAAGTCGTAGGTGTATTACATCATCTACATAGGCAGGTGGACAGTGCTGGGAGGAGGCTACAGTGGCACTAGTGTTGTTGGGAAATGCAATATGTAGTCCTGGCAGTCAAATTTAGATTAATAGGTAGGATGCTGGAGGCCAGCACCTTTAAGATAGCATTTTTGGAAATGCAGCCTGTTTCACAAGCAGGGCCAGCAATACTAGTGGAGTTGAGGGGTCTCAATGTGTGGATGACACAGTGGTTTGGGAGCGGGGGGGGGGGGGTCTGGATCTGTTAGGCATTGGAGAACATTTGAGACAAACCTGAATGAAAGTGATAGGCTCTGCTGGAACTGAACTGGAACCAGACTACTGGCACAACATCAGTTACAGAGCAGTTATTTAACTGACCCCTGGCGGAAAGCTGACAGGAGCTGGGTAGCATCTAATTCATACTAAAAGATGCCTAAGAGATAGTATAAATATTCTAGATCAGTGGTTCCCAAACTTTTCAGTGCCATGACCCACCTCATCTGGCAGGAGGTCTGGTCTAGAGGGTAGAGCCTCCATTTGCCTGAAGATAACATCCACAAGGTCGCCAGTTCGAGGCCACCAGCACTGGGCGACCTCGAAGCAGCTGACAAGCTGAAGCCAAGCTATTCCATCTGCTCTGAGTGTGGGAGGATGGAGGCCAGAATGTGAAACCAGATCAGAAAGAAACACCTGAATGTTGTGGTTCTTGAAAGATAGAACCTTCTTCCAATTGTAAAAATCCCTACGGGAATTTAAATAGCCTGCCTCTGTAAACTGCCTTGAATAAAGTCTTGAATAAAGACCAAGAAAGGCAGTATATAAATACCTGTATTATTATTATCTTCCATGGAGGGTCACAATACAATGCTCTTCATAGTGCCACAATACCGGGAGGCCCTGACATCTGCTTCTGGGTCATGCTGGGCCTGCAGCCCTCAGAATGGCAATTGGGACTTAAGAACATAACATAAGAACATAAGAACAGCCCCACTGGATCAGGCCATAGGCCCATCTAGTCCAGCTTCCTGTATCTCACAGCGGCCCACCAAATGCCCCAGGGAGCACACCAGATAACAAGAGACCTCGTCCTGGTGCTCTCCCCTACATCTGGCATTCTGACTTAACCCATTCCTAAAATCAGGAGGTTGCGCATACACATCATGGCTTGTACCCCATAATGGATTTTTCCTCCAGAAACTCGTCCAATCCCCTTTTAAAGGCGTCTAGGCTAGACGCCAGCACCACATCCTGTGGCAAGGAGTTCCACAGACCGACCACACGCTGAGTAAAGAAATATTTTCTTTTGTCTGTCCTAACCCGCCCAACACTCAATTTTAGTGGATGTCCCCTGGTTCTGGTATTATGTGAGAGTGTAAAGAGCATCTCCCTATCCACTCTGTCCATCCCCTGCATAATTTTGTATGTCTCAATCATGTCCCCCCTCAAGCGTCTCTTTTCTAGGCTGAAGAGGCCCAAACGCCGTAGCCTTTCCTCATAAGGAAGGTGCCCCAGCCCCGTAATCATCTTAGTTGCTCTCTTTTGCACCTTTTCCATTTCTACTATGTCTTTTTTGAGATGCGGCGACCAGAACTGGACACAATACTCCAGGTGTGGCCTTACCATCGATTTGTACAACGGCATTATAATATTAGCCGTTTTGTTCTCAATACCCTTCCTAATGATCCCAAGCATAGAATTGGCCTTCTTCACTGCCGCCGCACATTGGGTCGACACTTTCATCGACCTGTCCACCACCACCCCAAGATCTCTCTCCTGATCTGTCACAGACAGCTCAGAACCCATCAGCCTATATCTAAAGTTTTGATTTTTTGCCCCAATGTGCATGACTTTACACTTACTGACATTGAAGCGCATCTGCCATTTTGCTGCCCATTCTGCCAGTCTGGAGAGATCCTTCTGGAGCTCCTCACAATCACTTCTGGTCTTTACCACTCGGAAAAGTTTGGTGTCATCTGCAAACTTAGCCACTTCACTGCTCAACCCTGTCTCCAGGTCATTTATGAAGAGGTTGAAAAGCACCGGTCCCAGGACAGATCCTTGGGGCACACCGCTTTTCACCTCTCTCCATTGTGAAAATTGCCCATTGACACCCACTCGCTGCTTCCTGGCCTCCAACCAGTTCTCAATCCACGAGAGGACCTGTCCTCTAATTCCCTGACTGTGGAGTTTTTTCAGTAGCCTTTGGTGAGGGACCGTGTCAAACGCCTTCTGAAAGTCCAGATATATAATGTCCACGGGTTCTCCCGCATCCACATGCCTGTTGACCTTTTCAAAGAATTCTATAAGGTTTGTGAGGCAAGACTTACCCTTACAGAAGCCATGCTGACTCTCCCTCAGCAAGGCCTGTTCGTCTATGTGTTTTGAGATCCTATCTTTGATGAGGCATTCCACCATCTTACCCGGTATGGATGTTAGGCTGACCGGCCTATAGTTTCCCGGGTCCCCCCTCTTTCCCTTTTTAAAAATAGGCGTGACATTTGCTATCCTCCAATCTTCTGGTACCATGGCTGTTTTGAGGGACAAGTTGCATACCTTAGTCAAGAGATCTGCAACTTCATTCTTCAATTCCTTAATAACCCTTGGGTGTATGCCATCAGGGCCCGGTGACTTATTGATCTTTAATTTATCAATGAGGTCTGAAACATCTTCTCTTTTAACCTCTATCTGACTTAACTCCTCGGTTAGGAGGGGCCGTTCGGGCAGCGGTATCTGCCCGAGGTCTTCTGCCGTGAAGACAGATGCAAAGAACTCATTTAATTTCTCTGCCATCTCTAAGTCTCCTTTTATCTCCCCTTTCCCTCCCTCACCATCCAGAGGGCCAACCGCTTCTCTGGCGGGTTTCCTGCTTCTAACATATTTGAAGAAGCTTTTATTATTCCCCTTAATGTTGCTGGCCATGCGTTCCTCATAGTCTCGCTTGGCCTCCCCTATCACCTTCTTACATTTCTTTTGCCACAGTTTATGTTCCTTTTTATTCTCTTCATTAGGGCAAGACTTCCATTTACGGAAGGAAGCTTCCTTGCCCTTCACAGCCTCTCTAACTTGGCTGGTTAGCCATGCGGGCACTCTCCTGGATTTAGTGGAACCCTTCTTTCTTTGCGGTATACACCTCTGCTGGGCCTCTATTACTGTTGTTTTAAGCAGCCTCCATGCACTCTGGAGAGACTGGACTCTTTTTACCCTCCCTTTCAACCTCCTTCTAACCAGCCTCCTCATTTGAGGGAAGTCCGCCCGTCGGAAGTCAAGGGTTTTTGTTAGAGATTTGCCTGGTATTCTTCCCCCAACGTGCACATCAAAACGGATCGCAGCATGATCACTGTTCCCCAATGGCTCAGTAACGTTTACATCTCTAACCAGGTCCTGCGTACCACACAAAATTAAATCCAGAGTCACCTGTCCTCTGGTGGGCTCCTTGACTAGCTGATCTAAGCCACAGTCATTTAGCACGTCAAGAAATCCAGTTTCCTTATCGTGACCAGAACACAAATTGACCCAGTCAATATGAGGATAATTGAAGTCCCCCATGATTACAACCCTGTCCTTCCTTGTCACCTCCCTGATCTGTTTCCTCATTTCAAGGTCCCCATCAGATTTCTGGTCTGGAGGACGATAGCACGCCCCCAGTATTACATTGCTGCACAAGCCTGGTAATTTAACCCACAGAGATTCTACGGTGGAGTCGGACCCACCTTCAATCTCTACTTTGCTGGATTCTATCCCTTCCTTAACATAAAGGGCCACCCCACCTCCAACACGCCCCTGCCTGTCCCTCCTGTAGAGTTTATAGCCCGGGATTGCGGTATCCCACTGATTCTCCGCATTCCACCAGGTTTCCGTTATGCCCACTATGTCAATATTTTCCCTTGTCACCAGACATTCCAGTTCTCCCACCTTTGCTCGTAGACTTCGGGCATTCGCATAAAAGCATTTATACACGGAATGCCCCAGGATGGGCTGCTTATTTGCTCCTTTGTCCCCGCATCCTCTCATTGTGCCAAACCGTCTATCACATCCCTTCACCCTACCTTTCCCAATTTCTTCTCCTACCCTGCCTTTGTCTTGTTGTTCTCTAACCTCCCCATCCTCATCCCATAGGGATGAGGAGTCCCGAACCGGATGCCCCTCGGCTCCTGTCGGCCTTCCCCCAGGGATCAGTTTAAAAGCTGCTCTGCCACCTTTTTAATGTTATGCGCCAGCAGTCTGGTTCCATTCTGGTTCAAATGGAGCCCGTCCCTCTTGTACAGGCCCCGCTTGTCCCAAAACGTTCCCCAGTGCCTAACGAATCTAAACCCCTCCTCCCTACACCACCGTCTCATCCACGCATTGAGACCCCTGATCTCCGCCTGCCTAGCTGGCCCTGCGCGTGGAACAGGTAGCACTTCAGAGAACGCTACCTTTGAGGTCCTGTCTTTCAGCTTCCTGCCTAAAAGCCTAAATTTGGCCTCCAGGACCTCCCAGCTACACTTACCCACGTCGTTGGTGCCGACATGCACCACAGCCGCTACCTCTCCCCCAGCACTGTCTACCAGCCTGTCTAGACGAGAAGTGATGTCCGCAACCTTCGCACCAGGCAGGCAAGTCACCATGCGGTCCTCACATCCGTCGCAAACCCCCCTCTCTATGTTTCTAATAATCGAATCCCCCACTACAAGAAGCCCCCGACCCCCCTCCCGCCGAGGAGTATCCCGAGTGCGCTCGGATACGGGCCCATCCCCTGGAGAAGGGATCCCCCCTAGGGGATTGTTTCCCTCCTCTCCAGGATGACGTCCTCCAGTCCCGAGACTTCCCACCCGGGCAGCCGAGGAGCTGCACGCCTGAGGTTGGGACGAAGCCTGATCGTCCCCGGAAGTCTCCCCACGGTCCTCCTCTGGCTGCCTGCGCTTCTCCAGGTCGGCCACCAAGGCTTCAAGGGAGCGGACGCGTTCCCTGAGAGCCTGGAGCTCCTTGCACCGAGGACACACCCATGACTTATGCCCCAGAGGCATATAATCATACATGTGGCACTCGATGCAGAACACTGGATAGCCCCCACCCTGCTGCTGGCTGTCTGACTGCATAGCTTTTTTGTTGTTGTTTTGTTGTTTTATTTAGGGGTTCTTTTAAAAACCGTACACTGGATAGCAGCCCTCTTCTCAAGGGAAGAGGAAGGGCAGTGTCTGGGGCCCTGGCCTCCTCGCCCTGCTGCTGAACTCGCCCAGATGCTAAACTCTTGTGCCTTACCTGGCACTTAGTTCCCAGAGGCACTTGGTTCCCAGAGGCCACACGCGTCTGCAGACTTGCTTCTGTGGGCCATTCTGAGGCCTGTGGAGCCCAATAGAGTGGATCATGGACCTGACACAACCTATAACCAACCTCCTGGGCCTCCCAATAAGGTGTTACATCACTACAAAGAACATCATGTCGGGCCCACCATACATGGGCTCGCAGCCCACCAGTGGTTCACAACCCACAGTTTGGGAAATGCTGTTATAGATCAGTGTTTCTCAACCAATGGTACTTGTACCACCTGTGGTACTTGCGATGATGTCTGGTGCTACCTGTGGGATCCCCAGACCCCCACCGCCTGGCAGCGAGACCAGCAATGAAATGTGAAAAGCAGCAATAGGAGGTTCGGCTTGGTGGGCTGAGCTCCAATGTGCAGTTTGCATGTACTCGAAAATGTCCTCCCATCTATCCTGAGCCTTTTGCCAGTGTTTGTCATGTTGCATCTAGCCTCCCAATCCAGAAGTAATTGACGATGACATTACCAGTTACTTCCAGTGGTACTTCCAATAGGTGGACCATGTGAAGTGATACAGTGGGGGATAAACCTTGAGAAATGCTGTTCTAGATCAGGGGTGGGCAAACTTTCAACTTTAGGGATCCTGGACCTTTAAGAATTGTATAGAAGAGGAAATTTCAGCACCTTGTCATCTCACTGAAGGCCTTAAGGAAGGATCAAATCCACATCCAGCACATGGCTATCTGAGAATGGTATTTTCTAACAAAGGCTTCTACTGGAAGATGTCCAAGCAGCTTTTAGGCTGCTGAATGAGCACAGAAGCTTCTGGGGCGTTAGAAGTGTCCAAAAATTAGAGAAAATAGTCCCGTTTCCCCCCCCCCCCCCAAAATAGGGCATTTATCTCAAGGATCAGCTGGGAAATAAGAGTATGGAAGACAGGGCCATGTGTCAAATTGAGTAAAACGTCATGGGGGACAGGCACACACCAACAAGTATAATGCAGTAGTTCCCAAACTGTGTGCCACAGCGACCAAGGGTGCTGTGGTGAACTCACAGGGGTGCTGGCTCCCCCAGGTGCTACCATCTTGGCTGGGCCAAGATTATGCAAAATTGCATGAAATCTCATGTGAAATCTTATGCAATCTTGCAAGATTTTGTGCTATCTCAGGGCAGAGCTGCCAGTCATCTTGTGCTTCCATGGCCTGGCACCATCACGACAGGGCAATGTGAAAGATTTCCTGTGACACTAAGGTCACTGTGACCAGGGCAAGTTTGGGAACCACTGGTATAATGTATAGTATTTATATGCAAAATGCCAGAAGCTTGCAAGGTAAGGCAGGAGATGGAGTGTTTGTAAAGGCGAACATAGATATACTGGGTTCCTGAGTTATGGGTGTTCAAGTTATGGATGTCTGAGTGGCTGCATCGGATGGCTGCTTCGGTGCTTTTGCACTGTCTGTGATGGTGCTTTTATACAGGTTTGAAAGTGATGGACTGGCAAGAATAGGGTGTTTCAATGATGTACAGTCTGACTTGTGGACAAACCTCTGGAATAGAACTGGAACACTGTATTGGAATCGCGGAAGATCTGGCGAGGAGAGAGGATGTGGTGTCAGCAGTGGCTCCTTTAAGGGTTAAGGCCTGGGCTTTCAGCAGAGGGTTGCTGCACAGCTGCAGCCAGTAGAGGCAATGAGGTTTCTAGGGATATAAGGAGCACCTGATGGAGGAAGGGTTTGTGGGTTGTAGTGGAGAGAGAATGGAGGAGGGAAAGGAGACTTGCTGGCTGACTAAAGGACTGACTTTGTGGCTAACGGACCTACTAGACTGCTAACTCATGGACTGACTTACAGCTCTGCCCTTTGGACTGACCTTCTGGCTAACTGACTTACTGGCTATTAACCCATGGACTGACCCACAACTCTGCTAATGAACTGGCTAATGATGTACTGGACTTTTGGACTGATTATCTGGCTCACTGACTAATGGACTGACTACTCAAAGAGACTGCTGAGTAGTGGAGAGCTGAGGTGGTGCTGCTGTACCCAAAAGGACTGCTGCTTGAAGGAGGGACCCTGCAGACTTACAGGCATGCCAGCCACCTACTAGTCTCCTTACTGCTGGTGCTGGGTTACAGTGGTAGTTTCTTGCGGTCTGCTAGATCAAGCTGGGGAAACTTACTAGTTTTGGGCATAAGTCCTTTAGGCGAAGCTCAGAAGAGGAATTTGGCAAGACTTATGTATCTTGGGGGCTTACTGTAGTGATGGGAAGGAGAGAACCAGTGGAATACCAGTTGTATCCAGGATACGGACTCTACAGGAAGGACAGGGAGGGCACTATATAGCAGCTGTGGACCTAGTATAAGGTCTGATGCAGCAAAAGCCCCAGGCACGAAGCGCTAGGGCCCTGCGAAAGCCTCTCTGAGCCTCTTGCCAGGGGCAGAAACTCTGCTTCCGGTTTCCTGGAAGCACAGTTTATAGCACTGGGGAACCTCAGAAAGGTTTCCCTGATGTAGGTGGAGGTTGCACGAGACTCTGTGAGCCTCAGGTGAGTAGGGGGGCTGGATTTTTGCGTGGGGGGGCAGTGATAGCCTGTGGGGGGGGGGTGCCATCACAGCAGCGGACCTCCCCAGCCCTGTGCCAGGGGCAAAGGTCTGTGATAGCACCCCCGCAGGCTGTTGCCACTCCCCCCGCACAAAAATCTGCCACCCCTGATCCAGAAGTAACTGCAGTGGCATTGCCACAATTACTTCAGCACTACCTCCTCCTTTCCCATTTTAAAAAAGGGGAGGAGGAAGGAGGTGGTCCAGGTTCCGATGGAGCCTTCCATGCTCCACCTCCTTCAATTTCGGAGTTGCTTCGTCCACCTCCTCCAATTTCAGAGGAAACAAGCAGTGAAAGCTCTTTTTGCACCACTGGAAGCAGCACTTTGCCTCTTCTGAAATCAGAGAAGGCGGCCGCTGCTTCTAGCACTTTGAAAATGTTCTGATGGAGACTTTTGTGCTGCTGGCAGTGGCACAAAAGGCTCTGTTGCAACTAGAAGCAGTGCCCGCCTCTGAAATTGGAGGAGGTAGGCATGGCTACCCAACTGTTCTGAGGGCTGCCTTCTCCTCCTCCCCTTTAGGGCAGCCCTCTGATGCAGTCCAGAATCGTGCCGAAAGTGGATGCAAGAGCACAGCCACCATTTGTGTGGTTCCAGACCTCTCCAAAAAATCTGATGGCAGGGGGAGTGGTGTGTCACAGTGCCGTGTCCTGCTGGGTGGTGCCCAGTATATTTGCTGCATTGCCCCCCCCCCGGGTACACCACTGGCTACAATTTAGCTTGGAGCGCAGTGGGTTTGAATGATGAATCAGCTGGGAAAGGTTCTTGGGGTCTTCTAGTAGTATTTGTGACATGCTTTCAATTTTCAGTGTGAAATAAGGCGTATGATCTTTTGTTTGCCATACTCCTCCTGGTTGGAAGTAGGTGGCACAGATTCCTCTGAATTCAACTCTGTTGTCTCCAATTAGGCAACAAATCTGACTGTTGAGGACAATTTTATGCAATATCCTGGCAGGCTATCCTGAATAGAGCAAAAAATGTGGAGCTGGGATTAAGTTAGAAGCAATGATAAAATGCCTTCAACAAGTATACACTTGGAAGCTCTTCTTCTCAGTCCTAATTCCATGTATGGAAATGAGATGCAGCTGCTCCAGCAGTGAAAGAAGGCAATCTGCACATGCCCAATAAGGCTGTTTTAATTCATAAAGAATGGAGGGGTGAAGGGGACATTTGATGAAACATGATGAGACTCTGACTAGAACTACCTTTGGAGGCAGGCCTGGAGACTGGGTCACTGCCAGAAAGTGCTATTGGCAGCAGAGACGTAATAGGCAGGAGAGGGGGACTTAACTCTTCCCTCTCCCATGGCTTTATTTATTTTAGAAACATATACAGTACTCTAGTCTTCAGTGATAAAATGTCAGGGCTGCTGACATTCAATTAAAACAGCATATCAAAATAACAGAACAAGTGTATAAAAAAAATCACTGGAAAATAAAACAGGAGAGGATTGTGTCAGTAGATTAAAGCCAGATTTGGATAACGATTGAAGGCCTGGGAAAACGGAAAGGTCTCCAACTCATGCAAAAGAGCGATGACTGAGGGGAGAGGTGGGGAGCCTAGCTGGGGACAGCATTCCAAAGTGAGAGGGACACCACAGCCAAGAACCCCCTTGTCTCCCAAGTTTGCACTCATTAACTTCTATAGATGGGAGTGCATGAAAAAGGGCCTCCAACAATCAGTTGGGTTTGTCCTGGACATGTTGATGCTGGAAAAGGTAGCCTAAAGGGATTCAAACTAAGGGCACTTTAGATTGTGCCTGGACCTGCCACCAGTGAAGGGTTTTCCAAACTAGCACAAGATACGTTCCCTTAGCCAGTCCCAGTTAGGCACCTATGTGGACTAAACATTAAGGCACCTATGTTTTGGGCTAAACATTGATCTAATCAGAAAGTTGCCAGAGCATGAATAACTGAAACTGTCTCTCAGCCCCTTTTACCCTGCCAGGTTTCAGACCAATGTGACCGATGTACCCCATGGAAGGCGAAGCCATTGAGATGAATTTTATCAGGTGGTACAAAGTTTATTTTGGGCCCCTTCCCTTCTCTTGTCAAATGCGAATTACTCCCCAGAGTCACATTTTTTGGCTCCCTTTGGCTCTTGGCCCCATACTTTTGACCCTGGGCTCAGGTAGAAATGTCCCCGTTTTTCCCCCTCTCAGAGTCCCTGATGGGAGAAAAACTGGTTTGAGGGGGAAAATATTAGGTGGGAAAAGGGAGGGAGAAGACCCCTTCCTGTCTGTGGTGTCTCTGCTACAAATCGTCCCCCCAAAGATGTTTTGCTAGGACTTATAGACTAACATTATATATGGCTAATATGTTGTGATGAATGCCCTGGTTTTTTGTTTATTTTTCCTTGTTTTTGGACATTTCTAGCACCCCCCCCTCCCCCATAGAATTCTGTAAGTCTTCCAAAGAGACTGTCTGACATCTGAGATGCAGGAGCCATGACCTGGGAATGTTTCTCTGAGGTTCCTTGTTTGAAATGTCATTCCCAAAAACGTGGCAGGCTCTATTTTCCTGTCCTAGTTCAGCTGAAGACAACCCTCCTGCTGTGACTGGCATGTGCCCACCAATAAGGCAGTGAAGCTCACCTGTCTAGAGAAAGGGGACAGCTGGGGTGGCCAGGTGGTTTGCCCTTAACCAATCAGGTAATCTCACATCATCCAGCCTAGGTGATATCATCTCCTGTGTGCAGCTGGAAACATTTTGCCATGTCTGCCATTAGAACCAGCTGTTGGTTAATGGAAGGCGCACTCACTTACTCCCTGGTAAGTGCAGAAGGCCAGCATTACTGGGACCATGTAAGTAGCTAGCAGTTGGGTCTGTGTTTCTAGCTGGACTGGTTTCAAGAATCAATTTTGTTTTGCTCTTTCCACTTCAAGGTAGCCTGCCAAACTTCCCTTGTGTAGCAATGCCTTGAGACGTTGTATGCTTTTCTTTTAAGTAACTCCCTGACTTCTGCTGGTCATCACTAGCTTCTGCATCCAATTTTGCAAACCCCATCTCTCTGTGGCTAGCAGTCAAGGCCAGGCATTTTTCTTCAGTCTGCTTGTGGTACCTCTCTCCTTCCCTTCCCCTTGTTGGTTAATTCATTTTGTTTTGGGCTTTAATAAACTACTAAACTACTCGTATTTTGACTCTTGACTCGGGTAACTGAATCCCATCTCTATAGCCCATCTCTATATAGGTTTGGTGCTACAATTTGGTTTTAAATAAGAACTGCTTGATTCTGTGCTTATCTGGGAGAAGAAGTGTTCTGGAGATGCCCCCCTGCTTGGATTCCCAGCTTGGGAGAGTGACAGCAGAGACTTACCAATTCCCCCCCCCCCCCGCCCAGCTACTGAATTAGTGAAGCAGAGAGTGAAGTGTGTGCATGCTGAGTGCTAGCTACTAGAGGTTACTTTTCTTGGTCCGTCTTCAGCTTCCCTGACAGGTATAATGTGTAGTTTAGCCCTTGATGCCAACAGATACTGTGGTGAACTGTCTCACCATCCCACATACAATATTTAACATTTCCTATGTCTGTCGCATACTTCCAGGTTTCTACTTTGTTCATGCTCAGATGCTGTTTAAGTGAGCCTCTCAGTGCCTAACAAGTTCTTGAAACTCAATCATCTCAATGAAATGGGAAGATTCTGTCAATATGGGATTATGGAAATTCCCTTAGAGTGCAATCTGAACAGAGTGCTTGGCTGGCGCAACTCCCTTGTGCCAGCCTGGGAGGATTGCAAACATGCTGTAAAGTATGCTTGTGCTTCCTTGTGTATTGGCTGGGCCGGTACAGGGATGTGCCTGGCCTGCAGAAGCTGCATTCAGCCTCCACACCAACAGAGAAAGGTGGGTCAATGCTGGCCAAACTTGGCCAGCACAGGGATCTGGGGGTATGTGAGGAGGGCGGGAGGGAGCTGGAGAGGAGGTGTTACCAGACAAGGGAAGGCAGGCAGGTGGCGGAAGGGGTCACGGACAGATTATGGGAGAGTGGGGGTTATGCTGGATCCTGACCCTGTTCTTGGGCATTGCGGTGCAGCTCCGGCTGCTTGGATCTGCTTGGATCTACGCTACCTCTTGAGGTGGGGCAGATCCAAGTAGACTCATTGGGGCTGCAGCAGCTCTTCCCAGAGTAAGAGGAAGTGTTTCCCCTTGCCCCGGGGTTGAGCCGCTTGCAGCCTGAAACCCGTGCTGGATATGGGGTAGGTCTGCTGGCCTTCCTGTTCCAGCACAAGTTAAGATTGAGCTGCACACTTCTCAGATAAGAATGAAGCCTGTTAATAGATGTTAATCAATTGCCTCTTGGGGGAAAAAGGTATCAAACCATGCCTTCGGATGCAAACAATGTTGGATGAAATATGATTTTTCTTATAATAGAATCTTTAGAAATTTGAGGGAACTTCCTGGGAAGTTCTGGTAAAAGGGTATAGATACCCAGAACCTTCCTTTGTGAGAGGAGGCATGAAAAACGGAACTGTCTCAGGTTACACATGTATGCACACACACACACAAATAAGCAGCACGAGAGCATTATGCAGAAATGAAGCTATGAGTCAGTTCTGATGCTAGGGTGTCTCATCAATGTCATGAGGAGAGTCTTTTGGTGTTTGGTATATGTCACTTCTAATGGCCCAAATTTCTAATGGCCCATTACAAAAAGTCACTTCTAATGGCTTATTTTTGAGTATGCATCCCCAATTCTTCCATGTATGGATATGGGCCGCTATGAGTAGCACACCTGAGCATAATTTGCATATAAACAAAACTTTGGGTGGGACACAATATATGTCTGTCTCACTGAAAGCAGGTTCCTGGTGGTGTGAGTGTATGATTTGTGGCAGTCCAAACCTTATTTACGGGTGCATATTCCTTATTCATTTCTATATATATTGGTAATTATGGGTGAAGAGGCAGCACTCCACGCCTACAAAAGTTTCAGTGGCTGTGCTTCTATGTGTTTGGCTGCTGTTAATGACGCAGGAACAGAGTCAGTAAAAACAAAACAAAAAAGTGGCAACTGCCATGTGTCTCCCTTTCAGGTTTGCATAGGAGGGTTCCTGATGGATTATTCCCTACGAGTCTCTCAGCTACTGGTTCTGTCCATCTCATAGACTGCGTCCCTTAGTGTCAACATTAACTAGCTTTGACTTATGGTAGGGGCCAACTCTGGTATTGCCTTTTATGAATCTGCAGCACTGAGGGCTTCTGCCATGTGATATGTTGCTGTTTTGAGCACTCTTTTAAACACTTTTTATAAATTATTACAATGACACTCTTTGAAACAGAGTGGTGGACCAAAACCATGTGACCATGTCCTTCATTTCAGTTCAGCTTCTGGTAGAACACACAGAAATAGACGTGACCTTAATAAACTAGGAAAGAAGGGCCACTGAAAAGATCCTCCTGCCCCAGAACTGTAATACCTTTACAAACACTGGAGAATATGCAAATAATGACTAAGGTTAAACAAAAGCAAACGGAATAAAAGAAAAATTTGCCTCCACTTCTGCTGTTACCATCTGTGGCATCGAGAGCAAGGCTCAATGTCTGTAATTTTTCATATCTTCTGTGTATAAAGAATCTTTATGGGCTTTTGGGCAATTTGGCTAATTCTACCAAATCAGCCCCTCCACTTCAGAGTGGCCCGGTGCTGCCACTGCCCCAGCATGGAATAATCCATGCCAAGGCTGGGTGAGTGGAGCACTGTTTTAGCCATCCCACCCACCTCTGCTTTCACACAGCCTGAAATGCACCTCCTGGAAGCAGCTGGTGGTGACATCATCATGTCACCACCAACTATTTCTGGGTGCTGCACTTAGTGAATGGCACCATCAGCAATGGGATTGCTGCAGCTGCAGTCACTGCAGATGCTTGGTGAATGGGGGCTGCAGAGGTGGGGTCCTGTGCAAACGTGCTGCATTGGGTCCCATCACTCCTGGGGCCAGCCATATTGGGCTCACTGCAACAACAGAAAAATTCTGCCACCTGCTATGATGATGCAAAGAAACATGTGCTCTTACTTAGGAGCAAACCTAAGAGAGTGAGACTCATTTCTGAGAAACGACACATAGGATTGGCTGCAGCTGAGACATGCTGGTATACTTTTTCTTTGTGTGTGTTTACTTTTTATTTTGGTGCAATTCTCAGCTACTGTTCAACAAGCTCTCAAAAATAATCAAATCAAACCAAGTGACAAAAACACAAAGACAGTAGCATTCGTCAGTAAAAGCCTGCCACCGAAGGGGAGGAGGCTGGTGGGTCACTGATCCTGAGCTTGGCAGAGCTGGCCTAACAGCAGAAAGGAACCTGTGATAGCAATATACTTAGGGAGGACTAGGAAGCAGCATTAGGTGTGTCCCATCCCCCCCCCAATTCCTTATGATAGAAAGTACTGAAATATAACCTTTGGATCACATACACATGCAGAACCCTCTACTTAATGACAGAGTACCTGCTTTGCACATAAAAGGTTCCAGGCTCAGTCCTTCGATTGCTAGTTGAAGGGTCTTGGCTAGTAGGAGGGGCATAAATATCTGAAATAATTGGGAGTCCCAACCCCTGCTCCCGATTTACAGCTAGCTCAAGAGGCCTTCCTTCCTCCACGTGGTTCCATGGCATGATCCCAGAGTCATGTGCCAGGACAAATATAGGAGGTTAGAATATCGGCACATTTAGGCATATGGTTAGAATATCGGCACATTTAGCCCAGGATCTTCTTATCTGCCTGGCAATGGCTCTCGAGGGCCTCAGGCAGAGCTTCTTTCTAGCCCAGCTAGCCAAGATGGGTTCACCTAAAGATGACAGGGACTGAACCTGGGACATCAAACCAGCACATTGATTTAAACCTGGAAGCAACTGCTAAGTGCAGTTGCTGGAACACCACTGGAGTGATATGCCAATAATGCCTCACACTTGTACTCTGAATAAGCTGTAGCTTCTGAGCCTTTTCCGAAGGTAATCCTGCAGGCAGTTGTGTAGCAAGTGGGGGCTGGTCTACCCCAGGTACCAGGCCACAAGGTGGTGCCACATGGGTGTAACATGGCCGCACACATGTGCTCCAGAATTTAGAATCTTCAGCAAGCAAGACTCTTTAGAACTCATATGAGTGACTGCATCACTTGCCAAAAGAAGCTTGCTGGAGACTCCCTACTAAAGTGTCTTCTGGCAAGCACTGTGGAATTCTAAGAGTCTCCAGTAAGCATCTGCTAGCAAGCACTGTGGCCATGCATGGAGTTCTCTTGAGTTCTAACAAGTCTTGCTTGCTTGCTTGAGACTCTTTAAAACTGGAGCACACGCATGGCCTTGACACTTGCCAGCAGACTCTTGCTGGAGACTCTCTACTAAAGTGTCTGCCAGCAAGCATTCCAGATTTCTAAAGAAGGGAAAATGTGTAGGGGACATAAAGATGTTGTCTCTGCCCTGGATGCTGTTGCCCCTTAACAATGCCTTTGCCTGCAGTTATGGCATGTGAACATAAGAAGAACATATGAAGAGCCGCGCTGGATCAGGCCAAAGGCCCATCTAGTCCAGCTTCCTGTATCTCACAGCAGCCCACCGGATGCCTCAGGGAGTGCACAAGGTAACAAGATACTTGCATCTTGCTGCCCCTCCCCTGCATCTGGCATTCTATTTACCATTGCATCCCCTCAGCCCCGAATGAAGACCCAGGCTGTGGCTTGGGTTTAACTTGGGTCACTTTATTAAACACAAGTGACCAATTTTTAAATTGGTAATTGATTTTTATTCATATCTTTATTCTGAACCATTGGCCGAGGGTGGGGGAAATGTGTCCATGTTTACATGAGCAGTATAAAATGGGAAGGGGACAGGTCTGCAGATTAGAATTGTCAGAGAGCTGGTTAAGAACTCCCTAACCGGTTTCAGTGAGTTCAAGGCATCTAGACCAGATGAACTGTATCCTAGAATACTAAACTTGCTGATGTACTCTCAGAAGCTCTGTCAACTACCTTTGATAAATTCTGGAAGGTAGGGGAAGTGTACACAAAATTGGAGATGACCTAATTTTGTCCTAATCTTCAAAAAGAGGGAAAAGGAGGACCTGGGAAATTACAAACTTGTCAGTCTGACTTCAGTACCAGGAAAGATATTAGAACGGATTATAAAACAATCTGTATGCATCTAGACATCAGTGCAATGATTAGTAGAACCCAACATGGATTTGTCAAAAATAAATCCTGCCAAACAAATCTTAACTCCTAATGAATGGTGGGATGCAATGGATGTAATTTATCTTGATTTTAGGAACTCGTTTGACAAAATTCCCTGTGATGCCTTGATTAGCAAGCTATTAAAATATGGGCTAGTCTAAAGCAGTGGTTCCCAAAGTGGACCGTACCACCCCTTGTGGGGCAGTGGGATTACCTAGGGGGGGTGCTAAGGTGTGTGCGTGTGTGTGTGTGTGTGCGTGCGTGTGCATGCTAGAACTGGGGGGATTATGGCACCACGCCGGTAAATGGCACTCTAAATTTTGACTTCTGCATAGTGCTGAAATCTGGTGGAACTTATCATAACTTTTAGTAAATATGCTACTGGAGCTCTAGGCAGTATACAAAACAGTATACCATGTATACTGTTTTGAGAAACTATTGTCACCATGTGTGTTTTTGTTTTTCATTGAACAAAAATGGTAAAAACAGAGAATTCAAAGAAGAAATGTAGACTGTATGGTTTGGAATATCTGAAATATGGATTTATATCAGTACCCACAAACAAAGTGTACAGGTATAGAATGGGTGGTACAACATGTGAAAGGGATCTTGGTGTTACAGTGGATCACAATCAAAGATTGGTTTTCTGCTCCCCCAAAGAATAGGGCTAGATCTAATAAGTCTAAGCTGCAGTGGAGGAGATTCCAGTTGCCTATCAGGAGATATTTCTTGATTGTCAGAGTGGACTGGCAATTGAACTACTTACCAAGAGAAGTGGTGGGCTCTCCCTCACTGGAGATCTTTGTGCAGAAGCTTGATAAGCACCTTTTGGAGCTGCTCTAGGGAGGAATTTCCTAGCTCTAGCAGGCGTTTGACTAGATGGCCTTAAAGGCACTCTTCAACTGTTTGATTCTGTGCACCTGCACATAACTAGGGCATGAATGACCGTGGTCAGGCCCAATTTTTAAATGATCCTCAGTCCTTTAAAACAGATTCCTCAGGTGTTTGCAGAACAAAAAAATGAAACAACATGAGATGGGGGGAGTTGCTATTTGCATAATTTGGACTGTGCTGGTCAACAGGGTTATTCTGGACTGCCAAGTGAATGAAAAAATTCATTTGCTTCTCCCTCCAAGGCTCCCACCACAGAGCTTTACAGCCCAGATGTTCAGTTCTGGTCTTCCCCCTTAGGAAGTGCTTGAACTCTAGAGTCAGTCTCTGAGTCTCTTGAGTTCTCTGCTTATTTCTGTCCATTCCTGACCTTTGTGGTTGAGGCTTATTTTGCCTGATGCCACCAGTAGCAACACTGGCTTCCACCACCCTAGGTTTTCCCAATATCTTTTGATGCCCTCGCTTCAAGCACCCACTCTTCTGCCTTGTCTCCTTCTCTTAGCCCCTTCCCCCACTGATGGCAGTGGCCTCCTCCCATCCCTTTCCCCCCTCTCCCAGCTACTAAGCTTCATCACGCTGCTTTGCACATCAGAAGCTGAAAGGCGCAAGGATCCATTTCTCTGCCTGTGTGAACCGGCAGGCCCTGCTCTCACCTACAATATATACAGCAGTCAAGCTGGCGTCTTACTCTCAACCAACCCTGGTATGATGAAGAGGCGAGAGCTGCTCTGTCCTTTAGCTGCGTCCTGCCACAGCTCTAGAAGACAGGAAGCCTAAAGGCAAGCTTTTCCCAGGGTCTGGACAGCGTCCTGCTTCTCCCACACGGAGGTTATTTTATTTCTCCCCATGGTTACTGCAAGTGCTGTCCTATGTCAAATTGCAGACCCCAGTGTCCATCTTTCAAAATGATACCTGATACCCTCATTCCGTTCCCGGTTTCTGGGTGTTTTGGATTTTATGAAGAAGAAATCATTAAAAGACACCTCCCCCCTGCAGCCATACAGCTCGCACCAGAGCACGCACCCTCTGCAAGACTGCATGTGCACAGTGTCTGAGCAGTCCAAGTTGGAGCAGTCTGAGCTGGAGCTCAGAGGCAGAACACTGGGTTCACATGCAGAGGCTCCATCCCTGGCATCACCAAGGAGGGATGGAAAACAGCATCAGCTAAAACACTGAAGAGCCACTGCCAGTCGGTGTAGAGGTGGACAGAGGAAGGCAACACCCAGAGCTGGGTTTGGCCCATGAGAGCCTCCAGCTGCTCCCCACCCATTGCTAACCAGCTGATTCTCAGCAGGCCCTCCTTCAGTATGCACACACGGCAGTGGTGGGCTGTAGCTGCCCACCCAAATGTAGCAGCCTCACTCTCCGCTACAGTGTGTTCCTGGAAGAAGGGTGTCGGCACACATCCTCTGCTCTGCTCTGACTATGAGCAAGCATGCATCTTGTCAGGAAGCAGTGCACATTGACAAGAACTGGACAGGAGCCAGAAAGACAAACTTCCCACTTGCCTCCCCAGAACTCCTCCAATATGAAACGGAGCACTGCAAAAACCCCAAAGTGGACCATGAACGTTGTGCATAGAAAAGAAAGGTTGGAAGGCAAAATATTTTGCTTAAGGAGCAGGAATGGATGTTCTGATGGTGCGGCAGTTGTAACACCAAATGTCCACCGTGGCCTTTGTGTGCTTTGCCTGTTCTTGTGTGGCCCCAGAGCACAAACATTTGCCCCATCCTGAGCTAGATGGACGATGGTGTGACTCTCTTGGGTCTCGCAAGCAAGAGGGAGTGGCCGGAGCTCATGGGTGGCACAGCTGCTTTGCATGCTAAAGTGCCAGGTTCAGTCCCTGGCATCTGCAAGCGGGCTGGAAAATGCCCCTCCAGCAGTGCGGACAGCACTGAGCCTGAGGACTCCCGCAGGAGCAGGCTGCATACCTGAGGATATGGGTGTGCGATCCCCCAACACAGCAGGTCTGGCAGCCCAGTTCCTCTTCTCCTTCCTCTGGAGAGGCTTGGCTCCCACCTGGCAGCGCCGTCTTCTCGCCCCCAGCCCCCCTCCCGAGCGCAGAAGGCAGCCCAGGAGCGCCGGGTCCCGCCCGTCCCTGTTCTCGCCGGAGCCCACCTGCCCCTGGCGCCCCCTCCCGCTCCCGTAAGCAGCGAATGAATGAATGGGAGCCGGGCCAGCTCCACCGCAACGCAGCCGAGCCTCCCAGGCTCTCCTGCAGCAGGGCTGGCGCGGGGGACCGTGCCCTCCAGCAGCCACTTCCATCCTCCCCCTCGCTGTGGGGCCCCGGCAGAGGCGGGCGGGGAGGGAGGCTGGGTGGATGCGTGGATGGGGGCAGGGCGGGGCCCGGAGGGAGGGGACTCGCCGCCGCCGATTATGTCACATCGATCAGGCTCTGCAGCAGCAGCGGCAGGAGCCGGCGAGGAAGCGGCAGCGGCTGCGGGCGGGCGGCGGGCGCGGCTCAGGTAGGCGGCGGAGGGGGCTGCGGGAGGCTCCCCTCGGTCTCCGCAGAAACCTGCGGGATGGCGGGCGGCGAGGGCTCCGGGGCGCCCCCCTGGCAGGCAGCTGTGCCCCCGTCTTTGTCAGCATCTGGGCAGGAAAGGGGAGGGGGCATAAAGGCGAGCGGGGTCCGGCAGCGCTGCCCACCTTCGACCTGGTCTTCTCTGGCACAAGTGTGGGGCGGGGGCTTCTCCAGGCTGGAAGCGGTGGTCGGGCGTGTGCTTCTCGAGGAGGGGCCGCGAGGTGAAAGGGGCATCCCCGGGAGACCGTGCCTGGGAATGTCGGGTCGCGGCCCAGGAGGAGACGGGGGTCACGGGAGCCAAACCTGCAGGCGCGCCCAGCCCATTCCAGGGTCCCGCGCGGGCTGCTGTGCATTCGTGCTGGGAAGGATGTCTGGGGAACCGAAGCTCCTTCCAGCAGGGTGTGTGTGTGTGAGCGAGAGATGGGTGTGCACCCGGGCCCCCTGTGCGTGTGAATCTGTGCGAGGGCGGGTTCCGTGCCAGGGATACAGATGCGCACACCCATTGCACGTCAGGATGCGCTCGTGTTCTTGCGTGGAGGGGTCTTACAGAGCAACAGGGGACGAGGTCGTCTTCAGGATGGGGTGTGTATCCGCGCGTACTCAAAGAGTGATGCCCAGGGAACGGTCTAGGCATCTCTGAGTGTATTGGGGGGGGGGGGTAGAATGGTGTGTGATAAGGTTTTGGGTGGAGAGGTACAAAAGTGGACCTCGGGTATGTGAGAAGGGTGTGCTAGTGAAGATACTGTGGGCAGCGTGTGGGGCGAAAACCGTTGCGTTATGGCCATAGAGGGGGTATTAGAAGGGTGTGGCTGCCAGATCTGGGCCTTAAGCAGGAGCCTGTGGTTGTTTGCGTCCTTCTTGGTGGGCCAGCATTATCTCTGGGCAGCAGAGGTAGCCTGCCTGAGGCAGCAGATTTGGGGAACCATTAAAGAGCAGCAGGTTGTTAATTATTTAATGCATGATAATATTTATTTTTAATGATGGTGGAGTGGGTGTATCTGCCATTTAGATCTGCTGCCTGCCACAGGCAGAAGAATATTTCGGGTAATCTTTGCATCCGGGGAAACACAAGAATAAGTTGGTTTTTAAAGCACACTTTGTGTGTGTGTTTGTGTGTGAGCGTACGCATGTCTGAGAGCAGGTGTAAAATGCTTGCACAGGAGGCAGTTGCTCTGACAAAGTGATGTTCTGTTTGGGAGGCACTGTGGAAGGTTGTGCTATTCTGGGAATGCAGATCGAGTTGGGTGGCAGGACAAATTGCCCCAAGGTCTAGTATTCTGCTATCCAACCTGTGTGTGCAGGTTGTGGGGTTTGCATGTGTGTCACAGGAAGGAGGCACAAGCTGGCTGGTTGTACATGAAAAGCAGCAAGCCTGTGAGCATGTGTATATGAGTAGTAACAGACTGCGCTTTTCAGGGGAGAGGGACTGTGGTTCAGCTGTGTGTGTGCATATGTGTGTAAGAGAGGACTGTGGTGACATATATTGGGTAGAAAAGGGGGAGGCAGGAGTGGGGGGCAGTTGTATTTTGTGTTATGGGCATAGTATCCCCCTGGATGCTTATTTAGGGTGTGTGGCGTCGGGTTGGGTCTCAGGTCTACAAGGTTTCGTTGGTGTATATGTGTGTGAAGAGCTACTGCGCAGGGGTGTGCAACAGGGTTTTTGGTGTGTGTAACAAGTGTGTGTGAATGATTGGTCAGTTTCTAGGTTTACTTCAGCTGTTTGGTGCAAGTCCAATAGTGTCGTCAGGCCGTGCGGCTGAGACTCCTAATGTATAATGCCATCAGACATGCAGGAAGAGAGTTGTACATACAGAAGTCTATATTTGCAGTGTATGGGTATATATGTGTATGTGAAAGGGGGATGCAGTCTGTGCGTGTTCAGGGACTTGTCTTTTTCTAGTGTCTTTATTACAATGTAAGACACTAGAAAAAGACAAGTTGCCTGTACTGGGTGGGGCCTGTGGTACTGCGCTTGTGTCAGGATGCTTTTGCTTGCGTGTGTAGGGGTGTGGCTGCTGTACGATAGGGTCTTGCAGCAATTTGGGGGAGTGTCTGGGGAATTGTTGGTGATTATGTGCTGGTGGGGCTTCCGCTGTATCTGCCTCATACCTGTCCCAGTTGCAGGACTGGGAACAGCACCAGAGGTCAGCTACCATCCCAGAACTTGTAAAATAGTAATTAGAAAGAGTGACTCTTCATATCATTTAGACCCTGTCACAGTGCAGTGAAGAGTGCTGGTCCTGGGCTTTCTCGTGCTGGGACCACCCCTGACTTCACCTTTCTTTCAAGAGGAGGAGAGGGGGGCAGCCTCGGACATGCCCAGAAACTGCACTGAGAGAGGATGCAGGAGCACAGCCGCTCTCAGCACACTAAAGCCCTGCTGGATCAGACCAAAGCTCCATTCAGTCCAGCCTTCCACATTCCACAGTGGCCCGCCAGATGCCCCATGGAGTATACAAGACAACAGGACACCCACATCCTTCACTGCTCTGAGACAGGGTCTCAATGGGAAGAAGGGTCACTTCCTTCATCCTTAGGCAATGGGGTCAGTAATATTTGATTTGCACCAGTACTGGTTTCTTCAGTGCTTCTTCCCCCTTCCATTCCTTCTGCACTAGTCTGCAAGATGGAGTAGGGAATGGACCCAGAATTCTATTTTTAATGTCATTTGGAAGTGTGTGTGTGTGTGTGTGGGGGGGGGGGAATCTCAGCAGAATGTTAATATTTAGAGTAGAGCCCTTCCTTGTCTAGAAATTAACTGAGCTAGTACCATCTGTGACACCCAAATCCCTGGATTCCTACCAGTCAAGGTCCAACCACAGTCAGTTTGGCACACACACACCCCAGCAGCAATCAACTGGGTATTTAGGAAACTGAAGGGAAATCAATGACATTTTTTTGCCCTGAGAGATTAGGAAATGTCCCTAATGCTGGCCAGATTTCCATGTATAGGAAAGTGACAGGATGGGAACTTGTCATATCTGAGTTGTGAAGATCAGCTATTTTGCTGACATGTGTACACTCGAGTCATGTACGTGGAAGACGCAGCAAAACACTAGAGTTAAGGGCCCCTGACTCGTGAGTCGCCATCAGCTCGGGTGACTCGCATTGCCTGCCAATGAACATGGGTTGTGCTGCCTCCAACTCACACAAAAAACCTCTTGCATTCATCTGGAAGCCGTTTTTTATGCACATGAGCACCACTAACAGCAGCAAGGTATGCTCTATTCAGAGATGGGCTGGGGGGGTAGATTGAAAGAGTTTACTTTTTTTTGTTTACTTTTTTTTTCTGTAAAAAATTTTACAGGGTCTTGTGATGCAAAACTTGTTGCAATTTTTGCAGAAGTACCCATTTTACCTGGGTTCTGCAAACAGAACCTAGAGAGGAAGGTGTCTCCGCGGGCCCCCAGAGCATCCATTGGAAGAAGGATGCGTCTCAGGGAGAGGGAGGGGGCAGGAGGAGCCATTTTTCCCATAGGGACAAGTGGGTTTTGCAAGCAGAAGGAGGGGCTGCAAGAGGCAGGGAGAAGAGGGGGGAAGCTGTTACTGGAGGATAGAAAAACAGTCATCTCCACCTCCCATGTTCATTGCATCCATAGCAGCCAAAGCAAGCAGTTGTCTTGTGCGCTTTTTCTTATGCTCCTAGCATAATGTCCATCCAGGCAGGCAGCCTTCCTTAGTTTTTGGTTGGTCAGACAGGCAGGGCAGGGGCATCATTGGTCATCAAGATATATACTTCTGCAGAAGCAGCAGCAGCACCTTTCTTTTTATGAGGGGGTGCTTCTTATTCTACTAAGAGGGGCAGCAGGGTTGTTTGTTTAATTTTGCTTAGGGATTGCATGGTGTTTCCAAAAAGAATTTTCATTAGCAGCCAGATAAGCTCAAGCTATGTGGGGTCTCTTGCATCCAGTCTGATCTCTCATCATCAGCTAACCTAGTAGCAGTGATACACTACTTTCTTTTAGATATTGCATTAGGCAGCCAAAGTTTGAACAAGGCGAAAGAAAGAAAGAAAGAAAGAAAGAAAGAAAGAAAGAAAGAAAGAAAGAAAGAAAGAAAGAAAGAAAGAGTTAGTGTTTACTAGCTTACTAGTTGACATCCTAGCTTACTAGTTGACTAGTTGACTAGTAAGTTGACACCCTTGGGGGTGTGGGACACCACTAGTGACCAAAATCACTAAAATCATAATACCACCATGTTATATATCAATCAATGTGTAATTTCATGCAGAATGTGTTCTATCTTTGTTCTATCAAAAGGTACAGCCAAAAAAACAGTGGGGGTGGAGTGATGGTGTTGCCCCGCCTACTGCATGGAGGGGGTGACGTGCTGGCATCCCACACCAGGTGACGCGAACCCTAGTGACGCCACTGATTCAGATCATCACAGTTACCTCACTTCTTTAGTGTTCAGTTTCTTTCACCTCCGCTTGTCCTGCCCGACATAAAGAGGCAGGCAGGCAGTCTGTTGTGGCAATTAGAAACCCTTCCAGAGAAACAGTGTATTTTTTCCCTTCCCTTTCCTCCCAACTTTATTGAGATAGTTATATAATAATTGTACAGTCAGCATCTGAGCAGTTATTTTTACTATGAATATTTGCATCTTACTTCTGCTCAGTGAGAGTCCAATCCTGAGCTCAGTGTGCACTGTCACAAATGTGCCGTAAGGTACATTTGCGAACCCTAGCACCAGTGCTCCACTGGTGCTAACCCAGCGCTGGCCAGTGCTGGACTAGTGCCGGGCAAGCACCGGAGCTCTGCCACTCGGCAGTTGCGCAGACAGCCGAGCAGCGGGGAGGTGGGGAGGAGGCATCCCGGGGAGGGGTGAGGTAGAGGGAAGGCGGGGAGGAGGTGTTCTGGGGGAGGGAATGGGGTGGGAGGGAGGCAGAACTGGTGGAGCTTTGCTCCACCGGCTCCAGATTCTCTGTGTCAGATTGGCCACCCAACATGGAGGCTCTTGATTCTACGCCGACCTTTGGGTCAGCGTAGAATCTGGTAGCCCTATTGTGGGGCTACTTGCTTTACATGGGGGAAGGGGACAAAAGTCTCTGGCGGCTGCCTGAAGTGTGCAGGATGCAGCAGCAACCATTTTTGGTGCCACTATAGCCCCGCACACCAGGCAGCTCAGGATTGGGCTGCCCAATTGTCTGTTAGCTTGTCAGAAGTTCAAGGAGAGCAGAAAAGCTTCAAGTCGCTCCAAACTCCCTGGGAACGGGGTTGAGATTCAGCATAACTGCTGGATCCCAGCCCCACCTCCCACTACCCACCAACCTGCCCCTGGGGCCGCCCACCACCCGCCTTCCCCTGCCCCGGAACATCCTCCTGCCTCCTCCTCATCTCCTCCTTGCCCACCTAGAGCCTTGTGTCGGCCCAGCTGGGCTGATGCAAGGCTTACTGCCTCCGTCGGCACAGAAGCTTGTATCCGCCTCCGCAGGCCAGCGCACATCTGCACACCGGCCTTGCCGACTCCTGAGGAGGCACAAACTTAACTTACAGCACATTTGCAACCCTCCTTGCATCGGCCCATGTGCAGCTTAGGATTGTGCTGCATGCTGTATTTGAAACTGCAGAATTTGCTTGGGTGGCTTCTTTAAGATAAGCCTTGGGAGATAGGAAAAGAAGGGGAAATGGGAGCCAGAAACTAGATAGTGGTGTCCTCCTGCATAGCTGTCCAGTACACATTCAGTATCACTTTTTATAAGAAATCCAAAGGCAAAACATTACTCTGATTCTGAAATCATGTGTTCATATATTAAAATCCTACTGTTATTAAGCTGATAATTAAATACCATCTAATTAAATACCACCACCAGACAAGGCAACGAGCCAGACAGTCAAACAATGCATGGAGCTGTCAACAAAAGAAAGAAAAGGGGCAGATGGGAAAAAATGTTTTCTTCCTCCTTCCGAATCAAAACTATCACTGTGCCATCAGAGATTTGGGGTTGTTTCATTTTCCAGGGATGGGAAAATCAGGCGAGGCTTGACTTTCAAATACAGCTTCAAATGCAGCACAATCCTAAGCTGCACATGGGCCGATGCAAGTCCCTTGCAAGTCCCGATGCAAGTTCCGGGGCAGGGGAGGACGGGCGGTGGGCGGCCCCAGGAGCAGGTGGGTGGGTAGTGGGAGGCGGGGCTGGGATCCAGCAGTTATGCTGGATCCCAACCCTGTTCCCGGGGAGTTGCTCCTGTTCAAGTTGGAGCAACTTGAAGCCGCTCTGCTCTCCTTGAACTTGTGCTATCTCAGGAGGTGGCACAAGTCCAAGGAGACCCATAGGGACCAGGGCGCCTTCCCCAGGGGTAAGTGGAAAAGTTTCCCGTTGCCTCTGACTGAGCCAATTCTGGCCCCTAACCTCCACTGGATACAGCGCAAGCCTCTTGTCTTGCCTGTTCCAGCACAGGATAGGATTGCTCCCTTAAGTGAATAGACCTGTTTTTAATCTATAGACAAAAGTCCAATTTATGTCCCCCTTAGACTATCTTCCTAAATATACTTACTCAAGAGAATATTGCATTAAGCTCAGAGCAGCTCACTTTCGGAGTCAACCTGGCCAGGGTCTTGCTGTTTTGAGTAGTACAGGGCTCCTTATGCTGCTCCCATTCATTTCAGTCTGGCTTACACAGGACAACACTTTCTGGGGCTGGGGCTTTGGTCAGGAATCTTGGTGCTTTCTTTGTTATTAAACCCATAAGCTAACCCAGGATGTCCTCTATCTGCCTCTTTTTCTTTCACTCAGGTCCTGACAGGAAGGTCTGGGGAGGGGGCAGCAGGTGGCAATTGATTTACAGGAGGAATTTGTCTGAGGCAGGAGATGTGGTGGGGAGAGAGAATGCATAGCTATATGTTGCTGGGCAACGGGGAATTATAGTGTGGCATGTTCCCCATCAATCCACCTTGTCAACAGTGCTAGTGGCAGGATGGAGAGACATATTTATGCCCAATCTACCCTGCTGCATGATGCCCTCAGTCTTGACCCACAGTCCTCTACGTAGTCTAATCTGCCTCCTTCCCCCCAGCCTTGACAATGCTCCATACTCCAAGTCAGCATCCCCCCATCTCTAATCGTGTCTCTTCCATCTGCATTAGATCTTGGTCTCTCCATCTCTCCTTGCCATGAAGGGCTCTTTGTTCCTAGAATTCCCCCTCCTTGCCTGTTGTCCCTAGCCTTGTGCCTCTGAGTGCAGTGGGAATGAAGCAGAAGAATCCTCTTACTTTTTGGCAGGGATTTTTTGGTGGTGCTGTGGAAAATGCTGGGATTCTTGTTATCTCCAGCTACAGCAAGTCCTGGGGGTTCATCCTGAGCAGCCTATAGTCATTGCTCTCACCTGGCTCTGTGCCCCACCCAGAGGTGCACCTGTACATCCAGCCCTGTCACTGTAACCAGGCACACAATGACTCATCTCTCTGTCCCTTTTTATCCTGCTTATTTGCCTGCCTAGAACTTCTGTATCACCTAATCAGCACCTGCAGAAATAAATTCTGGGTTGGACATGGGAGGAGAGGAAGGGGGCAAAGACTGTCCTAGCAGACAAATTTATTGCTATTTATACATGTATATCCCATCTTTCTTCCATGGTGAAATGCCAAATGGTTTCCATGGGGGCTCCTGGGCATTTCCCATCCAGGCACTGATCAGTCCTAAACCTATTTAGCTTCAGCATTGTGTGCACTCAGACTATACTGAGGAAATACCCCACACCTGCTCCCAGACCAACTGCTCCCAGGCCTCTGACCTGTGCCGTAGATAAAAGTGGTGTCTCTGACAGTGCCTTGCAAGTTCATTCCATTCCACTAAGCCAGTGGTCTTCAACATTTTTCATGTCACGATCCAAATAAATAAATAAATTGGGGATCCACCATTGGCCATGTTCTCTTCCTGGAACTCTATCTGCTCATCCCCATCCCAGGGGTAGGGATGTCAAACCCCTACTCCAGTGTTATTCAAACTGTGCAGCGTGGCTCTTTAGGGAGGCGCCAGGAACTCAAAGGGGAGGCGCGGGATGTCCTCTCGCAGCGATACAGTCACACCCCTGGGCAGAATATGAGCCCGTCATCTGCGCTTTTTTTTTAAGCAGAAGGAACGGGAGTTGCTCAGCTGCAAGAGTGGCTGCTGCCACCCCGCCCTCTTCTCCCTCCACTCCGAGGCTGCTGCCTTCTGTGTTCCCTGCATGTTGTTTCCAAAGCTCTTCAACTCCAACCCCCATCTGGCAAGTACTGAGCATGCTCAGCTTGCAGTCCTTAACCCTCGCTGATCCGTGTCTGGTTGGTTCCTAGTTCCCAGCCTGGGATCGCTTCTCATCAAGGTGAAATCTCTCTTTTCAACCCCCTCCCTCTTCCACTCCCCCCTTTCGATCTCCAAACTTTCCTGCTTTCCTCCCCCTCCCCAAATAAAATGCTTCATATTTTACCAGTCACCAAGGGTCTTAAAGTTGTTTCCATGCAGTTGGCAAAGGGGGGGGGGGAGAGAGAGAGAGAGAGAGAGAGAGGCACACACTTTACTTGGCCAGGAGCTGAAAAAGGGTAATGTTTTTAAAGTGATTTATTAATCTTGTTGTTTGACGGAAGAGGAAAGGCTGTATTTTTAAAGTGATGAATCTTGCTTTTTGAAGGGAATACTTATTAGCCATTGATGAAGTGATTGCCAGCCCAATTCTATCCACACTTTCCTGGGAGTAAGCCCTATTGACTCTAATGGGACTTACTTCTGAGTAGACATGCATAGGCTTGAGCTGTGCATCTCCTAGTATAGGATGCAAATCAGCTTCCTAACCAAACCCTTATCAGCTCTGATATATTTTCATGGTCTATTTTTGTTTTCCCCACCAGCTGCTGGAAAAATTTAATTTGATTAAATTAATAAAGGGTTCAATCCTATCCAAGGAGAATGGGAGAAATGATTAGTTGGATTGGGGTCCACAGGGGTGTGTGTGTGTGTGTAATGTTGGTCAGACTGGTTGTTCACAAAGTTCATTTGATAAAACAATTCTATTGGTATGCTTACAAAGTTTAAAAAAATCAGTCCTTCTGGACCAGAAAAAATCTACCTGCTCCAGCATCCTGTCTCCAACAGCGATCAACAGCTGATCAGTTATAAAGCATGTATATTGCTGTGTATTAATAATATATTTTTAAGATCTGCATTAAATTAATAATATGATTAATATAGTAATTAATATTAATATAATTAATATATATTTAATATTTAATATTATATTATAATAAATATAATATTATAATATTATATTATAATATTATATTTAATATATTTAATATAGTTAATATTTCTGGCCACTTCCTGTTTAATGATGTCACTTCCAGCCCTCAGGAACATGATGGGGAGTCATGGCCAACAGCCACGGGGGGTCAAGGGAGCCATTGGCTGGAAAAGTTTGAGTACCACTGCCCTACCCCATTGCTGCCCAGTCCCTGCCCCTGTTCAGTCCTCCCAGAGCTGTTCTCTGTAACAAAATATTCTTATTAGAGAGAGCAGAAAAAAGTTCCCGTGAAGCCTGTTTTAGTGCAATTGCTAAGAACCTAAGCAGGACTGAGACACAATCTCCTGGTACCTGAAGGAGTGCATCAGATACCTCCCCCTTTATCTGGTGATGCTCCAGTCCAGTGGACCTTCAACCTTCTTTCATTTCTGTAAGTTGCTGTGACCCCGCAACTGAGGCTTTGCATCCCCATTGGGGTCTCGATTCCAAAGTTGAAGAACACTGCACTAGGCCTAGACTTTGCACTAGACCTGCAAATGGAGTGAAACCTTTTGTTCTGGCTTCTATCCTTCTTGGACCCTGAAGTTGAAACTCAGGCAATCTTCTCATGATTCAAGAATGGACCATCTATTTTTCAGTTCCCCTATGTGATCCAGACTACCGTGAGCCACAAGCATGCAAAAGGGACTTTGGAGAGGGAAATTCAAAATCTAGTGATGACCCTTTGTGGTTTGTAAATACGCTTGCCTGGGGCTGCCTCCAGGTGGCCAGAAAGAAAAGCTTAGATTAGTGGTTCTCAAACTTTTTACCACCAGGACCCACGTTTTAGAATGACAATCTGTCAGGATCCAACAGAAGTGATGTGGGGTGGAGGAGAACCGGGGCAGGAGGAGGGTGGGGTCAGTGGAGTCTTGCTCCGCTGAATCCTGAAATCTGAGTCAGTGCCCTTCTTTTGCAGCAGCCTCTTCTTCCATGAGATCTCACGTAATCTAAGATGGTGACACCACGAAGATAGATGCAACCATCTGGGCTCATGCAAGATCTTGGCACCTTGGAGAGTCAGGATAAAGAACCCATTTGGAACATCCCGCAGTACGCTTGTGAGTTTGCCATGGTGCCCTCAGGTGCCACAGCACACAGTTTGGGAACCATTGACCTAGGGAAAGAACACATATCACAACTATTTAGAGGAGATGCCTATCATCTAGTTCAGTGCTTCTCAACCTATCTCACGTGGCAAACCGAAAAATTGTTTTTCCAATGTGCCTGAGACTGGTACAATATCTGTGCTATATTATTACTATTGTATCTTTCTTTCCTGGAAATTCCCCAGGGCCCAGCAGCCAATGGCTTGCAGATTGGCACCGGTCTGTGGACTACAGTGAGTAGCCCTGATCCAGTGGATTGAGTACAAGGCGACTGACAGAGTGACATCTAGCCTAACACTTTTCTCCTTTTCCACTTTGAGTGGCCCTCTTCCATCTCTCTGGGGCCCTACTGAAAGTGTGGCAGAGTGGAGGGCCAGGAGATCGGTATGTTCTGTGGCTGTGAGGTTCATGCTGTGGCTCAAGCTGCCATCACTGCTCTGGAATCTGGGACCCAGACAATCAGCATCTTGTTGTACACTCACTGCCTGTTTTTGACAGAAGAGCCCTGCTGCCCCCATATTTCCGCTGCCTTGCCCTCAGCCTGACCCAGCCCCAGGCACCATTGCTACAGTGAGGGCTTAACAAGGGCTACACTAAGCACAGCTGGGGAACAAGGCATTACTGGGTCTTGGGGGGTGGGGCAAAGAAGTCACTTGGAATGGTGACGCTTTAGCAAAACAGGACAGAGACAGGTGGCAGGGAGGTGGGGAAGGAAACGCTCTAGTTGTACTGCTGGTAGTGTGACTAAGGTTAGCTAACAATACAGGTGTTCCCACACTCACGCCTTTTACCAGAAATAGAAGACTCACTCCAAACCTGCTTCTGGCCTTAATCCCAACCAGACCAAGCCAGTATGAACCTAAGACCACAAATTAGGAAAATGTAGGCTCCGTTTGCAGAGAGACCCATACAATCCAACACCCCCTTTTAAATACTGGGTTTCAGAGTCATGGTGAGGGTTGTGCTGGTGTGAATGATGCTGTTTGAACTGGCCCCACCCCAAAACTGGGGTGGGATTGCATACATCCCACTCCCCCCCCAATGTATCATTCCTGTTCTCTTTCTCAAAATCACAGGAGTGGTTTTTCTTTCCCTCTGTACCATCCCCTCATACGCACAGTCTAAAAACTACTTTACAGTAATATTTACTACTTTACAGTAGTATTTACATTGCACGTGAGGGAGTGGTTCAGGTGAGTCTTCCTCACATGGGATTAGAACAACAATGGCACACCAGAAATAAGACATGCTCATGTATGTCCTTCCTGGCTCAGATGACATCATCTGAACACTAGTGTTGTGAGGCCATGGCCAAGGAGGCTGCTGACCTCAGGTGCCACAATGGGGGGGTGACAAGTTGTCCCCCGTGCCCCCCAACATGGTGGCTGTGGCACAGTGAGCACCCACCTCAGGCGCATGGCTTCTGAGAGCCACTGCAGTCTGCTGCTGAGCTCCTGGGTGGCACAGCAGTACCTGCCCTCCCTCGCTCTGATTGGTGCGGGAGCTGGAGGTGGAGTGCTTGAGCCCAGAGAAGGAAGTCTTGCAGGCAAACCAGGACAGGTGGTGAGACTGGCCAGGCACAGGACGCTGGCAAGCCTTCCAGCACTGCCTCCAGCTTTGTCAGCACAGGAGCTCATTTGGAACCAAGTGGGGGGGGTGCCCTCCTCCTCCTGCTGTGACCACCTGGTGGCAATGACAGTTCTTCTGGCAGTGGTGCACCTGTGGCAGAGAGCAGTGGGGGGGGGCCTGAGTAGAATGGGGAGGGGGCGGCTTCCTGGGGCTTGGAAGCAGTGAGGTCAGGAGGGTGGGTGAGTGAGGCTGCAGTTCTGCCTTCATTTTCCTGGGAGTAAGACCCTTTGACAGTTGGGCTTACTTCCAAGTAGACATGCATAGGCTTGGGCACTGAACTAGTCAACCACTGGTGGTCCTGATCCAGGGATGTGGCGGGGAGCCAGCCAGTGCCAGCCAGCCAGAGACTGCAGGGGTAAAGGTGAGTGGGCAAGTGAGGCTGCAAGCCTACCCTCACTTTCTTGGGAGTAAGCCCCTTTGACTATTGTGGAACATGCATTGGCTGATTATGTAAAAGAAAGTCAGGACAAGCACTGGTTGAAGTAAAGAACAGGAACTTGCTAAAAGCTAAGCAAACTAAACAGGAGTATAAGAAAATGGGTTTTAGAAATGGGTTATGTCAGAATGCCAGATGCAAGGGAGGGCACCAGGATGAGGTCTCTTGTTATCTGGTGTGCTCCCTGGGGCATTTGGTGGGCCGCTGTGAGATACAGGAAGCTGGACTAGATGGGCCTATGGCCTGATCCAGTGGGGCTGTTCTTATGTTCTTAAAAATGCTACAAAAACAAGAACTGAAAGCCGGCGCAATAAATATAAAATAAACAATATAAAATATAAAACATACAATATAAAAACAAGAACTGAAAGCTGGCACAATAAAGCTCTGCATGGCCAATATATGGAAAAGATGAAAGACAAAACAGATAATGAAAAAACCTGGCTGTGGTTAACATCTGGAACCTTAAAGAAAAGAACAGAATCATTAATATTAGCAACCCAAGAGCAGGCTAATCGAACAAATGCAATAAAAGCCAGAATTGAGAAATCATCAAATGATGCATAATGCAACGGGCAGCTATGATGTGCAAAATAATAACAATAATTTTATTTATTATTATTAAATAATTATATTATGGGGTGCCAAAATTTTATGGACCCTGGGTGCCAAATGGCCTTCATGCACCACTGCATCTGAACCAGCTTCTTGTGTGTGACCAGTTCACACATCACATGTTCTTATATTCCCACATCTGTTAAAGCAGGGCTTGTGAATCTGACTTGCTTTTGTGTTCGTGTGAAATGTATGTTTGCACATGTGCATGCACTCAGAATATTAGCCTATTTTCACTCTCCCAGTGGGTGTGACCCAAAGTACATCCCAGTGTGGCTTTGAATAAAGAGCATCCAAATTGCCCATGAATTCATTGCCCCCTATTATTGGCTAGGTGTAAAGGGGTTGCTCCATTTAATACAAAATATTAGTAATAATTTGTATGCAGGTCGTCCCTTGTCATCTGCTGGGGTTCCGTTCCAAGAACCCCTAGTGGATAAAAAAAAATCCATGGATAAAAAAGTGGAAAAATGGATTTAAAGACCCACTTCAGGTTTCTTGCCCATCCATTGCTCCTAATGGAATAAAGTCATGCCTCAAAATCTGCAGGAGTTTGATTCTGGGACTCCCTGCTGATACCATAAAATGTGTTAGATAAAAGCAGTTTAAAAAAAATTAAAAAGTGCATCTCTTTACAATTGTGGTTTAAAAACAGCTTTCCTTGCTGTTGTAGAGAGGCAGTCAGCAATTAGAAATGCAGAGGATCCCCTGCCTTTGCCTGGCTCAGCTGAAGAACGGAACGATTGCTTACATGACTGTCTCTCTACAACAGTAAGAAAAGCAAGTTTTAAAATGATTTTAAAGAGATGCATTGTTCCCTTTTCCAGGGATCAGCACATTCCTTCTCATTTGCAGTGACCATTTGTGCTGAGTCAAATCCGTGTATAAAAAATCTGTGTAATACAAGGTTGGACCTGCACTATGTTATTTAGTTTTCAACTCCTACTAATCCTTGATGCATGTTCATAATAGTTCTATTTTACAGATGTGGAACTGGGGCTCATAAAACTTGGATAGTGGGGATTGAATACTGGTCTCTCAACCCTAGACCCACCAGGGCTTTATATGGGTTTTTCCATTGTCTCATAAGGACCTGGTTGTTTTTCCAGGTTGATTTTCTATTCCCTAGGTTTTGAAATACTGGTATTATTTCAACAGTTTGGGATCTCCTCATATTATGAATCCAAGCTGTATTGGATCTGTGGGATCGTGGGACACACAGATTCAGGGATGCATTCCTCCACCCAAATTAATCAATCTGAAATGCATATCAGGTCCTAGAAATGTCCTCACAATTGTGAACATGTATATAGAGCTTCCTTTCCATAGCATCAGCAAAAATTGAAATAGTTAGAAGGCAAGGTGGTTGCCCCCCACATTAGTTCCATTTAACTGGTTGTGAGTGCAAGGGTACTGACAGTGTTTTGTGGGTTTACTAATAATGATCTTGAGTACATTCACCCTAGATTCCAGGCTTCCTTGGTTTCTCTTTGCAGCCTTGGGAAGGAATTGGAATGAGGTCTGTTGGTGGGTGGGAGAGGGAGAAGACCAAACACTTAAAATTTCTGGAAGGTGTTTCGAGGATGAAATTCTCATGTAGTAATTTTAGGGGTAGTGAGAAAAAGAGCAGCCATTGTCAGGAAGAGGCAGACTTTCCCCCTTTTCACTGTAAAAAGATGAGTTTTTTTTTTTCTGCAAGGGAGATTCTAAATTGTGCCCTTAGGCACAATCCTAACCAGGTCTGCTCAGAAGTAAGTCCTATTTTGTTCAATGGAGCTTACTCTCAGGAAAGTGTGGTTAGGATTGTAGCCTAAATTACTTGTTTTTAGAAGGTTGTTTTTGCATTTCATGCTTTTTCTCTACAGCTTGTTAGGGCTGGGAATTCTTAAATTGTTCTTTTCTGTAGCTCTATGGATATTTTAGCATTGAGGAACCTCAGTAGCTTAACCTTCCCCCCCCCCCAGCTAGAACTGGTGTTCTCAGTTATGGAGACCCCAATTACATAGGAGGCTGCAACACAGTAATGGTGGTTTATGCTAAGTTCTGAAGAACAGGAACATAGGGCAGATAACCTGATGGGGCCACTTTGTGCATTTATAGTTCTGTGGAAAGAGGAGTTTCAGTGGGCACTGCTTTTGTCACATCTGCAGGACAAGACAAGCAGCATCTACTAGATTTCTCTTTTCAACATGTCTTTTGAAAATACACAGGGTGCTAAAGGCCACCCTCCAGGGCAATCTGTAGCCATGTGAGAGGGTGGAGGGACCTCTGGTGTGCCAATGTGAGCAATTTGGAGACAGCTACTCAATGTAACCCTTCTCATCATAATCACAGAGGCTGAGGATTTAGTAGGTTTCCTGATGACACTGAAGGTTGCTGATTAAAGGGGGGGGGGAACCCAGAGTGGAAGTAACAGGGGGTTGTGCTGTGTTGTGACGGGGCATTGTTCTTCCCTTCCCCACCCTGGAACTGCTTCTTTTCTGCTGATAAATATTTTTCTCTCTCCTTGGGGTTTGCATGTTTTCTTTTGCAAATGAGGTCGTGAGGGGAGGCAGATTGTTACTTGGCCTTGAAAGTGAAAATCAAATCTTCCTTTCCAGCAGCTGAAGATCTGGAGCAGGGGTGTCAAACACAAGGCCCAAGGGCTGGATGCGGCCCCCAGAAGCTTTTTATCTGGCCCTCAGGCTCTCAGCTGCTGAGGTGTTACCGCTGAAACGGCAGCCCACATGAAAATTGAACTTTCCCAAATCTTGAAATATGATCAAGATCTGCGTATTTTCTCTTCTGTCATTTGCAGTTAATGAGTTTCTATGTGAGTACAAGGTCTGGTTTCTGGCGATTAGATGCTTAATGATGTCACTTTCTGCTTAATGACATCACTTCCGACCCTCAGCTGGAGCCCTGAATGCTAACGTTGGCCCTCTGTATAAAACGAGTTTGACATCCCTGATCTAGAGACCCAGTGGGAGTGGAGACATTGGGGAAGTGGGAGCCAAGATCTTTAAGGTTCTGTTCCTGATTCTGAGAAAGGACTGGTGCTTCATGGTTAGAGCAAGCTGGAGCAGAAGCCTCTCCACTTCCCTGTCTTTTGTGAATTTGGGGGTAAAGGCCTGTTAGTTTATCTTTGCCTGCAGTTACCATGGAGACCGC
Organism: Tiliqua scincoides; assembly: GCF_035046505.1. Taxonomy (NCBI): domain Eukaryota; kingdom Metazoa; phylum Chordata; class Lepidosauria; order Squamata; family Scincidae; genus Tiliqua; species Tiliqua scincoides. The sequence goes on from NC_089822.1 coordinate 115,254,156, forward strand.
TGATTGGCACTGTCCTGTAGAGTTGGAGTAGGGAGAGAGTTGTTCCATTGTGAAGCACACAATATGCACAATGCATGACCTGCTGGAAAGTGCCTTGCAGATCAGCGCTGACAAAAAAGACCCAGCATATATGTGTGGCAAATGCCACAGCACTCTGCCAAAGGTTAATGATTTGACGAGGGACTCAGGTATGTGTCATACATGACAAATCTCATAAAGACCGATTTCTGAGAGTGCTCCAGGTTTTGAAGCCATGCCCAAAGGTGGCAAAGTGAAGCAGCCCCTCAGATAGCAGGTGCTTGCTGCTCTTGAGAGTATCAGAATAGGAGACAGACAGATCTGATGGGGCCTTTCTGCGACCTTCTTCTTAAGCTTCATTGAGATGAATGGGAGAAAAATTACCACACTCTTGTGCAGCTGCTGTTCAGTTCAGTGGGGTGGATTGGACCCCAAATGAAGCATTGAGGGAGGGGGCTGTAATCTGGCTTGTCTGTCTCAGGCATTAAACTGTCTTGAACCAGCCCTAGGAATTTCCCACATTTTTCACTGTAGCAAACTGCTGCAGACCCCAATGGGTCTACTTGGATCTGCGCCACCTTAGGAGGTGTCATAGAGCCGAGCAGAACGGATCAGCCTGGAGCTGCTCTGCACTGCCTGGGGAACAGGGCTAGGATCCGGCATAACTGACCCCGCCTGGCCCAGACCCCTCTCCCAGCCCGCCTCTGGGAATGCTCAGCGCCTCCCTCCCCCATCCAAAAATGCCTCCCTCCCACCTCCTCGCCGCCCTCCCCATGCACCCCAACCCCTGTGTCGGCCAAGCTCGGCCGATGCATACTCGCCTGCTGCTACTGCCGTGGAGGCTGAATCTGGCTTCTGTGGGGCAGAGCACCTCTGTGCGCTGGTGCAGCTTACTTGCATGGAATCGTAAATGTGCTTTACTGCACGCTTGCAACCCTCCCGGGCCGGTGCAAGGGGCTTGTGCCGGCCCAGGGTGCAGTTAGGATTGCGCACTATGTCAGATGGAGGTTAAAAGAGATGTTTGAGACCTAATTGATAATCCCGATCACCCATTTAAAGAGGTGGTCGGAGTTTGTTTGGGCCTGGCCTGGACACGAGAGTCCAGCCCCTCCCCAAGGGGGAGGGGAAGGGGGCTGGGTCGGGCAGCCACAGCAGACCGGACCTTTTAAAAGGGGACGAGACCCAGCCCTCTTCCTCCTTGTGCATGTGGGCACCGTTGAAATAAAGTTGCCCTTTCTCCCATATCTGTTGTCTCGAGTGTTCATTGGACAGTGTGGAAACAAATTAAAGATCAGTAAGTCATCGGGCTCAGACAGCATTCACCCAAGAGTTTTTAAGGAAGTGAAGAATGAAGTTGCTGATCTTTTAACTATAATATGCAACTTCTCCTGTAAAACTGCCATGGTGCCAGAGGATTGGAGGATAGCAAATGTCACACCAATCTTTAAAAAAGGAAGGGGACCTGGGAAACTGCAGGCTGGTCAGCCTCTGTTCCAGGTAAGATGGTAGAAAGCCTCATTAAATATAAAATCGTAAAACACATAGACAAATCAGCCTTGTTGAGGGAGAATCAGCATGGCTTTTGTAAGGCTAAGTCTTGCCTCATGAACCTTTTAGAATTCTTTGAAAAGGTCAACAGGTATGTGGATGCGGGAAACCTCATGGATATTATATATCTGGATTTTCAGAAGGTGTTTCACACAATCCCTCACCAAAGGCTCCTGAGAAAACTTCACAGTCCGGGAATAAGACGGCAGGTCCTCTTATGGATTAAGAATTGGTTGAGGACCAGGAAACAGTGAGTGGGTGTCAATGGGCAATTTTCATAATGAAAAGTGTTAAACCCCAGTGCAGCCTAGTGCCTTTGTTGGGAGGGGGTGAGAGAGTAAATAGAATGCCAGATAAATAGAACAACAGAGTATATAATCCATAGAATCCAACCCGTTCTCTAAGATCATCAGAGGGGGCTGTTTTAATCATGCCACCATTAATGGAGGTGAGGGGGATGGTGGTGAGGATGCCCGAATTGTGGCCCTTCCTCCCCTTGAAACTAAGAACTGCTCCTTCCTTGGGAAACCTTTCAACTGGTCCTTAAGACCTGCTCAGGATGGCATGTGATAACTGACATGACGGACTGGCATTTTAATTAAGTTTAAGTTAATTAAATACAGGTGTACCCCTGTATGCACAGGGATTCTATTTCAGACCCCCCTCGCAGATACTGGGGATCCACAGATACCAGGGGCACAGTTTAGGGAAGTAGAGGGAACAGCCAAAAATAGCTCAGCCTACCTTTGAAATGAAATTCGGCCTGCAGCTTCTTTCTGGTTGCACAAGGCTCCAATGTGTAACCAGAATGTGCAGAACCAGAATGTGCAACCATTCTGGTTCCCCCAATGTCTGGGGCAACATTGGATGAAGGGAGGAGCCTCGTGCGACCCAGAAAAGCCTGGAAGCAGTTGCCTGCAGCCCACAAAACGCAGCTGTTTCACTGCACATTGGTAGGCTGAGCTATTTTTATCCATTTCCTTAATTCCCCTACCTTTTTAAAGGGCATCCCTGGTATCTGCAGTATCGCGGAAAACTGAAACCATGGATGCTGAATCTGCACATACGCTGATTCTGTGGGGTATACCTGTAATTGTTTTTTATGTAATCCATTAGAGTTTTTCTTTGGTTTAATGTTTTAATTGCTTTTAATGTTTTATTATTGTTATAGGTTTTAAATCTTGTAAGCTGCCTTGATTGCCCTTACTGTGAGAATGGCAGAGTAGAAATTCTTCAAACAAACAAACAAACAAACAAACAAACAAACAAACAAACAAACAAACAAACAAACAAACAAACAAAAGTAATCTGTGAAGATGTTGTAAAGACAAAGAGTCAGATCTTCCTGCCCATGAAAGGGGCAATCTAGACCAGTGGTGTTGCTGGCCACTGTACTGCCCAGGGGCACACTTCCAGGTGTGCCGCCCCTCACACCCACTTGCCTCTCCTCAGGTGTTCTGACAGCTGAGAAAGCCTTGTAAGGCCTTCTGGGGCCCCAAAATAATCACTTCTGGGTTTTGGCTGAAATCCTATTTCAGCCTCCAGAAGACCTTACAAGGCCTTCTGAGGTCCGGGGAGTCTGCGCAAGGTGTGCCTCTGTGCATGATACTGTCAGCAGTTAACCGAGTGCTGTGGGGTGGGCGCTGCAGGAGAAATGAATGGTGGCTTGGCCTCCCCAAGCCCGCACCTGGGGCATTTGCCACCTTTTTCCCCCCTCAGGCAGTGGCGTTCCTTGGGGTCCCCGCGCCCATGGCAAACCCCAGTATTTTGCCCCCTACACCCCATTTTGCCCCCTTCTCTGCCCCCCCCACGCACCTGACCCGGAAGTAATTGTGGTGATGTCATCGTCACCGCAATTACTTCCGCGCAGCTGCCTCCTCCATTCTCCCTTTGAAAACAAGGGGGAATGGAGGAGGCAGCCGAGGCCCCCTTGGAGCCTTCCGTGCCGCAGGGGTCTCCATGGCAGCAGTCTGGGGCTGCTTTCAGTGACCCCAGACTGCTGCAGTAGAGACCTTCGTGCAGCTTGTAAGCTGTGCGGAAGGCTCTGTGGGGGCTGGGAAGCGGCACGCATCTCCTCCGAAGTGCAAAAGTCCTCCTTTTGCACCTTTTCCATTTCTACTATGTCTTTTTTGAGATGCGGTGACCAGAGCTGGACACAATACTCCAGGTGTGGCCTTACCATAGATTTGTACAACGGCATTATAATACTAGCCGTTTTGTTCTCAATACCCTTCCTAATGATCCCAAGCATAGAATTGGCCTTCTTCACTGCTGCCGCACATTGGGTCGACACTTTCATCGACCTGTCCACCACCACCCCAAGATCTCTCTCCTGATCTGTCACAGGCAGCTCAGAACCCATCAGCCTATATGTGAAGTTTTGATTTTTTGCCCCAATGTGCATGACTTTACACTTACTGACATTGAAACTATATTTTTGGGTGGCCCTCTAAACTGATTGGCACTCAACCTCCTCAGTTTGGAGTTAGAAGAAATAATGGTAGTGGTGGTGGTGGTGGTGAGGTGATATCAACAGGCTTGTTTCTAGTTCTTCCTGGAGTTTTAAGTATACAGCAGATCTGTTATAGAAGAACATAATCATTGTGAGTAGAGTACCTTCTTATCCCCCTTGCCTTTCACTTTCCTATTAAATGCTGGAGCCACTGATAAATCTTTAAATGAAAGTGCAAGAGATCCAACTAATTGCAGAGGATTGAAGGGGCTCCATTTGATGGATATTAGACCGATGAGATGCTATTTATGTCCCTTAGAGGGCATCAGGCTGGATTTCAGGCTGGCAGGTTTTTAAGGGAGCTGCTTTTGGGATATGGATCTGGTGGAAGGGGATAGATTTCCATCTTGAACACAGGCGGTGCGAGAGGGCAGATGAGGGAGGGCAATCACCCCCCAATAAGAAGCTTGCCCTACCACCATTGCTGGACCCTTGTGGTAACTCAAAGGAAGAGCATTTTTCATATGCTCAGGGTACTTTCCTTAATTATCATCAATAAGAAATGTGAAAAGTATTGTGTGTTGGCAACCTTCAATCTCGAAAGACTATGGTATCGCGCTCTGAATGGTGGTTCTGGAACAGCGTCTAGTGTGGCTGAAAAGGCCAATTCGGGAGTGACAATCCCTTCCACACTGGGAGCAAGTGCAGTCTGTCCCTGGTCGGTCTCCCTGGCTATGGGCCTTCCTTCTTTGCCTCTTTGCCTCAGACGGTTGGCCAAGTGTCTCTTCAAATTACGAAAGGCCATGCTGCACAGCCTGCCTCCAAGCGGGCCGCTCAGAGGCCAGGGTTTCCCACTTGTTGAGGTCCACTCCTAAGGCCTTCAGATCCCTCTTGCAGATGTCTTTGTATCGCAGCTGTGGTCTACCTGTAGGGCGCTTTCCTTCCACGAGTTCTCCATAGAGGAGATCCTTTGGGATCCATCATCCATTCTCACGACATGACCAAGCCAACGCAGGCGTCTCTGTTTCAGCAGTGCATACATGCTAGGGATTCCAGCACGTTCCAGGACTGTGTTGTTTGGAACTTTGTCCTGCCAGGTGATGCTGAGAATGCGTTGGAGGCAGCACATGTGGAAAGTATTCAGTTTCCTCTCCTGTTGTGAGCGAAGAGTCCATGACTTGCTGCAGTACAGAAGTGTACTCAGGGCACAAGCTCTGTAGACCTGGATCTTGGTATGTTCCGTCAGCTTCTTGTTGGACCAGACTCTCTTTGTGAGAAAAGTATTGGCATACAGTATAAATATAAAGAGCAGTTCTCCATGGGCTCACTTCGTTTAATGTTTTGGGTGAGAGCATTTGGAAAATACATTGTTACTTTTCTTGCAAAAATCTACCACAGGGATGTCAAACATAAGGCACGTGGGCCAAAATCGGCCCCAGAAGCAATTTATCTGACCCCCATTATAATTGGGCTGTCTTGTATCTTGAAAATATGAACAAGATATGCACATTTCCTCTTCTGTCATTTGTAGCTAATGAGTTTCTGTGTGAGAACAAAGTGCTTGTGTCTGGCCATCATCTGCTTAATGATGTCACTTTCTGCTAAATGATGTCACTTCTGGTCCACAGCATGCACCATGAATGCTATTTGGCTCTCTGTATGAAACTAGTTTGACATCCCTGATTTAATATGTGGAACACATTTCACCTCTGAAATGTATGTTGCTTCATTCACATGCAAAGTTATCGCTGGTGTTTTTTTTCTCATGCAGTCGTTGTTCATGAAGGGTCTTGCCTCCTCTCTAAACTCTTTTTGGGATGAAGTCATCTTGGCTTGAATGGGGGCAGTGAACTAGTAGATTTTTTCCCCCTCATGTGACACTTGTTTCCCTTGGAGATCATATAGAGGAGGGAAGCAAATTGACTGAAAGTAGGAATGTGAACTTTGAATTCATATATTTCTTTATTTGCAGCTTTTGTAGCCCTCCCTTCAACCAACAAACTCCCCAGCAGTGGTGTAGCTAATGGTGCTGAGCTCAAAATGATGCCCTTGGAAGTGATGTAACAACCAGAAGTGATGTCACACTTAGACTTTTAAAAAGTGAAAATGGGGGGGGGGAACCCATCTCCTCCCCCCAGCAGCTCACCACCCACTTGCTCTGCTGCCTTTTCCCAGTCAGTGGCATAGCTAAGGCATCTGTCTGCTAACTGAGGTCAAAGAAGATTTTGTAGCCTCCCCATGACAAAATCAAATTTGCAGCACAATCCTATCTTGCACTAGAACAGGCAGGCCAGGAGGTCTGTGCTGTATCCAGCGCAAGATAGGGACCCCAAGTGGTTCAACTGGGTAAGCCACCCCAGCCCCAATGGGTCTCCTAGGACTTCTGCCTCCTCCAGGAAGACTTCTGCCTCCTCCTCGAGGCTGCTCAGGGCTAGGATCCTGCATACCTGCTGGGTCCCAACCTCGCCTCCGCTCCCCATCTGCCCACCCGCCCTCCCCCGGGATCACCCTCCCCTGCCATTAGCAAATCCACTTTTTGTTCCCCCTGCTAACTGGTTAAGAGGCACTTTTTCAAGTGGGTGCTCCTCTTTTATTTAGCAGGGGGACAGTAACTGGCCCACCTCACCCCAGCAGTGTCTTTTCTAGTGGCTGTCTGCTGGTGTTGCATCTTTTTAGATTGTGAGCCCTTTTGGGACAGGGAGCCATTAGATATTTGATTTTCTCTGTAAACCGCTTTGTGAACTTTTTGTTGAAAAGCGGTATATAAATACTGTTGTTGTTGCTGTTGTTCCATAAGGCAGTTGTGTTTTCATTTTCTTGTTAATTGGCCATAACTTTTGATAGAATACAGATATTCCAATGCAGTTTGTTTCATTGTACTCTGCATTACATTTCCTTTTCAATTATGTGTAACATGATGGTATTATTTGTACATACCAAGTTTTTCACAATTTTGGTCACTAGTACCAAGCTCAGCTTGTTGCCAGGTGCAGTTGCTACCCCCTGCACCCATGTAGCTATGTCACTGCTCCCCAGACTGACTTATAAACAATCAAGCGAGGAAATCATTACAAAAGAAAATGTTGGAGAGGCAGAGGTACCTAGCTTGTTACTGAGTCAGGGCCCATTTTGCCTGGTGTTTCCTACTCTCACTGGCGTCGCTAAGGGGGTGCGGACAGCACCAGGTGACGTGCCAGGGGTGACACGCCCTGGGGGGAGGACACACTAACATCGCGGGGTTAGGAGCTACCATGTCATGCCATACACTGTTGGATGCGGAATGGCCAGTGGAGTGCAGTGCAAAAAACGGAATTGAAATCCCTCCCTTTTTTCAAATGTTATGGCCAAAAAACTGGAAGGAAAAATGCATGGAGCCCTATGTGAGGACACCACAAAATTGGTGTAGCCACCAAAGGAAGAAAAAGCCTCCATGTCAAGTGCTGAGCCAGACGCAGAGGCTTAGGATCTGGTGGAGCACCACTCCACCAGTCCCGCCTCCCTCCCTCTCCCTGCTTTCTCCCCGCCTCCTGCCTCCCCATCACGACTCCTCCCTGCCCTCTCTCTGCCCGCCTCCCCCCCTTCCCGGAACATCTTCTCCCCATCTCCCCCCATGCTCCCCCTTTCCTCTCTGCTGCTTGGTGGTCTGTGCAACTGCCAAACGGCAGAGGCCAGGTGTCCGCCCGGTGCTAGCCCAGCGCCAGCCAGTGCCAGGCTAGCATGGGTGCTCGCCTGGTGTTAGTGCTTGCAAACATGCCTTACGGCACCTTTGCAACAGTGCGTGCTGGTGGTAAGCTGGCATGCAGAGCTCAGGATTGGACTCTGAATCTGGGATGATCTGCATACAGATCATCTGCTTGATGACAAAATTATGAGCCTTCCTATCATTATGACTGTATACTTCCTTCAGTACATCAGAAAAGCACCTTTTGAGGTTTGGGCAATATTTTGGCAATCATTTCCATCAACCAGGTGATAAGTAGGAAAAAAGGCAGATGATTCATCATCAGTCATCTTTATTCAGCTGATAGTCAAATTGATTGTACCTTTTCTTCAGCATCTCAAAAAGCTGGAAGCTGCTATAGTCCCTGTCAAGATCTGATAGGGCCCATCATCAGATCCCCTTTCCTTCCCCCAGCCTACTCCCAACCCTTGTTAAGGGGCCTTTTGACAAGGCCTGTCACCTACTTCATTAATTCTCTTGCTTCCAGGATGTTTGTTGTACAAAGGAAGGGGAAATATGAAAAGGTTAAAAAAGAGGGCAGGGTGGTGAATCAAGCTGAGCCAACAAAGGGTGAGGTGACACCAAGAGCACTAGGGGTGTGTGGGAACTGGAGACCAGGCCTGGATAGACGGGGAGGTTCAGACTGAAGTGCATTAGTGTGCGTGCGCATGTGTGCGTATCACACAATGTCAGGGCTGGCTCAAGACTTTTGGCATCTGAGGAAGAAAATCAACTGGCACTTTTCCTGATCAATTAACATGGGACACAATCCACTGGGAAAGTTCTTCTGCATAGTCTTTACTGAAGTGAGCAGAGCATGGTATGTGGTCTTGTATGGCTTCCATTCATTTCATTGAGAATCTGTGCAGGAGAACTTCCCCAGGGGATTGTACCATTGAGTCCCACTCTGCTGCCCTTCGTGGCATCCAAAATCCCAGCTTACCTTGCTTCATTCTGTGCATTATCCCTTTAATGAGTGGGCATTATATCATGATCTGAATATCCTGACTTTAAAAGTGTCAGTTAACCTGAAGGAACTTGGACTGAGGCACTGAAGTCAGCAAAAATGGTTGCACTTTGCGTATTTGCTTCTGTGTACTAACAGTTCTTTGGTGAATGAGCTTTTCCTTGCTGGAGCCATCTGTTACAAGGCAGGATGATGGGCTCAGAAGAGCGTGTTTGCTATCGATGCCCAGAATGGTGTCAGGCTCAGCTCACCGTTCTGATCTGCAGGACTCCTGCCACCAGATCAGTGCAAATTTGAGGAGGTAAGAACATAAGAACATAAGAACATAAGAACAGCCCCACTGGATCAGGCCATAGGCCCATCTAGTCCAGCTTCCTGTATCTCACAGCGGCCCACCAAATGCCCCAGGGAGCACACCAGATAACAAGAGACCTCATCCTGGTGCTCTCCCCTACATCTGGCATTCTGACTTAACCCATTCCTAAAATCAGGAGGTTGCGCATACACATCATGGCTTGTACCCCATAATGGATTTTTCCTCCAGAAACTCGTCCAATCCCCTTTTAAAGGCGTCTAGGCTAGACGCCAGCACCACATCCTGTGGCAAGGAGTTCCACAGACCGACCACGCGCTGAGTAAAGAAATATTTTCTTTTGTCTGTCCTAACCCGCCCAACACTCAATTTTAGTGGATGTCCCCTGGTTCTGGTATTATGTGAGAGTGTAAAGAGCATCTCCCTATCCACTCTGTCCATCCCCTGCATAATTTTGTATGTCTCAATCATGTCCCCCCTCAAGCGTCTCTTTTCTAGGCTGAAGAGGCCCAAACGCCGTAGCCTTTCCTCATAAGGAAGGTGCCCCAGCCCCGTAATCATCTTAGTCGCTCTCTTTTGCACCTTTTCCATTTCCACTATGTCTTTTTTGAGATGCGGCGACCAGAACTGGACACAATACTCCAGGTGTGGCCTTACCATAGATTTGTACAACGGCATTATAATACTAACCGTTTTGTTCTCAATACCCTTCCTAATGATCCCAAGCATAGAATTGGCCTTCTTCACTGCTGCCGCACATTGGGTCGACACTTTCATCGACCTGTCCACCACCACCCCAAGATCTCTCTCCTGATCTGTCACAGACAGCTCAGAACCCATCAGCCTATATCTAAAGTTTTGATTTTTTGCCCCAATGTGCATGACTTTACACTTACTGACATTGAAGCGCATCTGCCATTTTGCTGCCCATTCTGCCAGTCTGGAGAGATCCTTCTGGAGCTCCTCACAATCACTTCTGGTCTTTACCACTCGGAAAAGTTTGGTGTCATCTGCAAACTTAGCCACTTCACTGCTCAACCCTGTCTCCAGGTCATTTATGAAGAGGTTGAAAAGCACCGGTCCCAGGACAGATCCTTGGGGCACACCGCTTTTCACCTCTCTCCATTGTGAAAATTGCCCATTGACACCCACTCTCTGCTTCCTGGCCTCCAACCAGTTCTCAATCCACGAGAGGACCTGTCCTCTAATTCCCTGACTGTGGAGTTTTTTCAGTAGCCTTTGGTGAGGGACCGTGTCAAACGCCTTCTGAAAGTCCAGATATATAATGTCCACGGGTTCTCCCGCATCCACATGCCTGTTGACCTTTTCAAAGAATTCTATAAGGTTCGTGAGGCAAGACTTACCCTTACAGAAGCCATGCTGACTCTCCCTCAGCAAGGCCTGTTCGTCTATGTGTTTTGAGATCCTATCTTTGATGAGGCATTCCACCATCTTACCCGGTATAGATGTTAGGCTGACCGGCCTATAGTTTCCCGGGTCCCCCCTCTTTCCCTTTTTAAAAATAGGCGTGACATTTGCTATCCTCCAATCTTCTGGCACCATGGCCGTTTTGAGGGACAAGTTGCATACCTTAGTCAAGAGATCTGCAACTTCATTCTTCAATTCCTTAATAACCCTTGGGTGTATGCCATCAGGGCCCGGTGACTTATTGATCTTTAATTTATCAATGAGGTCTGAAACATCTTCTCTTTTAACCTCTATCTGACTTAACTCCTCGGTCAGGAGGGGCCATTCGGGCAGCGGTATCTGCCCGAGGTCTTCTGCCGTGAAGACAGATGCAAAGAACTCATTTAATTTCTCTGCCATCTCTAAGTCTCCTTTTATCTCCCCTTTCCCTCCCTCACCATCCAGAGGGCCAACCGCTTCTCTGGCGGGTTTCCTGCTTCTAACATATTTGAAGAAGCTTTTATTATTCCCCTTAATGTTGCTGGCCATGCGTTCCTCATAGTCTCGCTTGGCCTCAGCAGGTAGCTGCTGTCAGACAAGCTTGCAGTAAATGGTGGTAGGTAGGGAAACACCTGCTTGGATGGAGCCGAAGGCAGGGGTCTGGGCTACAGGCCTAACCTAGTAGGCACAACTTGTCTTTCTTCTATGCATCCACGAGAGTTAGAAACAGCTGTTGTTCCAAATAAACAGTCAATGAGAGCTAGGAATTTCAGAGCTCTGCCTATTTTTTTTGGAGGGGGAGTGGTTAAGTATGAAAGGGTGTTATAGATTAGTTAGTAGTTGACTTCAGAACCCAATCCTCTCCTCCCCACTGGTGCAGCTTCACCAAAAATGGGTGTACTGAATCCAGCAAAGGGGGGGTTGGGTTGGGAGGTTTCAGAGACGAAAGGGGATTTAAACCCTCTTACACATCTGTAAGCCACCTGACTTGTAGTGGATTTCCTTGCATCTGTGTTAAGCACAAGTTGAAGCGCAAGGTGGTGCGTGCCACCACAGGGAGGTTGCAGGAAAGGGGAATAGAATCCAGCAAGCACCATTGCTGTCAGATCCATTCCTCCCACAGCCTTCCTGCCCGTTATGCATCCTCCCTGCCCAGTTTTACCTCTCCCTACCCCATTACACCATTCCCCACCCCCTGCCTCTCCTGCTAACTTGCTACGGCAAGCAGTGGGAGAGCCAATGACATAAGTGGAAAGGCACCCGCCTTCCCACCAGTGTCCCAGCAGTTCGCTACAGAGCACTCTGCTGGAAAGCACTTTCCAGCGCTTTTGCAACAGTCTCTGGCAGCAGAATGCGCATTCCACTCCCAGCCAGACCCCTTAGGCCTGGGCTGTGAGGGGATACATTTTCCCAGCAAGGGAGCACATGAAGCTTTAAAGGTCCCCTACAGAGTGATGGCACGTGGGGTTCAGTGGTGGGGTATATTGAGAGCCTGTGTAGTGTGATGTAGAAAATGTGCCCAGAAATTATTTGTTCAAATCTCATCAAAGCTATGCATTCACTAGGTGACCTT